>NC_042621.1:144124758-144426738 GCF_901001135.1 Rhinatrema bivittatum
GGGGTAATTTGATATCCCAGTCCTTACCTGATGTGGACATATACCTCTTTAGAATGCTGATTATGATTTTCTGTATTCTCTCTACTTGTCCTGATGATTGGAGTTGATATGATATGTGGAGCTTACTTTTCACACCCAACAGTTTCCACTTATGCTTAATTACCTGTCCAGTAAAATGTGGGCCTTGGTACAAGTCTACTTTTATAGGCAGACCCCAGCGAGTAGGATGGCTGTGGTCTCAGCAGTGTTGTTAGGGGCAGGAATGCACTTTACTCATTTGGTAAACAGGCAGGTCACTATGAGCATGTAATTGATACCTCTAAAGGATCTGACAACTGGCCCAACCCTATAAGCAGGTTACGGAGTGCAGGGATCTGTCTGCCAGCTGCCCTACCACCTTACTTGTGATCCTAATTCAGGGAAAAGACAATGTGTATTCTCATTAGAAATAGACCTTTATTTATCAGATTTGGCAGGACATAGCATTTAGAAAATAACACCAATTCCTACCTCTAACAGCCTGGCCACTAAGCACCAGTTTTCCCTAAAGAAAGTTCTGTATCATGCGTGGTAACAAAACATGCTATAAACCTTAGCCTGCTTAATATGTTAATTCGTAGGGTTAACTTACCTTGGGTCCTTACTTCAGGTGACATCTCTGTTCACTTCTGAAGCAGGATCTGTTTGGAGAGCTGGAGAATGTGGTCAGGGGAAAGGCTTGCTTCCTGAGCTTGGTATTGGCAGAGCGGGCAGGACGTCCAGGAAGGAGACTTGCTTCTGACTCTGATGCTTGCTGACTGTCTGGGCTTGTTCTCACCCTCCCATCTATGACTCAGTGTCACTCTCCACACTTGAGCTGGGGTCTTCTCTCTCCAATCACCTGGCCATACCTAGTCTTCTCCCTTCTTGATAGCAGGGAGGGCTGGTTTGCCTCTGGACCCTCTTTTGCTTCCAGGGATACCTCAGCACAGGTTCTCACTCTCTGGGTTTTCTACCCAGATTTGGGCTCAGGGTTTATGCCTTCTTTTTCTTCAGGGGGTCCATTGCTTGCTTTCTTTTTCTCTTTCTTGCCTCCCTGTCTTACACTTTCTAGCTGATAAATATGCATAAGCTCATGCATAATCATGCAGTGAGTAGAGGGTCTTTGCCACATTGTAGGTCTTTTCCCCCCTCCCCATTACTTTGGGAGGGGTCCTGCCATGTTGCAGGTCCTTTTCCCCCTACCATTCCTTCGGGGGTAGAATTGCCATGTTTATATGCCAAGCACGGATGAACTGCGAACTGCCTGACTAAACACCAAAAGGCTCCCTGTATCTTTCCACCCTCCCGCTCGCTCCTACCTACCCTCCCCCTCTGCCTTCCTTTCTCACCCTGCCCTGTGGCTCACTAACCTGTTTATTTCTGTGTTTTCTACCTCCTCCTTCCTGCTTTTTCTGCCTTTTTTTTTCTGCTTTTTTTCTCCTGCAGCCGACGCTGATCGCGGAACCCGAGGAACCCGGAAGACCAGCAAACTCCTCCCCCTTGGCTGACATCACCGACACCAGAAGCACGGCCAAGAGGGAGGATTTAAAGAGCAAGAAGGACCGGAGGCACCGCACGGATGAACTGCGAACTGCCTGACTAAACACCAAAAGGCTCCCTGTATCTTCTCCACCCTCCCGCTTGCTCCTACCTACCCTCCCCCTCTGCCTTCCTTTCTCGCCCTGCCCTGTGGCTCACTAACCTGTTTATTTCTGTGTTTTCTACCTCCTCCTTTCTGCTTTTTCTGCCTTTTTTTTCTGCTTTTTTTCTCCTGCAGCCGACACTGATCGCGGAACCCGAGGAACCCGGAAGACCAGCAAACTCCTCCCCCTTGGCTGACATCACCGACGCCGGAAGCACGGCCAAGAGGGAGGATTTAAAGAGCAAGAAGGACCGGAGGCACCGCGCACCAGCGCCGTGCTCCAAAGGGGCACTCCGAAGGGGCGCTACAAAGGGGCATGCCCCTTTGTACGCCCCTTCGTACACCCATTCACACAACAAAGGAACTTGGATCAACTGTCCAAACCACACAACAACAATAAAACAGCCAAACTGAAACATGGAAAAGGAAGGAGAAGTCTCGAGTAAGCAACCAATATCAGTCTGCATGAACAAAGGTAAATATAACAAGAATTTTAAAATATTCAGATCTAAACACAGCAAAAGAGATTTTCAGAACTCACTTAAAGAAAATAACCTGGTACAGATAATAAGAACCACCAAATCAAACACCACAACTCTAAATAACTTACTAATGTTAACATTTATCTTAGTAAATGCTCAATCAATCACTAAAAAAATTCCCAATCATCTCCGACCTACTGTATGACAATAAACCCAACTTCGCTGCAATTACAGAATCATGGTTAAAAAAATCTGATGTAGTCTTAAAAAATCAAATTGCACACAAATATTATGAGGTTTTCTCGGTCCCAAGAATAAATAAACATGGAGGTGGCCTACTACTAATTATTGAAAAAAGCTTTTAAATGTAAACTAATCCCAATAATACCTCCACCTAACCATGAAATTGCCATATTCAACACCAACAATATACAAATATGCCTTATATACTGCCCACCTAGTTTACTAGAGCTAAATATGTCACCACTAATCGAGTTTCTGACAACACATCTAAACACCTCTAAACCTACCATAGTGTTAGGTGACTTTAATCTACACATGGACATCCAACCCCTTTCTAACACATGCCAGACACTAATGGATGCCATGACAGCACTAGGGTTTTCACTAATAACCGATAAACCAACACACAGAGCCGGACACTCAATTGATCTAACATTCATAAATAGCAACTATTTAGAACACTTAGCTACAAGCTACACACAAAATCCTTGGTCTGACCACCTCCTTATTCAGTCCAATATGAATATTCTCAATCCTCAGACCATACAAACTCATAATCCCATAGAATTTAAATATCGACCACCCTATAACAACGATGAACTAAAGGACAAATTAGAAGAAGAACTAAAAGACATAACACTCAATGATTGTAACTCAGCTACGGAACTTTGGTTAGACTCAGTTAAAAAGATAGCCGATGAAATAAACCCCACCAAAACAATAACTATCAAAGAAACAAAACACAAATAACGACTGGCATAATGCAAAAATAAAAGATGCAAAAAGAAAGCTCAGAAAATTTGAAAAAAACTGGAGAAAACACAAGACAACCGAAAACCTAACCAAATTCAGGAAAAATCTAGCTTTCTACAAACAACTGATCCTTAATACTAAAAAAGAATACTATTCCAATAAAATAGAAAAGTTAGCCAACAACCCAAGAACCCTATTCTCCATAGTAACAAATCTCACAAATGACAAACAAGAATCACCTCAAAGTCTTCCTGAATCAAAATGCAATGAATTAGCCAAATTTTTAGTGACAAAATATTAAACCTAAGAAACACACTCCCAAAAAACAGCAAACAATTGCACACCCCTAGTCGTATTATCTCCCCCTTCTTCAGCCTGTCTGTACCAAAGTACTATTTATTTATTTATTTATTTATTTAGAATTCTTATATACCGACATTCTTGAAAGAAGACATCAAATCAAATCGGTTTCCATTGAAACTGAACAATCGCGGCTGTGGCGTTACATTGAAACAAGTAGTCAGAAACAGATAACATTATGAGTAGGGACACTACTGACCTCTGGAAATTTATTCTGAGATGGTCTCTTTCTGTTCTATATAACAGGAACTACGAGTCTCCTTCCCCCTTTGACCCACACTTCCATTCGGGAGAGGGTATCTGACCGGAGTCCACATGACCTCATTTACATAATCAAGGATGGGGGACAGTGTCATGAAGAATTAATTCCCAATTAGTAATTCCTCACCGAGGGTCTTAGTGATTAGATCTGGGTGCTTCACTTTCATGAAGGAAGATAAAAGTGAAGCTCCGATTCACATCGTTAATTTTTTTTTTAGTGAGGCCCGACCCTTTAAAATTGACCCCTTACCTTCCCCCACCCCCCCGAACCCCCCCAAAACTTTTTACGAGTACCTGGTGGTCCTGTGGGGGCGCGGGGACCGATCTCCTGCTCTCGGGCCATCGGCGCCATTTTGACTGCCACTCAAAAATGGCGCTGATGGCCCGATTAAAAAAAAACCCACCCGACCCTTTAAAGATGACCCCTTAGCTTCTCCCACCCTCCCGATCCCCCCAAAACATTTTTAAATTACCTGGTGCTCTAGTGGTGGTCCAGGGAGCGATCTCCCATTCTCGGGCCGTCGGCTGCCACTCATAAAGATGGAGCCGATGGCCCTTTGCCCTTACCATGTGACAGGGTATCCGTGACATTGGCCGGCCCCTGTCACATGGTAGGAGCACTGGCTGGCCGGCGCCATCTTTAAAGATGGCGGTGGCCATCCCCTGCACTCACACCCTCGGTGCCGGTTTCATCATGGCGCCGATAGCCTTTGTCACAGGGGCTACCGGTGCCATTGGTCAGCTCCTGTCACATGGCGCCATTTTGAATACTGGCAGCAGATCGCCTTTGCCCTCACTATGTCACAGGGGCCAACCGTCGGTACCTGTGACATAGTGAGGGCAAAGGCGATCGGCACCATTTTGAGTACTGGCATCAGACGGCTGGCGTGCAGGAGGTCGCTCCCAGACCCCCGCTGGACTTTTGGCAAGTCTTGTGGGGGTCAGAAGGCCCCCCCCAAGCTGGCCAAAAGTCCCTGGGGGTCCAACAGGGGTCCCGGAGCGACCTCCTGCACTCCGGCCTTCCGATGCCAGTACTCAAAATGGTGCCGATAGCCTTTGCCCATACTATGTCACAGGGGCTACCGGTTCCATTGGTCAGCCCCTGTCACTTGGTAGGAGCACAAGATGTGACAGGGGCTGACCAATGGCACCGGTAGCCCCTGTGACAAAGGCTATCGGCGCCATGATGAAACCGGCACCGAGGGTATGAGAGTGCAGGGGAAGGCTCCCGGACTCCCTGCTGGACCACCAGGGAGTTTTGGTAAGTCTTGGGGGGGTCAGGAGGGTGGGGGGTTGTAGTTAATTTTAATTTTAGCTGGGACACGAATAGAAATCGCCGTATTAACACATCGGGGCGCCATACGGCCGAATGCAACATATCTGCTCCCTGATGAATCCGAATCACGAATGCAACATATGGCATCCCTCTGCACATCCCTACCTTGTTAAGTGCTGCAAAATATCTGAGCCAGAATTTATCTTAAAGTGATTAGTGTTTGAAGGAACTTAATTTGTTTGGTGAGTTTTGAATCTCACCCTGATGTGTCGACTGGTGGTAAGCTGATCTGGGTGTTGGCTTCTGATCCCAGCTCCCTGTTAGCATCCCCTTATGGGTGGGCCTGGGAGGTTGGGAAGGGCATCTACCTCTCTCCTGCCCACACTATATAGTGGGCAGACAGGTATGTGAGTTTCTTGCCTTTTTACTGGTGAGAGATTACAGCTGTATTAGGAAGCTAACACCTCTGCTTTGTGCCATGCTTTAAGCTTTTCCTTTGGTTCTGGTAATTTCTCACAGTCTTGGGAAAAAGGATGTCTGTGGCTCTGTGCTGTGCATTCCTCTTCCTTAGTGAGGTTTGGGGTCAGAAGCACTTGGGCAGTATTGGAATATTCTGCTTCCTGAATGCTCTGGTTTGGAGAGACAGAGCTTGATATAATATTAGCTGTCTTTTCTTTCAGTAACTGGACCATTTTGAGACAGCTGCAGCTGATACCTGGATTAATTTAAATTAAGTAACAATTCCCTTTTCTCCTTTTCTGAATTACATTTTTCTTCTTGTAACAGGCAAAGCTAAGTGATGTTTTGCTGCTTATATTGCTTTTCTACCAAAAGCTGTTGGGTTAACGTTTTACTTTCAGCTTTTATAAATTCAATTTCAGTGAGGTGTGCCTCTTGAAGAGACAGCCTCTGTAGCTCAGATTCTTCCCTCTCTTTCCGAGACCTGAAATTCCAACGGAGTTAATTTCTTGTTCCACATTTTTTAACTCAATATTTTGGCAACCTGCCACTGCTAATTTCTGCTGTACTTCTGTTCGTTGGTTTTTCAGAGATTTAACCTTTTTTTCTGTCTCTTCTTGCTGGATTTGAATAGCCATTTCTTACTTCTGAAGCAATTCTGCAGCTTACCCTGTATTTTCCTCCTCTTTCTGTTCTCTGATAATCTCCTGTAATTCCTGAATTTTTCCTAGGTATTCAGGTAGTTTATCTAAACTGGGGTCTTGAGGTTGTTCAGAGATCTGTTTCTCTAAGACTTGTACCTTTATTGTTAGTTCTCAGTACTGTTCCGCCAATAGCCTGCAGTCTCCCTTCTGCAGCAAGCATTTTTCAATGATGCTGTTGCGGTCCTGGGCCATGCCCAGGGATCTTCACTTACCTCTGCCCTGGCCCGGGCCGCTGGCGTCTCATTCGGGCCTGCTCGGGCCTCCAATGCGGTGCTTCCCACTCGAGGAAGATGCCGGCATCCTGCTGCAGCTGGCTCCACCCCCTAAGCGCACGCGCATGCCGGAGCTCCAAATTTAAAGGGACCAGCGTGGGAAACTCCAGCACCACCCTCAAGCTGATGTCAGACACTGCAGGGGATTTAAACCCTGCAGCCACACTTCTACCTTGCCTTGCAACGAGGTTGACTCTTCGGAGTAGCTAGTTGTGCTTCCTGCTTCCCGGTTACTGCTTCTTCATGATGTTTGATTCCTGGATCCTAACCTTGCTTCATTCTCTGACTCCGGCTTCTGCTTCCATCCCTGGTTTTGGCATCCGACATCTGATTCCTGGCTCCTGACCTTGCTTTGTTCTCCAACTCCGGCTTCTGCTTCCGTCCCTGGTTTTGGCATCTGACATCTGACTTCTGGCTCCCAACCTTGGCTTGTTCCTGGACTTCGGCTTCATCTCTTCCCACTGCTGCAGGTACTTTTTCATCACCCACCTGGAGGTTTCTCCTAAGCCCCAGCGTCTCAGGTTCTCATGGGCTCCTCCCAGGGGGACTGCAGGCTTCCAAGGGTGAAGTCTCTCCTGACCTCCTGGGTAACATTTCATCATTGGAATACCTCAGCAGGCTGCTCTTCTGATCCTTGGTCGCATAGGATCCACCTAAGACCAAGAGGCCCCGGGTTACTACGGGCTCCTCCTAGGGGCACCTCGGGCTTCCAGTGGTGAAGCCATCTTCGAAGCCTCTCCTCTGCACTGCCTGCCGGCTGCAATACCCACTGTGGGCATCCACAGCACAAAACCTACAGTCTCAGCCGGCCCAAGGGTCCACGATCATAAAAGATGCCATCTATTTCGGTTCTTAATTGGCTAATATCCTTTTCTAGTACTTGATTTAATTACTGTAAATGTGAGTTATCATTTTGCAAGAATTCTCTTAATAATAAGTGCAAAATGGTGGCATATTCAGCTAATGTCTTAAGGGTTAATTTATTTTCACTAAACAAAAATCTCAGAGTAATCAGGTAAAAATTAGTAACATTTCCTAACTGTAGGTATATGTCTTTTAAATTCTCACATACCCTAGAGACCTAGTACTGCACATCTTCTTTCTTTGTATAAATCTGCCAAATCTTCACTAATTCTTCATCTTCTAATTCTATTAAATCCAGTTGTGCATATGACATCATCTCTGCAGATGGATGTGATCTATCATGTCTCAGTGGAACCTCCAATTTTGTAGGTAAATTTAGGTGTTCAGGAACATGTCTGCTACAGGGCACTTCTGGTTCATGCCTCTCAGGGGTGGTACTGCTACAGATAGTTCTCCCTATTTCCTCCTACCTCCCTTCATCCTAGTACAGTATGATAGTCACGTCATAATTTATTTTAAATAGCTACAGTGTTCTTCTCTTTCTCTCAGAATACTTGTTTTGAATTAGTGAGATCTAATTTATATTTTGCATTGTTATTATTTCACTGATTGGGTTTGTGATTTAATTGCAGTTTATCTGCAGCATTATTATTCAGCTTGTATCAATTGATGAAGGTACTTTGTTGTTGTTGGTATCTGTTTGAAAAATAACAAAAGTTTAAAAAAGTAGTGATTTAGGCAAGGCATTATCACAGAAGCCAATGAAAGCAGTTTATCAGCTTAAATAACTTATGTTCTATATACAAGAAACGCCAAGTTATAAAGAGCATCTGACTTTATTTTATATAGAAACATAAGAAATTTCATATGGGGTCAGCTCGAAGGTCATCAAGCCTAGCATACTGTTTCTGACAGCAACCAATCCAGGTCACAAGTACTAATAGATCTTTGTTTAGATGGGGCAACCAGAACTGCATACAATGCTCAAGGTATGGTCATAACATGGATCATTACAGAGACATCATGATATTCTCTGTTTTATATTCCATTCCTTTCCCAATGTAACCCCTACTGTGGTTTAGGGTCAGGAGAGCAGGAGCACATGAGGATCCTGGGGCTAATCCTTCAGCTCTGTACTACTCCAAAAAAGTCCAAGGGCCTTGGGACAAGGTTCTTTTACAATGGTGGAGAAGGAATACATTCTCGAAGGCCCAAGATAGCCAGGGTGACTCTTATCGGTTTTCTGGGGAGTATTAAGTCTCTGTCACCTTCAGGGGTTATGAATGCCAACAAAATACTCTGGGAGCTCAGAGTGAGTGTGCAAATTAAATATTTTGTCAGAATTTGTAAATAGTGGAAACTGTTCTTTCACATAAGATCTTGATATGAACAGGTAAAATTTGCAGTTCTCTAATTTTATCTGTGCAATTATCTCTCAGTACTGGGCAGGGGAAAATTTTGACCTCCAGGACTTGAAAAAGTAAAGCCTCAGCTGGGCAGGTTATCTTTACTTGAACAGAAAAACCCTTCCAAAAATACTAATGGCAAAAAGATTGCAGTCTATGCACAAATATCCTACTTTACCTCTTTTCCCCAGAGTGAAGACCTAAGCACTGATTGTTTTATAAATAGAAGTAAAGGCTCATTTAAAAGCCTTGCATCAACTCTATCCACTAGAGATGTGAATCGTTTTAGGACGATTAAAATTATCGTCCGACAATTTTAATATCGTCTTAAACCGTTATGGAACACAATACAATAGAGATTCTAACGATTTATCGTTATAAATCGTTAGAATCGTGAGCTGGCACACTAAAACCCCCTAAAACCCACCCCCGACCCTTTAAATTAAATCCCCCACCCTCCCGAACCCCCCCCCAAATGACTTAAATAACCTGCGGGTCCAGCGGCGGTCCGGAACGGCAGCGGTCCGGAACGGGCTCCTGCTCCTGAATCTTGTTGTCTTCAGCCGGCGCCATTTTCCAAAATGGCGCCGAAAAATGGCGGCAGCCATAGATGAACACGATTGGACGGCAGGAGGTCCTTCCGGACCCCCGCTGGACTTTTGGCAAGTCTCGTGGGGGTCAGGAGGCCCCCCACAAGCTGGCCAAAAGTTCCTGGAGGTCCAGCGGGGGTCAGGGAGCGATTTCCCGCCGCGAATCGTTTTCGTACGGAAAATGGCGCCGGCAGGAGATCGACTGCAGGAGGTTGTTCAGCGAGGCGCCGGAACCCTCGCTGAACGACCTCCTGCAGTCGATCTCCTGCCGGCGCCATTTTCCGTACGAAAACGATTCGCGGCGGGAAATCGCTCCCTGACCCCCGCTGGACCTCCAGGAACTTTTGGCCAGCTTGTGGGGGGCCTCCTGACCCCCACGAGACTTGCCAAAAGTCCAGCGGGGGTCCGGAAGGACCTCCTGCCGTCCAATCGTGTTCGTCTATGGCCGCCGCCATTTTTCGGCGCCATTTTGGAAAATGGCGCCGGCTGAAGACAACAAGATTCAGGAGCAGGAGCCCGTTCCGGACCGCTGCCGTTCCGGACCGCCGCTGGACCCGCAGGTTATTTAAGTCATTTGGGGGGGGTTCGGGAGGGTGGGGGATTTAATTTAAAGGGTCGGGGGTGGGTTTTAGGGGGTTTTAATGTGCCGGTTTTGCGATTTTTCGATTTTTCGATTTTTCACGATTTTTCACGATTTTTTACCCCCCCAAACGGCAACAATACGATTCTCTCCCCCTCCCAGCCGAAATCGATCGTTAAGACGATCGAGGACACAATTCACATCCCTACTATCCACTATCCAGCAGTGATAACATATCTATCTCTCTATTTATCTATCTATCTATCTATCTACAAAACATTTTAAGACTCAGTGTTTCCATCACAGCTCCCATTGTTTCTAAGCTCCATAGTCTTCTATTATAAAAGTGATCAGTGATTCAGGCTAAATAAAACCAGCCTATGTTAGATGTAAGAAGTATAGCATTATTTTTGGATACTTTTAAATTGAGAGATTACCTTCAGTTTAAACACATTTAAGTAGTTAATACTTATATGAAACATTATGGGAAGAATAAAAATGACAGTTGAATGGATAGTGCAATTTGATATTCCTTGAGTTAAAATGGATTTAAATAATAAGAGCAACATTAGTAAATCCCTGAAAGCATTATCAGTCAGATGATGTGTAAAACATATTTGTATTGTTTCATTGGCAATAATTTAATATTTCTAGTTAGTTCATTTAGGTGAGGAGCAAAAGCATATTGAATCCTTCTCTAAAAAGCTGAAATAAATGGGAATTGGAATGAATGGTTTAGATGATTTTAACTTTAGTGAATTTAAACAGAAGATAGAAGAATGTTTGGTTATTTAAGTAGAGGAGATCTGAATTGTGACTAAGCAAAAGAAGAAATGTTATGATTAGACAGTCTCCAATGACATGTTTGTGATATCAGTGGGCAAACTCAAACTAATCAAAAGTTCATTTTAATATGGATAACTTATTTTAGCCAATCTGAGATCCTGAGACAAGAAGAGACCCTATGAAAACTGGGAAGTAGAATGGTAAAGTGTTCTTTGCTGATCAGTTGTTGTCAGCCTATGTGTAAGGGTAAAAAAGGATGGAGATCGGTGTATAAAAAGGACCTTTATTAAAAATTGCCCGACTCTAGCCGAGTTTCACTCACCATCGGAGCTGCCTCAGGGGCAACTTGTCAACGCACTGCTATAGATTCCATGGACTCATTCATCTTTCAAGTTTAACAATTAGCTCAACAGCTTTATTCAGGTCTTGACACATAGTCAGTGGTGTATGTTGAATTAGTGTGACATATTAGATCTCAATAACAAGAGGAAGCCTCATTTCTTACAAAACAGTTGTCCTAGGTGCTGGCGAAAAAGCTGATGCCGGTGGTTGCTTACTAGTAGCATTTCATAGGAATTCTATACATAACGTTTTGAAGGAACCATTTAAAAAAACAGAACAAAGGTCTGTTTGAGCAGAATTTGATAAATGGTATCGGTAGTTGCCTGTGCAGCACATATCTGATTGGTCAGCGGTGGTTATGGATGTTTGTTAGAAAAGTATTACAGTTGCTACATTTAGTACACTACATGGACATCATGTATACTGTATCTGCATGAATTGCTGCTAACAGGCAACTACTGATGCCATTTATCAAATCCTGCTCAAACAGACCTTTGTTCTGTTTTTTTAAATGGTTCCTTCAAAACGTTATGTATAGAATTCCTATGAAATGCTACTAGTAAGCAACCACCGGCATCAGCTTTTTCGCCAGCACCTAGGACAACTGTTTTGTAAGAAATGAGGCTTCCTCTTGTTATTGAGATCTAATATGTCACACTAATTCAACATACACCACTGACATGTATACTGTATCTGCATGAATTGCTGCTAACAGGCAACTACTGATGCCATTTATCAAATCCTGCTCAAACAGACCTTTGTTCTGTTTTTTTAAATGGTTTCTTCAAGACGTTATGTATATAGAATTCCTATGAAGAGTCCCCACCCATGGATGAAGGGGGAACACTCTAAAATGGAAAAAAGCTGACATAGCAGACAGCACTGGTCCAGATGTGGCAGCCCCCCACCCCTACCCTGCAATGTGGCAAAGCACCTCCACCCATTACATGATTATGCATGAGCTTATACATATTTATCAAATGGAAAGTATAAGATGGGGCAAATAAGGAGAAAAGAAGGAGCGCAGACCAAAAGCAGTCCCATCATCCCCTGCTATTGAGGAAGGAGAAGACTAGGTGTGAGAAAAAACAAAGCAAGACCGGAGCCTTAATTGATTAATTTATTTTAACCAGGATCAATTAATAAATTTGCTTTCCAAGGCTCCGGTCTTGCTTTGTTTTTTCACATCCGTGGCTTTTCTAGACCGCTTACCATACTGTTTTGTGGGAAGACTAGGTGTGGCCAGGAGACCAGAGAGAGGAAACACCCTGCCTGGGTTCTGATAGTGATGCAAAGACTAAGACTGCCAGGAGTGGAGAGAAGCCCGGCAGCTCAGCCAGTACCAGAGCAGGAAGGAATCTCCTCTTCAGATGGTTCTCCAGACCTCCAGCCAGAGCCTGCTTCAGAGGTATACAATCACCTTAAGTTGGGACCAGGGATAGTAAGTTAGCTATAAGTATTAATCTTTCAGGCAGGCTAAGGTCTATGGTATGTTTAAATCACTAATAGTGCAGGGCTTATTTAGAGTAAACAGATCTCCAGTAGCAAGGATGTTAGGGCCATGTGCTGTTAACTTCTAACTGCTAATCTTGTAAAATCTTATAAATAAAAGTCTAATTCTGTGGATAAAAACATTGGGGTAGATTTTCAAACCGCGCAAATTGGCGTACTTTTGCTGGCGCATCAGGTGCAAGCAAAAGTACACGGGATTTTAGTAGATACGCGTGTAGCCGCTAAAATCCTGGATCGGCGCACGCAAGGCTATCGATTCTGTATAGCCGGCGCGCGCCGAGCCGCGCAGCCTACCCCCGTTCCCTCCGAGGCCGCTCCGAAATCGGAGTGGCCTCGGAGGGAACTTTCATTTGCCCTCCCCTCACCTTCCCCTTCCTTCCCCTACCTAACCCACCCGCCCGGCCCTGTCTAAACCCCCCCCCTTACCTTTGTCGGGGGATTTACGCCTCCCGGAGGGAGATGTAAATCCCCGCGCGCCAGCGGGCCGCTAGCGCGCCGGGAAGTGACCTGGGGGCGGGTACGAAGGGCGCGGCCATGCCCCCGGACCGCCCTGGGCCGTAACCACGCCCCTGGGCCCGCCCCCCAAACGCTGCCAACACGCCCCCAAAACGCCGCGCCGACCGGGCCCACCCCCGACACGCCCCCAACACGCCCCCCTCGCCAAACCCCGGGACATACACGAGTCCTGGGGTCTGCGCGCGCCGGTAGGCCTATTGAACATAGGCACACCGCCGCGCAGGGCCCTGCTCGCCTAAATCCGGGCGGATTTAGGCGGATTTAGGCGAGCAGGGCTCTGAAAATCCGCCCCATTGTCTTTTCCTGAACTTAGGGTCCTAACTTTAATACTTATGGCTAACTTACTAGGGCTAGAACTGTATGATGGTCATTTCATAATTTATTTTATGTAGCTATAGTATTCTTCTATTTCTCTCAGAATACTTGTTTTGGATTATAATTCCAGTACATTGAGGGGAAAGCTTGAATGCAGCCCTAGTACTGAATGATGGTCACTTCATTATTTTTTATATAGCTACAGTGCTCTTATCCTTCCCTCAGAATACTTGTTTTGACTTAGTGAGATCTATTTTATATTTTGCATACATGATACACATCAAAAGCAGCAGAAAGTCTTGTCTATGTTATCTCGCCCATCCTTTTATCTTTACAAATAATACACTCCATCTTCAGGTATCAATTTCTTATTTCATCTCCACACTGGGTCCAGTACGGGCCCCATATCTGATTATATAATTCCGTTTTATTCTGAAACATATGTCAGCTTTTCTAGAATGGCTATCTCAGTGAGTTTCATATCCCAACAATGTCTTCAGGGGGTCCATTTCCATTGATGAGCTATTGTAACACTTGAGTCTCATCCAATACTCTATCTCCATGGGAAACTATGACAGTGTAGGTTTAACCATTAATACGTCTAGAAGGTTGGTTTAGCTGGGAATAGGTAAGGTCCCCTTCTAATGTCAGCCTCAGTGGAACCTAGAGCTATTGTGAAAGATCTATTTAATTTTAGATGAAGAAATTCTGGTACCATGAGGCACGAATTTCTTGACACTGGTCATGCTACATATAGGCACCCAATTTTTTTTCAACTTTATTCAGTTTGTCTAATGGTTGTTTGGGGTGGGGGGGGGGGGTGTTTCAGTTTATTTGCCAAATTGAAAAAGTATTAAGCAAAAAATTTGACACTAAAAGAAAAAAATAAATAAACTGATAAAAAAAATGGGTTTCTGCTAGCCCTGGCTGGGCCTTCCTGGGTCAAAAAACTGCCCAGCCTGATGCCAAGGCCTCAGTCCAAGCCAGACCTGGTGCCAAAGCCTAGACCTGTACAGGGCCTAGCACATAAACCTAGGCCAAGTTGTGCCTGGCACCTTGGCCTTGGCCTGAGCTGGGCCTGGCATCAAGTCTTTATGCTGGGCCCAGCTTGGTCCTAGGATGTGACAACAGACCTGGACAGGTTTTTGGCCATAAAGGCCCAGCCATAGCTACTAGAAGGCCTGTTATTTTTTAGGTTAATATAAAAATACCTTAAAATGTTTGGGTATTTTTGTAGCTGGCTATTTTCAGTTTATTCCATTTGGAATGAACCATGAATTGCCTCATTCATTTCATTCTTTAGACATGAATTCACATCCCTATTACATTATTATTTTTATTTTCAAAGAAGCAGAGACAATGGGTATATGCTTAATGCTTGTTCTGGCAGTGAACTTTAATCTTGATCTGTATACTCTCCTCCTTTACCAGTATTATATAGCTCTGATAATGGTCTCAGTCAACCTACAGAAGCTTCTGCTTTCCCAACCCTGTGCTTCCCAGCTGAATCTTCATTGGCAGTACCCTTACTTTTCTTGTCCTATTTCTCACTTAGTCCTCACAGTATCCTTTAATCTTGAAAAGATGTTATGACTCCTTTTCTGTGATCTCCTAGATATGAGTATTCCTTTCATGTTTAGTCAAGAAGACAAATAGAGTTGTAAAAATTGGTTACATTTGTATTTTAATCTATTATATCAGCTCCATTCTTACTTTTAATATTCTCCTTCTCTAAGATCACTGTCTTTTTGGTCTGGCGCACAATGTTACCAGTTTTCAAAGGAAAATTAGCATCCACAAAGCATGCATGCAACAATTACCCACATGCTTTGACTGAGCAGGGGCAAATAGCACGTACAATTGGAAATCCCCTGGCTTCCACATAACCCCTGGAATGTCTATTTTCCTCCTGGCTAAAAGTACAGGTGCTATAGAAGCCTGTGAATAGTTTTAAGGATCTGTTGTCATTTGTGTTATTTTGTATAGTGCATTAAATATTTTGGCATGCACTAAAATATAACATGCTAAAATGATTTAGTATGCAAAAAAGCAATTTAGTGTATGTGATTTTTAGCATGTGCTTAAACTATGTAGCACAGGACTATATAGAACAGGATAAAATGAAACACTATATAAGAAAATACAAAATAGTGAAGACCAAAATGGCACAAATTAAATTTTTTTTTTGCTGTGAAGAACAGGGCAATTTTCAGTCTAGCTATATACTCAGGTAAATGACTTTGAAAATTGTTCTCATTATATTTCTGGTCTGGTGGCAGAATACCACATAAGTCTGATGCTACTGCTGATGTATCCCCAGGATTATACAGAATATTTCCTTTTCATTCTATTGTGGGAAGCCTTTTATTTTCTTTGTTAGCTGTAGGGAATGTACGTCTTGTATCATTGTATTTTGCACAGTACAGGAAGGAAAACATTTCTGTTCTCTTTCTCTATTGTTGCACTTAATGCATTATGAATTCTTTTGGTTTCTATTTCAGTTTTGTGTGTGCATGTTTCTATTTCTAATTTATGGTTACTTATCCTTTATTTGGTGAGGATCTGCATTTTGTGCAGGTACCCAAACTAAGATACTCTATTAAATAGCTTATGTATGGGGTCTATCTGCACCTGACAATAGGAAGTGTATTAGTGTTCCAGTGTTGTAGTATTGCAATGCTGATTTTTGATAAGTACTGTTACTGTTGTTTGAATCCTGGAAGTTTGTATTGATATTATATAGTAGATTTGCCACCTATATTCTGAGTGTCATATCAGAATGGGTAATAAGCAGTAAATTCTTACACATGCTAAAATAGTATGCTATGCAGGATAGGGATGTGCATTTGATTTGGATAAATTTGGCAATTTCAACAAAATTTCCTAATTCATCCTGTTTCGAGAAACCAGAAAAATGAACGTAATTTTTCTGAAAATTCGGAAAAATTGATTTTTCGGGTAAGTACGTGCTAATGTTTAAATGTTAGCATGCACTAATGGGGAGTTAGTGCGCACTAACCCGAAATTTTGGTTTCCCCCCCCCCCAAAAAAAAAAAAGCCCGAATTGCAGGAAAAATGAAATTTCCCACGGTAGGCCAACACCAAAGCCCAAACCGATAGGTTCGGGCTTTGCACCTCTCTGATGCAGGAAGGCCTTGCTGGGCATATTAAAGTGATCCTAAGAGATATTTGCATAGCCTCCACAAAAATTAGTGAGCTTGGGCATGGAAGCTAAGGAACATCATTATGCAAATATGAGTTTTGTGAGCTCTCAATAAACAGCAGGATATACTCACTCTCCACGCTATTTAGCAAGAGGTAACTAAATAAATGCTGGTTTATATCTGTTCTAATTTGGGGTTAACTGCCTGCTACAACCCTTATCTCAGCAAAACCATACATCTCAATCTAAACCAACATCAAACAACTTTGTTACCTTTGACAACAAAATTGAGAACCTCCTGTGGCACTATCAAAACATCTCTCACACGAAGACAAAGGTAAGCTAAATCACCGCAAGTACCCTAGAGGACTCATTTACCCCAATCACTGAAAAGAGTCTCGAAATAACTCTGGCTGCAGCACATCCAACTACCTGCAGCACATCTTTCCCTGTCCATGTTAATGAAGCTAGCAAGCATGAACCTCATAACCTGGGCATCCAAAATTGTAAATTCCTCCCTTTCTGAGGCACTGCTTTTTACAGATCTGAAGAAAGCTATGGTTCATCCATTACTAAAAAGAGGTCACCCTGGTTTAAACCTGAAAACTATTAACCAGTGTCTAATATCTCATTTCCGGGGAAACTAGTAGAACAAAAAATTGTGAACTTAACCAAATGACTGACTGGCAGAGAGAAACTGGTTGGACTTTTACAAATCCAGATTCAGAAAAGGCCATTGAACAGAGACATTCTTCATCAAATGCAGATGTTGAGATAGAAGTCAGGCAGCGGTTCCAGTGAGCATGGGTTTCTCAGCAGATTTTGACACCGTAGATCACAGTATCATGCTATCATATCTAATAGAGTCTGACCTAAATGGCAAGCTCTTAACCTGGTTAAACTGCATTCTGTCTGACAGGCAACAATCTGTACTTTTCAATGACACTTTGTCAGTACCCTGGATCTTGAACAGTAGGGTCTCCAAGGGCTTTATACTATGACCACTGCATTTCAATATATATCTCGAATCACTAGCACAGCTGATCTAAACCTTTGATATAAAAGCCTTCATCTCTGTGGATGATCATGTCCAGTTTATAAGAACATAACAACATAAGAACATAAGAAATTGCCATGCTAGGTCAGACCAAGATCCATCAAGTCCAGCATCCTGTTTCCAACAGAGGCTAAACTAGGCCAGAAGAGCCTGGCAATTACCCAAACACCAAGAAGATTCCATGCTACTGATGCAATTAATAGCAGTGGCTATTCCCTAAGTAAACTTGATTAATAGCAGTTAATGGACTTCTCCTCCAAGAACTTATCCAAACCTTTTTTGAACCCAGCTACACTAACTGCACTAACCACATCCTCTGGCAACAAATTCCAGAGCTTTATTGTGCGTTGAGTGAAAAAGAATTTTCTCTGATAAGTCATAAATGTGCTACTTGCTAACTTCATGGAATGCCCCCTAGTCCTTCTATTATCTGAAAGTGTAAATAACCGAATCACATCTACTCTTTCAAGACCTCTCATGATCTTAAAGACCTCTATCATATCCCCCCTATTAATGGACCCAGATCCAGCAACAGCTATTAAGAAGTTATTAAGTATATATCTTTCAGTTATCTAAGATGGGATTACTGTTGCGCTCCTACTCATGGGCCTAGCCACGAGCAGGCACTTACCTCCATGGCACAGAGCTGCCGACATTCTTCACGGCAGGAGCCGCAGCCAGCCTTTCTCCTTCACTGTAGCAGGAGCCATGGACTTTAGCGTGCCTCTCCTGCACGGCAGGCTCTGCCGCCGTGCTCCAATGCAGCAGGAGCCACCGCCGCCGCCCTCTCCATCTTCGCGGCCCCAGAGGCCGCAGTCCTCGGTCTTTTCTGGCGGCTGGAGCCGCCCTTAGTCCTTCCTACAGTGGCAAGAGCCACTTCTGATGTCGGGGCCTGTTCTTCAGCCCAGTTCTGCTCTCCAGCGATGCAGCGGCAAGCATGGCCACTGTACATGGTCCTGCCTACTTCCTCTAAGGGGCAGAGCCATGTCTTCCTTGCTTATTTAAAAGGACAGTCCTCCTGGCCCCACCTGGACTTCTCCCTGGGCATCTTCTGATCTTCAGCCCTATTTTAGGGCCCTGTTGTCATTCCGTCCTTGCCTTCGCAATGATTTAGTCCTCCCTAGGACTTCTCATCTTCACTCCTGCTGGCATTCCTTGTTCTTCGTGGGATCCCTCGTTGTTTCGTTCCTGGTCCCTGTGATGAAGTCCTGATGTTCTGTGTTCCAGTCTTGATGTTCCGTGATCTAGTCCTGGTATTCCTGATGTTTCATGATCCAGTCCTGTTGTTCTGTGATTCAGTCCTGATGTTCTGGATGTTCCGTGATCCAGCCTTGATGTCCTGAACCGCTGGTTCCTCGTTCACCTTTCCAGGTGTGCCACCATCGTGGTCTGTGACCAGCCCATGGGGGGCTGTGTAGGGTACTACATGGTACAAGGCCTTTTTCTCATCTTCTTCCAAGATGGGACTTGGCTACAGGGAAGGATGACCGGAGTCTTGGTCATGGACGGAAGCAGACACAAGGGAATCCAAGGGCCAGAATGAACCACAGGGAACAGGACCAAGACGGGACTTGTCTACAGGGAAGGATGACCCTCCGGACATCCTTCCCTGCAGCCAAGTCCGGTCATCCTTCCCTGTAGCCAAGTCCCGTCTTGGTCCTGTTCCCTGTGGTTCATTCACTTGGTCCTGTCTTGGTCCTGTTCCCTGTGGTTCATTCAGGCCCTTGGATTTCCTTGTGTCTACTTCCGTCCATGACCAAGACTTTGCCAGAACCTGCTCTGCTCCCGCATGGTTTGTGACCAGCCATGGGCGGCTGTGTAGGATGTGTACTGGTGCAGGCCTCTATTGAATCTTCGACATTTTCCAGTCTTAAGTTCTACTCCTGGAGTCTGCTTCGCGTTCAAGCGTGATCCGTGACCAGTCCCGTGGGTGGGCTGTGTAGGGCGCACTGCGTCACAGCCTTAACCAAAAGCTTGATCCTGAATCCTTGTTCCGAGTCCTTCCAAGTTTCAAGTTCTCATCTGAAGCCTTCCTAGTGCTCAGAGTCCTTCCAAGTTCCTCTTCTGAGCCTCCACGTTCCAAGTTCCTTGTCTGAGTCTTCATATTCTAGAGTCTTCATCTGCCCTTGCCTCCTGTCCGGCCTGCTGCCTTTGCAGTTCCCAGCGGCAGGTCCGAAAGACCTTGGAGTGGTCAGAGAACCACTTAGAGACCAACCTTGCGTGGTTGCCCTCACTGAGGCTGGGCAGGCCTTGCATTCTGTTGAGAAGGACGGCCTCTAAAGGCCTTGCATTCTGTTACATAGTGGTGTTTTAGTGTGCCCTTGGGCCTCAGCTCGACCCCAGACGCGTCCAGGACCGACCCGAGGGTTGATGTGGTTCAGCATGGCTGATAGGCTGACCCTCTGCCAGGCCTGCAAGCTCCCAAGGCCAACAACCGAGGATGTTGGAAGTTGAATGGTCCTTCGACCATTCCGAGCCCTTTCGGATCTGCTGCTTGGAACAGCATGGAGCAGCAGGCCTGGCCTGAGGTTGAGGGCAGACGGAGGCCTTGACACGTAGACAGGACTATGATGGATGCGACAGCATCACGGATGAAGACACTTGGGTTGATGCAACGGCATCACGGACAAAGACACTTGGGTTGATGCAACGGCATCACAGATGAAAACACTTGGTACTTGAAAACAGCTGGGAGGAAGGACACTGGCCCTGTCTCTCAGGGCGCCCTACTCTGCCCTAAGAGGCTGGTCATGGACCACGAGGAGAGCGGGACAAGCGCGGGGAAGATCCAGGCAAAGAGGAACTCCAATGACGGAGCCGTTGTCATCCGAAGCTTCACCTATGACTGGCGGGAACAGAAGCTCAGGAGCACAGGCACCAATCCCACCTGTAGGCCGCTCCATTCTTGGGCATGACATCATCCGAGAACCACAGCGTTACAGGAACAGAAGGCTCAGGAGCACCAGACGAAGATGCAGGGAAGAACATCCTGGAAGGCAGGCACATCAGGACGTGGAAGAACATGACGAGACATCAGGACATGGACAGGGACCTCAGGCAGGACATCAAGACATGAAGACGTGGTACGAAAGCAGATGAGATGAGGAGCTCCACGAAGAACAGAAGAGCTTACAAGGCTCTGGCAGGCAGGAGCCTCCAGAGGGGATGTCACTCTGATGCAAGGCAATGACAGACTGAGAAGACAGCCCTTTTATAGGGCTCAAGCAGGAAGTCCACTCCCAAGGTGGGGCCAGCACACTTCCTATGCCTGGCTCTTTAAATCCAGTGAAGAGGTGCATGCCGGCGCCTAAGAAGCAAGCAGGAAGCTGTGCAGGACCGTGGACAGTGGCCTGCACTGACGCAGAGGCACAGAGAAGGCAGGGCTGGCCTGAACGCAGGTCCTGACGTCAGCAGCAGCTCCAGCCACTGCAGGAGACCCCGGGGGCAGCTCCAGCCGCCACTCTGGCCCGGGGATGCGGCCTATGCGCTGCGAAGATGGCAGTGGCGTCGGGGGCGGTCCCGGCCCCGCACATGGCAGAAGACGGAAGCGGCACCATGCTGCGAAGAAGGAGAACATCCAGGGCGGCCTCTGGGCCGCGTGGGCAGACAATCCGTGGCTCCAGCCACGCAGGAGAGGCCCGACGGCAGCGTCCATGCCGCGTCGGGGAAACAGCAGCAAGTGGTGAGTGCCTGCTCGTGGGGGAACCCGCGGGCAGGGGAGTTCATAACATTTCCATTGTCATTGGGTCCCAGCCTCAGTGCTTCTAACACTGCCAGATGCAACAAGTGTATAAAGCAATGAATACTCTGAAAGCCCTCATTTTCTATTGGATTTACCATATTTGTACCCTAGTTTAGCTGCTAACCCTCCAGCATCTTTCTTATGGCTGATAGAATATTGCATAAGTAATGTGGAATATTCATCAACTTCATTATACCAAGATTCAGTGATGGCAACGACGATTTCCAAGTCTGTATCTGCCATGACAGCCCCCATATCTGTGAATGTATTAGGAAGATTTCAAGCACTAGCATACATGACTTTCATTGATGATGTTCCTCCTTTATATCTCCTTTTTACTTCATGCTTTCTTCTTATTTTACCATTAACTATCTTGGTGGTTTTTCTTCTTCTGTTTTCTTTGTTATGTGTATGTGTACTCCTTGACCAACAGGGTTCCAGAGCCATCATTTTAGATTTGCACACGTTCCCTGAATGATCCTGAAACCTACCGTGGACTTATTAGAGGTTTGTTGCTGAGTGGATTTGGTGACTTACATATTGGTTTCTAATCACTGTACCACAATATGCAAGACAAAATGTCATAGCACTTTTCAAAGACTGTAAACTTGAACATTCAAAGATTGTGTAAGCAAGATGAGAGCCCAGTGTTTGGGTTGAGCTGTTTTGAAAACATTTCCTTTTTTATTTTTATTATTATCTGACTGAAGTTGCTTGGGGCAGCTCGGGTTATGTGATGGAGAATAGGCACTGGAGAAGGTTTGATCATAGAATGAGAGACATGCATCGCAATCAAGCTGGAGGACATTCTGAGGTTTTAGTAAGAAGCATATGACAGAAAATCAATAACCTTAAAAGGGGCCCTGGGTAAGATGACAGCTTTATTTGTATTTTTTTTCCAGTCTGTTTTCTTACTAAAAGGACAGCTGCAGATGAACTTATAATCTTTGATGTTATGTAGTATAAGAACTTTGAGTGGCAAAAAAAATGAATAAAGACGTTGCTGTGCTGGCCATATGTTTCATAGGTAGTAAAGCAGGGGATCCATTTTCAGGTTTACTCTTTTCTTAGAGTTTATACTGAAAATTGGATTTATTTTAGTCACCAATTATAGGGGGTCATTTACTAAGATTTTTTCCATAGACACAGAATGGGAGAAAAGCCAGAGTAAATCAGACCCTAGAGTTTGTTAGCTTATTGTAATCAGCCTTCGTCTTTAAGTGCTCTCCATAGATACTGCTCTGATTATTTTGGACTTGCAAATGAGAAACATTAAACATGTTTGGGTACTTGCTAGGTACTTTTAACTTAGATTGGCCACTGTTGGAATCAGGATGCTGGGCTTGATGGATCCTTGGTCTGACCCAGTATGGCAACTTCTTATGTTCTTACAAATAGAAATATAAGAAATATGTAAAGTGTAGTGATAGGAGTCATGAAATAAAACTCCAGAGGGGACAACTCAGAACCAATATCAGGAAATATTTCTTCACAGAAAGGGTGGCGGATGCCTGGAATGTCTTTCTGGAGGAGATGGTGAACACAAAAAGAGTCAAATAATTCAAAGGGGCATTGGATAAACACTGTGGATCCCTAAGGCTGAAGGATGGAAATGAAGAAAAGGGTACAAATTGTTATTATCTCTCAGACCACTGTATATGTGCCTTATAAATGCTTTCTCACTGGAAATACTCACTATGGGGTAGATTTTAAAAGACCTGCGTGCGTAAATCCTGCCGGATTTACGCACGCAGGACACTTGTGTGCCGGTGCGCCTATTTTGCATAGGCCGCCGGCACCACAAAGCCCCAGGATGCGTGTAAGTCCCGGGGCTTTGCTTGGGGGCATATCGGGGGGCATGTTGGGGGTGGCGCGGCATTTGGGGGCATGGCCGGGGGCATGGCAGCGGTCCGTGGGTGGGGCTGGGAGCGTGACGGCGGGAGCGTGACGGCGGTCTGGAGGCGGGGCCGAGTGCTCCGGCACAGCGGCCTGTGCTGGGGCAGGGAGTCGGCGACGCGCGCAAGTTACGCCTGCCAGAGGCGGGCGTAACTCAACAAAATAAGGTAGGGGAGGGGGATTTAGTTAGGGCTGGGGGGTGGGTTAGATAGGGGAAGGGAGGGAAAGGTGGGGGGTACAAAAAAAAGTTCCCTCCGAGGCCGCTCCGATTTCGGAGCGGCCTCGGAGGGAATGGATGCAGGCTGCGCGGCTCGGCGCGCGCAGGCTGCCGATTTTGCGCAGCCTTGCATGCACCGACCCCAGATTTTAAAAGATACACGCGGCTACGCGCATATCTTTTAAAATCCGGTGTACTTTTGTTCGCGCCGGTTGCGCGAACAAACGTATGTGCACACGTACTTTTTAAAAATCTGCCCCTATGTGTTTTGATAATTGTTCTCGCAGATATATATGGCCCCATGAAGAAGGTTTCAGCTGAAACACAGACCGTGTCGGGCAGCTTGCTAATACCTCTGAACGCACTGGGTCTATAGTGTTTCTTCAACCGAGCTAAGTAGCTTGTAATTTTACATCACAAAAGTTATGAAATAACTGTAATGGTGATTCCGTTTTTGAATGAAATAGCATGTCACAATAAGAAATTTTACCACGATTTAAGAAGAAAATGTTGTCACGATAAGCATAATGAAAATAATGCTTATCAAAAACAGATAACATATATATACGCTTGCTTCATCAAAAACAAAAAAAGATAAGTGTATTCATAAGCAGATGAGCTTTTGGGACTTTTGCTTTATTGAAAAGAGATAATATAATGATTGTCTCTAAGAAAATATTTTGAGTGATAAAGTATGTAAAAGAAAAAAAGAAAAAATCACTTTAAGCGGCGGTGGAATTTGAAAAGTGCAATTTAAGAACCTGCTTTAAAATTAGCTGCAGTGTTTTCCATGGTTTTTAAAAAAAAGGGTTACCCTATGATTGCATTGTGAGAAGGGCAGCCAAATTGGCATTTGTACATAAAAGTTAAAAACGCCGTTAGGCAGAAGTGTGCATTAGCCCAGGTATGAGGGTATACCTTATTGAAATAACCATGAGGTCTATGTGACTTTCTTTTTGGAATATTGTTATTATCTAGTCACATTCTTTCCAGTTTCTACAATCTTGTTGGTTGAAAATAAGGCAAGGGTCATTAGTGCTATCTTTTTACTTAGATCCTAGAAAAACACTATTTCTGAAGGTATTGCCTTGAAACAGAGCAATCTCTACTACTATACAACAATTTTCTTCACCAGCTGTCTTGGGCTTTGAACTTACATTTATATTTACATTCTTAGAAATACTAAAAATGGCCTGAATCCAAATTTTCAACTAGTCTTATGTTAGAAATAATTCCCCATATCTTTAAATAAAAGAAAACAATGGTTCGGCTTGATTTGTCAAGAGTATTCCTGTAGGCAGAATGTGAGAAAACTCTTAATAAATCAATGCTAATGACTAGATTGGACATTAGTTATTTCCATCCCTTTATTTCTCCAAGAAATCAACTCACTCAATGTGAGTTTACTGAAGTCTAATTTTCAAGATTACAGTTTCCAGTCTAAGGATTTTGGCATGGAGATAAAGAAGTAAATCTATTAACTGAATTAGGTAAATATTCCTATCTACTTCATCAAAGCATTTTCTTCCAGAAATTACCATTGGTGATAATGATTATTATCCCTCAAAAACAAATCCCTTAAGTCTGCTACAGCTCTGCAGTTTGGAATATATTGGTTGGGTCTGCCATTCGGTTTCCATTGTTTATATATATGAGAAATGTTTTGTCTTTTATTAAGAACATGTAGTTATTTAGCTAGTGGAATGATATTTTCCATTTTCTTGTCAGGTTACTTCCTGTTTACTGCCTCTCTGTTTTTCCTTACTAGCCCTAGCAGCCTGCCATCCAACTTTTTGTCTTCCATTCCTCCTGTCTTCTGACTCTGTATGCTCAGCTTGGAAATATTGAAGATGTCTGGCCCTAGTCCTCTGGGCTGTATAAAAAGAACTACCTAGGTAGAATAGAAATATGATAAAATAGAAATATTACAGCACTATCATGGGTGGTGGAAAGGTGGATATATAATTATACATTTATTTAGATCATACTATAAACTTAGTTTATAAAGTGGCTTAAAGTTGTTCTGTGTCTTATAGTCTGATCATACAATCTACAAAATGATTCCAGCAGTAGCAGCTTGACAGGAAATGATCCATACACAGCTGGTATTCCTGTGAGAAAGGCTACCTATCAGCACATCCCAGGGGTAAGAGCAGAAGCAGCTTAGGCTGTCTTTTCTTGTCACTGGCAGAGTTCCCCACCCAATTACATCATCAGCTTAATCAGAGCTGTAGCATCCTATGTCATACATGCACATCATAGAGAGCCCATGACTCATCTCTGCTGAGACAGCTCACACACCAGCCAACAAAAGAAATGATAAAACTCCTTCTCTCAGGCCAGGTAGTGTCAGGGGCAAGTGGTCAAAGCTAGAATATAAGACAATAAGCCACAGAAACTCTTGTGCATAATGATAAAGAATTGTGAAGGAAGCTATCAAGTGAATCATAGTAAGAAGACATGCCTCTGAAAGCTCCCTATTGGGCCAGTATTGGGTGTGACTGACATTGAGTGTATCTCACTCCTTTCTTGTTCCCAACAGTATTTTTGGAGTTTGCTCTGGGAATTCACTGTTCTCCTAACTGTGGCATTACTTCAGCATCAGTTCCAGGCAGCTGACATCATTTTTAAAATGCCAGGACACAAGCAGGCATGTCTGGGTGTCACTTCTGCCCTTTTTACCAATGGAATCTGGAAGGGGTAAAGCTATGAGAGGGGGGTCAGGAGCTCCCTGGCCCTGACACGTGACTTGGGCCCGATATGGGCAGGCCCCAGGGCTAAGTCCTAGTGTTGGACTAGGCCTAAGCCTTGGTACCAGGACCGCCTCATGGCTAGGTCTTGGCACCGAGGTTAGGCCTTGGTACCAGGACCAGCCTGGAGCTAGGACTTGGTGCTAGGACAAGCCCAAGGCTCAGGCTAGGCCTTAGCACCAGTCCAGGTCTAGGGCTAGACCTAGGGTTAGGCCTTGGTGCCAGACTTAGCCCAGGGCTAGACCTTGGTGCCGGTTCCAGTCCATGACTAAGTCTTAATGCCAGGCTACTGGAGGCCTCGTTCTTTTAATGCAATGAATACAGAATCACTTAAACATTTTGGGGTATTTGCATCAGAGGCTATTTTTACTTTGCGCCATTTGGAACAAACTGAAAATGACCTCATATATTACATTTTTTGCATTCATTGAAAAGAAATGCACATCCCTATCCCATGGTTCCCTGAGATATCCTGCAGTAAACTCTCTCAGTTCCACCCCTCACTGTGTGCTGTTTCCCCTGTGGCACTTTTTCACCCTGTCTCCTTTCCCATGCTGTGATCTAAAGCCACAGGGAGAGAAGTTGGGACATAGCACAGCTTTCTTGATACAGCTTCCTGTAGCTCCGGCAGATCTCCTGCGGCTCTCTTGGTTTTGTCCCCCTCTCTCACTGTATGCTGGGCCAAGAGAGATGATGAAGTAAGCCACTGGAAAAACAGAGGCAGGCAAAGAGGCAGGAAGGCAAGGAAGAACAGGCAGGAATACACAGAACAGGGAGAGAGGGAAAGAGACAAAAGTGGAAATGGTAGAGAAAGGAAAGATACACAGATGGGGGCATGTAAGGAGAGAGAAACATAGGGAACAAAGGAGGGGGAGAGAGACAGAAGGGGAGGGAAAAGAGAGAGAGATAGAGAAAAGCAGACAGGTGAGAGTCATGAAAGTACAGTGGTAGGAAAGGGGAGAGAGAAGGAGGAAGGCATGGGAAGGGAATGGAGAGGAGAAAGGGCATCAGAAGAGGGAGGGCTAGAGACAAAATAGTAACATAGGAGAGGGAGCACAGAGGAGAAGGAAGAAGGGGTATATTGCGAGATAAGGAGTACATGGGAGACAGAGATGAAAGGTTTAAATGAATGGGAGAGACAGTTGGTTTGGGAAGTGAAGGATAAAAGGGAAGAAAGACTGAGTGGAAGAGACTGGGGAAGGAGGGCTGGGATTTGGTGATGAAAAAATAAGATAAGAAGATACTGGGATGAAAGATAAAAATGTAGAAGAGATACAACAGGATGAGAAGAATGAAAGTGATGCTTGACAAAAAAGGCAGATAAGGGAGATAAGATGAAGTATCATGGAATGGAAATGATGACAACTAAGATGATGTAGAGCTAGAGAAAGTAGGATAGTCAGAGAAGGTAACAGTAAAATGGAAACAGAAAGAGGGGCAGAAAGTAGGATAGTCAGAGAAGGTAACAGTAAAATGGAAACAGAAAGAGGGGCAGAACAGCCTAAGGCACTGTGAGAGTGGAACATCAGCACTGACAGTGGCAAGAACACAGCAGCACACTGTGATAGGGGCAAAGGGAAATGATTACAGTGACATTAGCATCCCAGATATTGTGAGAAGAGCAACATGTTAGCAACAGTGGCAAGAGCTCCCCAAGGCACCACGAAAGGGTCAGGAGCAGGCTGGGTGGTAACAGTGGCAGAAAACAGCAAAGCACCAAAGCAGGAGAGAGACAGGTTGGGAGGAAAACATCTGTCATGCTTTTTATTTTTTAAATGTTTTGCTTTTAGGGCCAAACAGTAGAGCCAAGAAAGAGGGCAGGAGAAGCAGGCTGGGCAGCAACAACACAACAAGCGGGCAGGGTATGAGGAGCAGATGGCAGCAGCAGTAACAAGGCTACAAGATCCAGAGAGGAGCAGGTAAGAAGCAGGGGTGGACTGGCCTATCACGGGATCGGGCATCCCCCGGTGGGCCGGTCGTGCTAGTCACATGGTCTGCCGAGCGCGGCCGTGACAGAGCCACACTCGGCAGACCACGTGGTATCTCCTGGGCTGGCCTGGGTGGCGAATCCCCGGGCCGGTCTTCATCGGGAATCCGCCACTTTTGAGAAGGTTTTCCTGTTGTTTATTTTAATGGTTTCTTTTTTGTTGTTGTTTTTGGTGCCAAAAGGCTCCAATATAACCCAGAGAGAAACAGGGTGGGAGGAGCGGGAAGGGGAGCAGCAGCAAGCGTGGCAGCTGGCAACAACACAGCAAGGAACCGAGGGCAAAAGAGTGGGCATTGCTTCATTGTAGCTGTGCCCTCAGTTCTCCTGTCACTCGTATTGAAATTCAGGGAAATCAAGCAGTGGGAGATTTAATTTAACAAAGTGGCAATTAAATCTTGAGTACTGACATTCCCCACACAATATATAGAAAAAGTGGGTAAAAAGTATGTTAAACCTGTCTTCCAGTATCACACAAATTTATGTTCAGTTAGAAATGGCGTCGAATGTGGTGCTTTAGACACTGGCACGTTACCAAAGCAAATCACCCATTGTCATCATTTGCCAGTCCAAAAAATTTTGAACAAATCGATTCTTCTCTATTTTGTTTCCCAAAATTGCAGTTAACTTAACCTTGTGCCCAAAATCATGTCCCCCAGTGTTTCCTGAATTTAAAAATCTCATGATGCTGTTGTTTAATTCCCCTCTTTCCTTTTTGTTCTATCTAACTTGGTCCAATTCTTCCTTTTTTATTACTCCTTTGAATGGCTTTAGCCATATTTTCTCATAGACTTCAACAGACTTAAAATACATTACCATTGTGCCCCATGAAGAGGCAAAGTTAAGCTCATCAGATCTGCATTCATCAATGGAGTCTAAACAGTCAATCCCATTACAGTTGTGATCTGAAGTGGTATTTAATGACTGTTTATAGGAAGGCTGAGAAGTCATCTGAACTGGGGCAGCCTCAACCTTTATTTCATCCAAGGAGAATTGCTGAATCAGCCACTCTGGACCATATCACTAAGAGAACTCTGATCAGTGGAGGGCTCTGCCCGAATGGCATGCCGTCCATTAAATGATCATCGTCCTCTTCTGGAGTGAAGGAAGCTTCAAACTGATTTTTACCCAGAGGAAAGCACCGATGCATCTACACTCACCCTTTCTTGTGAGAATGAGGAAGGGTGGGCAGTAGTGAGCAGGCTTATTTGAGGTGACAGGAAAGAGCCCCAGGTATGAGCAGCAGCATAGCAACAGAGAGGCCCAAGTCCAGGTCCAAGCAGCAGTGGTGGCAACAGAGAGGTTTGATTGAGCAGCATTGGCAGAAGAGGAACCTCAGACCAAGCAGTGGCAGTAGGGAAAGGCCTGGACCTTGATCAGCAGTGGCAGGAGAGAGAGACCCAAGCCCAAACAGTGACGATAGGAGAGGGGCCTGGACCTTAAAGAGCAATGGCATAAAAGAGGCCTGGGCTAGAGCACTGACAGTGACACAAGAGGCAATGTTAGCTGGCTCTCAAGATAATTTCTGTCTGCTTTGTGACTATAAGAGAGAGACTTTTCCTACCTCACTGTACCCCAACCATTTTGTCACTGGCAGCATGAGGAAAAAGGCCCTGTAAAAGCATCAGCGTCAGAAAGAGGAAAGAGGCCCAGACCGTTGACCCTCCTTAGTCTTTCCTGCTGGGCTACCTTGCCACTGCACTGTCTGTGTTTAGAGGGGTACAAAGAAGAAGAGAGGCTAGAGAGTGCCAGAAAAGGAGACACAGGAGAAAGGGAGAAGGGAAGAGGCTGGAAGGAGAGAGAGGAAGGGAAGAGGGTGGTGAAAGGGGATAGAGAACAGGAGAGGCTGGAAGGAGAGAGCAAGGAGGAAAAGAGAAAGGGAGAGGCTAAGGAGAGAGAAATCTAGGAAGGGGGAGAGGCAGGAAGCAGATGCTGGGAAATGGGGGAAGTAGCAGGGGCAGATACTGGGGAATGAGAGAGAGACAGGGTTGATAACTTTTGTGTATACATATTATTACTGACACTCTGTCTCAACCTTGGGGACCCTGCCCCTACCTACCACTTCCTTCCCTAGTATCTGCCATCTGCCCTAGAATTTCAAGTCACTCAGAGGGTTGGTCAGACGCCTGATTCCCTTCTCAACCCTGTAGGGTATTTCCATCCTGTTCGGCCCTCTCACTGTTTTAAAAATGTTCTATGTGGCCCTTCTCTTAAACGGTTTTGGGATCCCAGCTTTAGGGGCACTATGAGCAACAGAGAATGCTAAATGACTGATATGCTGTGACCTCCTGTAGTCAGGAGGTGAAGAGTTGTTGTCTTACTTGCTACTACCTGATACCAGGTATTTGGTCCCCGTCAAAATAGGGACCCAAGGTGAATGCCTGTATTGCTTGTGCTCAGAGGCCTGACTGTGATACAAGTCTGGATGTTGGTACATTAAGTACCTTGGGAAATGGCAAAACTGACAGAAGGCATGAGGTGCCTCAATGGGTGTGGACCTGACCAGAGCTACCATCTACATTGTAATTTGGATCAGGAGAAATAATGTAGTGGTATACAGCAGTTGAGCCAAAAATAGCAGTGTTATGTTAGAGCTTGGGTTGATTTTAAGAATAATAGGATTAGTATACAAGGATAGCATAAGATATAATTGGATACTTGGTTGTTTCCTTACATCTTGAAACTGAGAGATAGGAATCATGGGAGAAAGTTAAGAGAGACTTTTCAATATGGGATTTAGCACAACAAGCTGATATTGCCCTCACAGGCCAGAAGGCGCCCTCAATAAGCAGCACCAGCCACTAGAAACCATTACTACTCATCAGCCTCGTGCATACCCAAGTGAGTTAGGGGCCATAAAGCTCCAGTCTTGAATAAGACATAGGTGTGAGACCAAGATAAAAGGCATACTACCCTGTTGCCTAGGGCCTACTATGGAATCAAAAAGGCACCACATCCCACCACAGCAAGGCATCAGCCAATGAACTGGAAGTCTACGTTATGGATAATACCTCTATAAAACAAGGGTTTTTTGGGGAAACATGCCAAATCTTTAGCCATCACTCATAGATTTAGAAGAATACAGCCCAGGAAAACTTCCTGAAGTACTTCACCTCTGGCCAAGGTGCAAGGAATTCAAAATGAGAGAGCAAGTGAGATGTATGGAATAAGTATAAGAATTGTGGGTTGCCAAGCATGGATTACACTGTATCCTTTATGCTATTAATGATAATAAAGAAAGAAATTTGTGCTATAGCATATGTGGCACCCCTTTGGGTCAGCACTAGATCCCTGCTTAGAGAATCTACATCCCTGCGAGCCTCTCATCCTCTTCAGTCTCTCCAAACCTGGAAGACTGAGATAGGTTGCCTCAACCTATTTAGTGAAGCCATTTTGATATTCGATGTAGTTAGTTTCAGATAACTTCAGAGCAGTGAGGATGCAGTTTTTTCCTCCCTGTTTCACCAGGAAATTTAGAGGGTCATTCGTCAAAATGCGTTAGGGCGTTATTGCGGGCATTAGGGCCCTAATGCCCGCGATAACACCATAATGCATGTGATAAATATTGCATCGTGAAATACATATACAAATTTGAAAAATTTATTCAAGTGGGAGGAGTAAATGGAAATGAGGGCTGTTTAACGTTGTGTGTGATAACATAATGCATATGGCTGAAGGGGAGGGAGAAGGAGAGAGAGAGAGAAAAAAAAAAAAAAGATCCTTTGTGGAAGCCTGCTGATTTTTTATCTATTTATGCCACTGTAAGAGGGGAGTACTAGTAACTTGGGGTGAGGTTTGGGGGGGGGGGGGTTTCTGAGGGGCAATTTTACAAGCACAAACAGCACAGTTACCATCAGTGAAGATTTAATGTGATTTGGAGGGATGAAAGGTGAAAGAAGAGTACATTTGTACCATGTTCTCTCTACCTATCTTGATTGCAGCTAGGTAGATAGTACATCAAGCTAGGTAGAGAGAACAAGCTAGGTAAAGAGTACAGGCAGCACATTCGGGGTGTGCATTCATTTGCAATGTATTGGCAATCCGCAATGTATAGGGCCATATTCGTTGTATTCGTGGGGAAGCGAAACGTATCATGATTCCCACGAATACAACAAATCTTCACCAAATTATTTGGCCATCTAAAGGAGCGAATTTAAACAAAACCCCCACCCTCTTGACCCCCACAAGACTTACCAAAACTCCCTGGTGGTCCAGCAGGGGTCCAGGAGCGATCTCCTGCACTCGGGCCGTCGACTGCCGGTATTCAAAATGGCACCGATAGCCCCTGTGACATAGTAAGGGCAAAGGCTATCGGAGCCATTTTGAATACTGACAGCCGACGGTGTGAGTGCAGTAGATGGCTCCCGGACTCCTGCTGGACCACCAGGAAGTTTTGGCAAGTCTTGGGGAGGTCAGGAGGGTGGGGTTTGTAGTTAATTAAAATTTAGCCAGGAAACGAATAAGAATGGAATGCATAACGGATCGGGGTCCCCCCTTGCTGAATGCAACGTATCTGCCCCCCCAAAAATACGAATACCAAATGTAACTTATGCGGTCCCTCTGCACATCCCTACAGCACATTTACTTTTCTTTCAACTTTCAGCGCTCTTAATATACCAAGTCTTTACAGGTGCATACTATGCTGTATGTATCTGTAATGATGTATCTTTAATTGCCCCACCCCCAAGCTTTCAACCCCTACCTCGAATTTAAAGACCCCCTGTTATACTGATATAATAAACTGACCCACTGTCTATGTTAGCTTAGTCTTTCTCTCTCTCTGTTTCTCACACTCATACTCACACTTTGCGGTGCTATAGATTTTTTGCTGGATTCCCTTGGTGTTGCGCCCTCTCTGTCTCACCTCTTTTCTTTCTCTTTCCTCTCCTCTGGGAAGATGGCTGCCTCAACCTCTCCTCGCCGACCTCTCTAGCGTCCCCGCACCGGCATAGGCGATTGTGCTCGCCATTCTTACACTGAGATCTTTTGAATAAGTCATGGCGGGAACAGGGGCATCCCCACCGCATGACGTCACTACCTCCGGGTACTTAGCCTCCGATCTCCAATCCAGGTATGAGTTAGCAAGGATTCCGCTCCAGCTAATTTCGACTCCTTCAGAGACTTCCACACTGAATATTCGCTCCTACAAAGCCTGCGGGGTTACGCTGGGTATACTAGGGCGTTCTAGGTACCCGCTCCTCAGGGGCCTTATTTGCTCCTATCTACCATCAGGGGTTTCGCTGTTCCAGCAAGGACGCTCAAGGCACCCGCTCCTCGGGGGTCTTGCTTCGCTCCTATCTTCTCTCCAGGTTTTCCAGCTCATCAGGATCCTAGGTACCCACTCCCTGGGGCCTTGCACTCACCTGCCTTCCTCCTGGGCTAACCTGCATCTACAGAAGATATCTTGGCTCCGGCGCTCCGGGCCTTGCATCATCTCTACCTCCGTTCTACGGAGGCCATCTCTTCAACAGCTACAAGCCTTTGTGAGTACCTTCTCTCTCAGTCTCTCTGCCTTGTCTCACCACAGAATAAATTCTTTGCATACCCCACTTCGCGGACCACTACTGGATCTACCATCGCTGACTACGTCATCAGTGACTGGGTTCTCGGCCTACCCCGCTCCGTGGACCACTACCGGACCCTTCACTTCCAGCTACTGGTGAGACCTTCTCTGCACTTGATACAACTCAGTGCCTGGACTGAACTATCCTCAGAGACCTACTCCACTGGCTGAGGAATGCAACCCGCTTTTTGGGCCTTGCCAACTGCTGTATAATAAAGCTTCTATTCTCTCTGTGGTCATTACTGAAGAGTCAGCCTATTGCTGTGTTTTCCCCATGGGGCCCCTCCTCGTGGGAGGAGTCATCAATACAACAACCAGGAGTCCTCGAACAAGTCAAACTTATAACACTTGGAACTCCCATGAAGGTGCTGAAGACCTGTGAGCTTCACTGTACTCCCTAGGTGAGGCAAGCACCAGTGACAGTACCCAACTGCATGACATTTTTTAAACAACCTTTTCTAGTACATCAGAAATAATAACCAAACAGACATAGGAAACCATAAGTGATGCTGTATACAAAACAGTCAGTACAAAGATCCACAAATGTCAATTTGCAGTACAAGGCCCACATTACTCAGAGATACCTTTACAATAATTCAAAAAGGGATCCCACACTCCAACAAATTTGTAATGTGTGTTCTGCAGGTCATGACTCAGTAATTCAATATCTACAACATCTCGCACTTGCTGTCTCCAGAGATTTTTGCTAGCCAAGATGTATCCTGATTTTCCAGAAGGGACAGCCATTTAAACCTTGCATCCTTTGGAGAAGGCTACCCCAGACACAAAGGACAAGGGCTGAAGAACTGATCACTCCATAGATGGGGCAAGCAGCAGTGACAGTGTAGCAGCAGTCACTAAGAAGTTTTTGTGGAAAGCAAGTATTCGGATATTGTTTTGTGAGGAGGTTTTATGACTCACCCCTCCCCACAAGGGTTCCAGGGCTGGGACAGCCTGGTTCCTGATCTTTACCAGCATGACAAGTCACTGACACCAAGACTAAGGAGAAGGATCAAGAGTTTTGGAGACCTCCCAAAGGTGCTTTACCTCATGGGACCAGGACAGACTGGTTCACCATGAATAAACTGGACTCAGGTAGGATTTTTCGTGTTTGAGGGGACCCCTCTAATAGGATTCCTTTTGGCCCATTGGAAAAGATCTGTGCACTTTAAAATCAGCATGGGAAGCTTTACCCAGATACCTGAGATAAAGGACACCTACCCAGAAGAAGAAATAATACCTTTGCACATCAGTCAGCTGTAATTTCACCTTTATGAAAAAATGGACTTTGAATGTTAAAGAGTCAGTAAACTTTTAAGTTAATACCCAGAGCCTCGTCCTGCCTGCTTTGTCCCAGCATCTCACCCTTGGGATGCAGCATCTTAAAAGCATACAAAGAAAGGAACACATCACTACCTGGGCCATAAGCGAGAGTTAAAAAAAAAAAAAAAAAAAAAGGATTCCAACCTTGGGACACAGAGTGGTGTATGGGAGGAGTGCTAGCCAAAGCAGCCCCCAAAGAATAAATACGTTTGTCAGCCCTTGGGAATTAAACTTTCCCTGCAAGTGTACACATAACATTATGTGGTTTGAATTGCAGCATCTGTAGTGCTCATATCCTTTCTTGTCCTATACACAAGTAAGCTTAGCTCACTCCAGCGCCCGCTAAAAGTCTTCCTGACAGTGCCTGCTTATAACATTCATAATTTCCTGTAACAGTAGTAGGCTGAGGCAGCAGGTTGAATGCCAGCAGCTGGTGAGAAGCTGTATTTATTGCCTGCTTTAATTATACAGTAAACCACTTTGTTTTATTTTGGAAAGGCGGTATATCAAAATTAAATAAAAAAAAACTAAACTAAGCTGTTTCTCAACGCAGCATGCTGCCAATGACATTGAAAGAGATAAAAAAAAGATGACAATCTGTGAAGAACGGCAACTGCATCTTATTTGAACCTCCCCAGTGATCCACACTCAGCTGCGCTAATAGTCCTATACACTATCGGTTCCCACATTGACCTTGTCACCTCAGCAATTATCTGGCTATCTGTCAGCCATTGGTTTTCTGTTGTAATTGTTAACAGCTGACCCGGAAAATCTCTTGCTTTATTTTTGCAGCTGCTACTTTTTTGAAGAAAAGGTGAGCATCCCAACTTTGCACTTCTCCTCCTATTTTCAAGTGCACAGGGCAAGGTCTTCCTCTTACCTATGCTCCCTTCAGCAAGCGATGAGCATCGTCTGGAGGAGCAACCTTTTTTCCCTCCCTGATCTCACACACCTCCTACCCTTCACCTGGACAGGCAGAAGCCAGCTAAATCGGCGTTCGGAGGAAGACAGTAGCAGCCAAGTGGAATGGGGAGCAAACTGAGGAAAACAGTTTACGGTCATTTCATTTGCTGTCCACAGCTAAATGCAGCTACAGGATGTGGCAGTCTTAAAATGACATTACACAACACAGCATGAATTATATATCATTCAATGTATTTCTAAAAATGTACAACCCGTGACCAATTAAATTTGCCTCCTTAAATTACAAGGTGAGTACATTTAATAAGCAAACACAAGAAGCCTCCAGGGGCATTCCTGGGGCAGGATTATGATTTAGGCAATTATGACTGATTTTAAGTGCAAGTTTAGACTGACAACCCCAGCCATCCAAATAGCTATCCTAAACTAGGAAAATTAGGTGAATTTTTAGCCAAAATCTAGCTGGTTAGGTGCTGGTTAGGTGCAAAGGAAAATTTCCTATATATCCTGCTAAAATGAGCTGGTTATCTTGCCCAATTAGCAGGTCTTTAAAAATGAACCCCCAGAGTCTCTATTTGAAATAGGAAAACTTTTTTAAAATTAAATTCCTGCATAAATCCAATGAAACTGCACAAAGTCACAAAGCTTGGGATTTGCAAACCTAATCGTAGTTTGTGGAAAATTTCGGCCAATCATCTGCAAATTTTGCACCAAATGCACCTTTTTTTTTTTTTTTTTTTTAAAGTAAAGTTGCTAACTGATTTTATTTTTTTCTGGAAACTGTAGCAAATTTGTCAAATTTCAACAGAAGTGAACTAGGTTAAAATTCATGTGGTTCAGTTCCATGTAAAATGTATTTGAACATTCTTAGCTTCAGTGACTGAATCCTTGTGCTGTAATCTCCTGTTTGAGGAGGTTGTTCCTATTGAGAATCAGTTAATTTGTTGGGCTAAGCCTGAAGTGCTGCTGGAATATTTTTCTATCAGCCAGTATTCTTTACTTATTAAAGATTAAAATAGCTTTCAGTTTCAGCTTCTGTTAAACTGTCTTTGAATTCGGTTTAGCTCCAATGAACTGAAACCATACCTGACTATAATCAAAGGCAGCTTGGAGAATATCTTGCAAGACCATCTTTTTAAACACTTTCATTCTCAGAATACTGCATATATTAATTATAAATGACACAAGAAATATGGAAGTAAAGACGCTTTTTCCATTAAATAATGTCTATTATGGGCCAATTTAAGAAGGTTGGCTTTTACAATCTATAGTATCATTTGAGCAGTATACCATGAGATCTGCAAGCTTATTTCTGAGAAATTAAATCTCCTCAATGAAATCTCTCATCTTGCAGAGGGCATCATTTAGAGTACAGTATATACCTCTTGATAGCATGTTAGTCTCTGATTCAAAGAGAATAAGGCACCCTGCTAAATCTCCAAACAGTACCTTGATACCTGGAGTTCTTTGGGGGTATCCACACTGATTCTGGCCACTATTAGAAAAAGTAAAGGCCAGTATTAAAAATATTTCAGAGGGTTGGAGTTAGAGGGACTCCAATAATGAAAGGTTTTCCAAAATAATTTCTTGGATCTCTCAATCAGCTCTGGTTTCAGAATATTATCCACAGTGAAGATTCATGGTATATTTGTACACGTGTCTAAGAACTAATAGGGTCATTTATCAGAACGTGATATGGGGTAAGTGCATGCGTTAGAGCAGTGGTTCTCAACCCTGTCCTGGGGACCCCCCCAGACAGTTGGGTTTTCAGGATATCCACAATGAATATGCATGAGAGAAAACTCATGCATATTCATTGTGGATATCCTGAAAACCCAACTGTCTGGGGGGGTCCCCAGGACAGGGTTGAGAACCACTGCGTTAGAGCAATACTGTACGTGATAACGCCCTGCTGCATTTGATAACCGTTGAATCAAGGTGGTAAAATTTAAATGAGGGAAAGGGGAGGGTTTAGGGTGGGGTTCGGGAAATGTTTTTTACTGTACCACTGCGGGCGATAATGTTTTAGACATTATCGGCGGCAGTAGCACCAGATATAACACCATCTTTCAAGGTGGCACTATGGGGGCGATAGTATGCTCTGCACTGCAACAGCAGCAGGCAAAAACATACCGCCACGATGAGGCCGGGTGCACACTAATCACCCTCTCCCACCCCTTTTTCCTTCATGGATCATCATTCCGCTGTAAACATCATGGAATGATGAATCCCGCTATGATTTAATTTGCATACTATAATATTCCTGAAAAAAAAAAAAGACATGGATGAAGAGGGCAATATTTGGGAAACCCTCCTTTAGATTACACCTTTGAAGTATGGGTTATAAATGTATGGGAAGGATGCGTGAATGGACATTAGCCAGATATGAAGCCTTGATGTTTGGCGCTTTGGCTGGCACGTTTCAAACTTGTGCTAATTGACCACCTTGTTGTGTTTGCTGCCATGTACCAAATATATGTGCACATATTTTTCTTTGCACTTATTATACATCAGTGAAAATCTTGAAGGAGAAGCTGCAGCTGATGTTAGCAAGCAAACTACTCTTTTTTTTTTTTTTTTGCCGAATTTTCCATAGGAACTTTCCTTTTTCATGTCTCAGAACAACTTCTTTTGAAATTAGACCCTTGAATTTGAAAATACGGTGCACATTATAATAAAAGAAACTGAATAAGACAAGGACTCATCTATAAATAGGTACTATATCAACTTATTGAAATAGGAGGCTTCAAGAATAAAGGGCCTGGCCACAGTGCAAATGTACAACACTGGACTATAACAGAAAAGAAAAACAAAAGGGAAACACTGATTTTAATTAAAAAAAAATGTAAAAATAGGCTAGACATATACCAAGCATGGCAGAGGGCCAATTTAGTTGTGCATTCTCCTTATGCTGTTGCTTTGAGATGTCTGCTGAGTGGCACAGTTCTACTTTCTGATACTAATGGAAGTTTTAGTAATATATTAACATATAAAAATGTAGTTTTAGACTGCATTCAGCTTTCTTTTATCAAGCTTGGCCTTCTCCCAAGTGTCCTAAATATTCATTGTTGATTCTGCTGATTAATGTAGCCATGTACTCATTTACATTGCAGGCAGCTAGTATGTGTCCTCTTTATGTTTTTGTTAATACATTGCATCTATTGAAAATGCCTCAGTCAAATCCACGTGATTGACTATTTTTAAGTCTTAGCACCTGGACTGTAATTACTATAAATGCTTCCCTTGATTGTGAAATAAATTCCCTTTATATTATTTTGTAACCTTTGGTTATCATTTCTGTCTGTCTTTAACAGTTCTCATGTAAATCGTTATATAGCACTCAAACACTGCATTTACACAATATTAATCTAGCTATCTTATTTTTGTGTATAACAGGGTCCCCCCAACTATAGCCCGAGGGTCGGATATGGCCCTTGGCTGAATTTCATCCAGCCCCTGGCAGCAACAGCAAAAGGAGATTGATCCTGCCCATAGCAGCAATGACAGAAGGAGCTTGATCTGGCCTGCAGTGGCACAATGGGAGCATATTCTGCTGCACCAGCTCAGATACTTAAAGTTAAAAGTGCATGTCAGAGCGGGGTGTGTGGGGCATGCCAGTGCAAGGCTACCACTGATTGACTGTGTTATGTTTTGCTGCCGGTGTAAGTGCAGCTTTTGCTGGTGAGCCGAAAATAGGGAGGAAAGCTGCAGCACAGCCATAAGACATTTTTTGCTGCTATGGATGGTGGTGCAGGCCACGGGGACAAGGCACTGGCAAAGCTAAGATGAGAATTAGAAGCCAAAATGTCCAAATTTTGGATTTGGACATTTTGGCTTCTAATTCTCATCTTGTTGCCTCCATGGCTTTGTTAGACAGCCTTCCTTGTTGCTTTATCAACTGGCAAAGCTAAGCCATGGGTTCTGCAGGGCTGCAAGGGAAGCTAGGTAAGGATGATGGTTACTGGAGCTCTTAATTGTGCCATCTCTTTGTAGCTGTGGGAAGGGGGCATGGACATCATCCTCCAAGGATGTAGATTTTGGAGGTGCAGAGTGCAGAAGTTCACATTTTATAATTCAAATGCCCAGTGTGAGCATTTCTTCCTGGATTAGGATCTCCAGATGAGGTTGTTTTGCTCATAATAAAAATATGAGATGTTTAAAGAGAAGGGCGTTAAAGAAGGAGAAAAGGGAGAAGGGATGGGGAAAAGGAGCAAGAGTGCAATGGGAGGAGTGGTGATTGTGAGAGAATGCACCACTCGCACACACAAACACCCAATCCTGTCTTCCCTCCAACATCTCCACCCTCAATGGACCGATTGATGACTGAGGGGTTAAAGGGCACTTAGGGAAGATAAGACCATCGTGAAAAGATTAAATAAATTATTTGCTTTGGTCTTTACAAATAAAGATGTTTGGGAGATACCCATTCTAGAAACAGTTTCTAAGGGTAATGATTCAGATGAAATGAACCAAATCACAGAGTATGTGGAAGATGTAGGCCTGACTGGCAAATCACCCAGACAAGATGGTATACACCCCAGGGTTCTAAAAGAACTAAAAAATGAAATTTCAGATATATTACTAGTAATTTTAACTTTACTAGTAATTTGTAACTTATCATTAAAAGTATCCATTATACTTGAAGAATGGAAAGCAACCAGTGTAACCCTGATATTTAAAAAGGCCTCCAGGGGTGATCTGGGAAACTATGGACCTGTAAGCCAAACTTCAGTGCTGGAAAAAATTGTGAAAACTGTTCTGAAGAACAAAATCACAGAATATTTAGATAGATATGGTGTAATGAGACCCAGCTAGCATGGATTTACCCTTGGGAAGTCTTGCCTTACAAAACTGCTACATTATTGTGAAGGGGTTAATAAACATGTGGATAAAGGTGAGCTGGTAGTTGTACTGTATTTGGATCTTCAGAAGGCATTTGACAAAGTCCCACATGAGAGGCTTCTAAGAAAATTAAAAAGTAATGGGATAAGAGACAATGGAATTTTGTGAATTGTAAACTGGTTAAAAAAACAGAAACTGAGACTAGGATTAAATAGTCAGTTTCCTCAGTGGAGAGAGGTGTTATTAATGAGAGTAAGCCATTCATAATTAGATTTGATTTATCATTGGAAAGGGATATTTTTTCTTTGGTCAGGTGCATAGGTAGAGAGATAGAAAGGAAAACAATCTATAGATGTACCAGGTAAACAGTGGAGTGTCTCAGGGATCTATACCTGGACTGGTGTTTTTTTAATTTATTTATAAATGATCTGGAAAGGGGAATTACAAGTGACATGATCAAATTTGTAGTTGATACAAAATTATTCAGACTAGTTAAATCACATGCGATAAATTGCAGGAGGACGTTGTGAGACTGGAAGATTGGGCATCCAAATGGCAGATGAAATTTAATGTGGAAAAGTTCAAGTTGATGCATATAGGGAAAATTAACCCATGCTGTAATTACACAATGAAAGTTTTCATGTTAAGAGTTACCACCCAGGAAGAAGATCTAGGCATAATAAAGGACAATACATTAAAATAGCTCAGTGTGCTGCGGCAGTCAAAAAAGTAAACAGAATGTTAGGAATTATTAGGAAGGGAATGGTGAATTAAACAGAATATCATAATGAGTCTATTATTCCAAGGTGAGCCCACACCTCAAGTACTGTGTTCAATTCTGGTTACTGCATCTCAAAAAAGATATAGATGCACTGGAGGAGGTACAGAGAAGGACGACCAAAATGATAAAGGAGAAAAAACGGCTCCCCTTTGAGGAAAAGCTAAAGAAGTTAGGGCTGTTCAGTTTGGAGAAGAGGTGGCTGAGGGGGATATGATGGAGGTCTACAAAATCATGAGATGACTAGAATGGGTCAATGTGAATCGGTTGTTTGCTCTTTCAGATAGTAGGGCTAGGGGCACTCCATGAAGTTAGCATGTGGCACATTTAAAACAAACTGGAGAAAATTCTATTTCACTCAAAACACAATTAATCTCTAGAATCCATTACCAGAGGATGTGGCTAAGGCAGTTAGCTTAGCTAGGTTTAAAAAAGGTTTGGACAAGTTCCGGGAGGATGAGTCCATAAACTGCTATTAATTAAGTTGATTTTGGGAAAAGCAACTGCTTATTACCGGCATTAGAAGCATGGAATTTATTTAATGTTTGGGATCTTGCTAGGTACTTGTATCCTGGATTGTCCACTGTTGGAAACAGGATGCTGGGCTTGATGAACCCTTTGTTTGACCCAATATGGCAACTGCTTATGTTCTTACTTCTCTAAGGCTGTACTTTTAAACAAGACCACGGGTGCCCATACATGCGCATATGTGCACATGAGTGGACATTCGCTGGAATTTTAAATCATGTGTGCAGTTGCATGAATATGATTCAAAATGCCTTCACCACGCATAAGTGTGCACCTCATTTCAGCTATTACTTGGTCTAATGTACTTTGCATATCTTCCTTTTGGCTTTGTCGGCTTTAATGCACTCAGGTAAGTGGAATTTAAAACATGCTCATGAGAAGGACATTCCCTGTTCCCCAGCATTTCAAATCACTGAGAAGATCAGACATGGTCCCCACTTCAAACTCTTCTCAGCAAACTCTGAGTGGCTATCTCCCCCCTCCCATTGACTCAGTGTTATGATTCTGGCTCCTGTGCAGCCTCCTCACCACCAGAGGTCCCCCATGAGTACTCTCCCCTGGATGGCCTGGTCTTCCTTGCCTACCTATCTCACATCCAGAACTCACTATTTAACCCCACCTAGCCCATGTCTCAGTGCTTCGGCATCGAGTTCCTTTGGGCTCCCTGCTTTAGCCTTCTGTTCCTTGCCTTGCCTTGCATGTCTTTGGGCATCCTGGCTTCCTGCCTTGCTTTGCTCTGTGGCCTATGAGCCTCCTGGTTCTTTGCTGATCTTGCTCTGTGGTCTAAAGGCATTCTAGTTCTTGCTTGCCTTCTTGTCCCCTCTCTCCCAGAACTTCCTTGTAGCTCTGCTATTACTCTTCTGCTTGCCCCTGCTTCCCCTTGAACTTCTTTGCCTTGCTGCCTTCGGGCATTTTGTGGTTCATGTTCAGTGTAGTCCTTTTCTTAGTTTGTCCAGTTCTGTCATTGTCTGTCTTCCTTGCTCTGGTTCCCCTCCTGCAGTTCATGCTTACCTGCATTCAGTATCACACTTACCTGCACGCTTGTCCTGTATTCTGATTTCACCTATACCTGCACTCAGTCCCAGTGTAACAGTTCACGCTTACCTACATTCACATCGATGCATACCCACATTCTGTTCCAGTGTTTCCTGAAGCTCACCCTTACTGCCACTCACCCAGCTCCAGAGTTTCCTCTCAGCCTGCACCAGCTTCAGAGACTCCTCTCAGCCTGCACCTGGCTCCAGAGACTCTTCCCAGCCTCACAAGATCACCTGCAATTGCTCCCTTCCTCCTGTCCTGTCACACCTGAAGGTGGTGTTCACAACACCAGGCAACAGCCCAAAACCATAACATTTGGCAAACTGAAGAAGCACCCATCCCCTCCACTATCCCTCTTGGTGATTTGAAATTTCCTATATATTCCTTCTCTTGAAAAGCTTGCTGATGTCTGTTGTATAATATGCATTAGTTGTCTTTTTAGTTTTAGGTTATGGTAAATGCTTCAGTCACAATTTTAAGCTTTATTTCTCCTCAGCTTTCCTTGTTCTGTTCAGTATCTTTTTGATATTGACTAAAGCTACATTCTATATTTTCTTTCCTCAGAAGCCTTACCACTAAGTGATTTTCAGTAGGACCTGAAGCCACAAACCTTTGAATGACCTCCTAATTCAAGATCTTCAACTCTGTGCTGTCTAGTGTGGCACAGGGCCCTCACAAGTCTTGATTTGCGCAAAAATAGAGTTACTTATCCAGGTAAAACTTGAATAGATAGTGACAATTATCACCTAATTAAGATTTTTCTAGCTGCAGTGCCAAATTTTATATCCTCAATAAAAATGGATTTTTTAAAAAAGGGTAAGCACAGAAAACAGTGTAAAAACATTATGCAGTTTTACACAGTAACATTATCAAGATGTTGTAGGTAAAACATAATCATTAATGTCCATTTAATTTAGTATCCGTTTTGATATTGGGAGGAAGCAGAACTGAGGTGTGTTATAATTTTAAAGCATTCTCTCTTATGCCCACATTTAACTGCACTTTAAACAGACTGAAAAATCAATTCTTTCTTTTTCTTTGCCTGCAAGCTGTTTCTGTCTTCGGTAAACTTACAGTTCAATAATCACCTATTATTGTACAGTACATTTATGGACATATACACCCACGCACATTACATCCTTCTTCCACACATAAAACTTATTTGCATGTATACTTGTATAAACAGGATTAACTAACAGCAATACAAATTAGCTAAAACGTGTACCTCTGAAAATCTCATGGGAGCACTGCAGGCAGTATTAATCTAGTTAAAAACATAATATAACTTAGTAATTGTTTAATTAATCATGTTGAATTCTCCCTTTCTAATTTCTAAAAAGGAAGAGTTGACTAAATTTTATTAATGAAGATCACCTCCCTTCATTTTTCCCCTATCCCTAACCCATAGCCTGCGGTCAACATGGTCTCGGCCAGAGGCACCAGTGCAGAGAGAGCAGGGCCAGCCTTTGGGCTGTGCTACCTGCATGACCACACAGGATGCCATAGTTCCCTTCCTCCCACACCCCTTGACATCATATCTGCAGGCAGGAGACTCAGGAGGGAGGCCTCTGTCTCTAGTAGTAGAAGTAGTGCTAGGTAAAAGAGCAGCCTGCTAAGAGGAGGAGAGAAAGAGATGGAAAGGGGAGAGAGAGAGAGAGGAAGAATGATAGGCTCTGTGAACAGGGGGATAGAGAACAGGGCAGAGGGGAGGGAGGGATTGTTGTAGAGCTACTGCCACTGCTAAAGATGGGAGGAAGGTTGCCGTACCATTGGAGGAGAGGAGGAGGAATCGCAACACACGTTCACAATTTTCCCCAGAAGAGAACAGGTATAAGTCTTGGAGGTTTGCATGCTGCTGTCTCCCTATCCCACATGGTTTAGTGTACACAGCCCCATACAGCTGAAACCAGGTATCTTTGAAGCAGTGACGGTCGGTGCAAGTATATTTGATGCCCTAGGCAAACCTTTGGTCATTCACCCTCCTTCCCCAGGTTAACTACCAATGATAGTGGCTGCAGCACAATGCTCCCTTCTATGATGGTATCAGCTATGATACTGCACCTCTCTAGACATCACAGTGGCAGGATTTTTGCCACCCCCCAAAATCTTGGCAATCTAGGTAGTCATGGAGTTTGCCTAATGGAAGCACCAGCCCTGCATTGAACCACATGAGAAGGGGGGTATAAGTGCCACAGTAGGGCCTAGAGTTGCTTCAGAGAGCTGGAACACATAATGGAAGATAAAGGGGGGAGAAGAGATGCAAATTCTTAGAGGTTAGAGGCAATGAGGTCTGAGAGAGGGGGAAATAGAGTGCCTGAGAAAGGAGGGAGAGAGGAGTGCATGAGGGGGGAAAGAGGAGTGGGGTCTGATGGACGGTTGAGGAAGAAAAGGAGAAAGTGTGTATCTCATGGGGAAGGGATAGGAGAGGAGGAATCCCTGATGAGGGAGATGGGGAAAGGGCATATCTGATGAGGGAAGGGAGAGTGGAGAGTGCAAAAGGAGAGGAGAGGTGTCTGATGGGAAAGGGGGTGGGTCGGATAAAAGGGAAGCCTGATAGGGGAGGAGTGAGAGATAAGGGTGACCCTCATGAGGGAGTTGGATAAATGGTGACTGATGTTGAAAGGGGAGGAGAGAGGAAAAGTAGAGGGGAGGTGCCTGATGGGGGAGGGTTGGAGAAAAATGTAATTGTTTTTCAGCTTGTTGTGTCTTGAGTTCTGTACAACAAGCTGGCCCAAATAACTCCTAGCTTGTCTGGATAATCTGAAAACCTGAATGGCTAGACTCTAGATGACCAGCTTGAGATACACTGGTGTATAGGGTGAGGGCATGCTATTTCATTTGGCCACCGTAATAAGTGTTGAGCTTCATCTTGAGAAACATTTAAATGGTTAACTCAGACATTATCTGACTAAATATATATTTGGGCACTTAGAAAGCTGTATTTTAGCCAGCTAGAATTTAGTTGGCTAAGTTAGGGGCATTTTCAGGTGTAACTGGGAGGAGTTGATTAAGCCAGCTGAATTATCCTGCTAACTCTGATAATCAAAATTAGCAGGCTAACTTAGGAGGTGATGCATCAAGCCACATTAGTATGCTAATGTGCATTATATCACATATATCATGCGATATCGCCATGATAGAGCACTATCATGATAGGGAATATATACAATATCTTGCATATCCCCACCCAGATACTCTTCTCTATTACAATGGCCTCATTTGCATGTAATTTGCATGCATGAATAATGCAAATGAAAGCAAAGAAGGTTATTATTAGTCTATTTGATGTAAATATTTTATCATGGCCGATAGAGAAGGTAGTCAGCCACGATAAAATAACACCACCAATTTGAAATGGGTAAGATGTGAGGCGAGAGGCCTGGGACCCAAACAAGGGTCCCAAGAGTCCCACTGCACATTTAAAGTGGCAGGAAAAAAAATAATGGAAAATTGGAAGGTAGAACAGGGATCATTGCTGACCCCCATCTCAAGCTGGGCCCATCAATTGAGGTGGCCCCAATTCCCCCAAAATATTAGTAAAAGCAAATGTGTGGCAATGGCCCTGGCCCCGGCCCCCTTTCCCCCTCCCAAAAGCAAAAACATAAAATGTAGCCCTGGCCCCCCACTGCTATTCCCCCACCCCCAAGTGTCATATATTCTCCCTGATGGTTAAATCCCCCACCCTAAATTGACAGAGATTCCCCCCAAAAGTCATAAAAACAAAAACAGTGTCTGGACCCCTCTTCCCACCTTTCCCCTCCTGCATCCCTCAAACCTTTAAAAGGATCCCACGAAGGGGACGGATGCACTCTCATACCCGGCCCGGTTACTGCCATTTCCCAAAATGGCTCCGACCCAAACTTGCCTCAGGCGTGTGACTGGGGTAAGGTATGGGGATCAGATCATGCCCAAATAGGTTGAGTCCATTCCCCAGACCAATCTGCTACATTTTTTGAGGGCATAAATAAACATGCGGATAAAGGTAAGCCAGCTGATATGGTACATCTGGATTTCTAGAAAGGATTTGACAAAGTCACTCATGAGAGACTTCTTAGAAAATTAAAAAGTCATGGGATAGAGGGTAGTGTCCTATTGTGGATTGGGAATTGGTTAAATGATAGAAAATATAGAGCAGTGTTGAGAAGGGGGTGTTTAGTGTGCTCTTGGGCCTCAGCCCGACTCCAGACAAATCCAGGGCCGAACCAAGGGGTGACGGCGTGTCCCAGCATGGCTAAACACGGTCTTACCCTTTGCCGGGCCTGCAAGCTCCCAGAGCCAACAACCGATGTTGGTAGGGAAACGGTCCTCCGACTGTTCCGAGCCCTTTTGGACCTGCCGCTTGAATCTGCAAGGAACAGCAGGCCGGCCTGAGGTTGAGGGCATACGGAGGCCTTGACACGTAGACAGGACTATGATTGATGCGACAGCATCTCGGACGAGAGTGGGTTGATGCGGCGGCATCACAAGCATGACGAGAAACTTGATCCAAACAAGACAAGACGTAAGGCAGGAGGACATTTGCACTGTCTCTCAGGGCGCCCTACTCAGCCCACCCACGGGACTGAGTCGCAGACCACCCTGTCCCACTGCGCGCCCTACACAGCCCTATGACGCTGGTCACGGACCACGAGGAGAGCGGGACAAGTGCAGGGAAGACCCAGGCAAGGAGGAACTCCAATGACGAAGCTGGTGTCATCCGAAGCTCCACCCATGGCTGGCTCAGGAGCACAGGGACGAATCCCACCTGCAGGCCACGCCATTCTCAGGCATGACATCATCCGAGAACTACAGCTCTACAGGAACAAAAGGCTCAGGAGCATCAGACAAAGACGCAGGGAAGAACATCCTGGCAGGCAGACACATCAGGACGAGGAAGATCATGACGGAACATCAGGACAATATCAGGGACCTCAGGCAAGACATCAAGACACAAAGTCGTGGTACAAAGGCAGACAAGACAAGGAGCTCCACGAAGAACAGAAGACCTTACAAGGCTCTGGCAGGCATGAACCTCCAGAGGGATGTCACTCTGATGCAAGGCAAAGCCAGAATGAAGTTGAAGTCCTTTTATAGGGCTGCAGACCAGCGACTCCCTGGGAGGAGTTTGGCAGGCCCACACCTAGCTGGCCCTATAACTATGGAGAAGTGCTATGGGCTGGCCCCTAGGGAGAAGGGCATGGCTTAAACCAGGAAGTCCATGCAAACACAAGCAGCCTCAGGCAGGCCCCAAGGACATCGAGGCCTCCCAGGCCCTGGAGAAAATCCTGGACAGTTCGCAGGCAAGACCCTGGCTTAGAGCGGCCTCCAGGAAGAGGTAAGGAGCCTCCCATAGCACCGCTACAGGAGGGTTCATAACAAGTAGGGCTAAATGTTATATTTTCTCAATGGTCAGAGATGAATAGTTGAGTGCCCCAGGGATCTGTTCTGGGACTACTGTTTCTAATATATTTATAAATGACCTGGAAATGGGAACAATGTGTGAGGTGATCAAATTTGCCAATGAAACAAAATTATTCAAAATTGTTAAATTGCAAAAGGATTGTGAGAAATTGCAAGAGGACTTTGCAAAACTGGGAGATTGGGCATACAAAGGAAATTCAATGTGAACAAGTACATGAAAGCAATGCGCTTAGGGAAAGGTAACATAAATTATAATTATAATTATAGCTACACAATTCAAGATTCCACATTAGGAGTCACCATTCAGGAAAAGGATGTAGGTGTTATTGTTGATAATACATTGAAATCTTCAGCCTCCAAGAAAGCAAATAGAATGCTAGGAATTATTAGGAAATGAATGGATAATAAAACAGAGAATATCATAATGCCTCTGTATTGCTACATGGTACAACCTCATCTTAAATATTGTGTGCAGTTCTGGTCACCACATCTCAAGAAAGATATAGCAGAATTAGAAAAGTTACAGAGAAGGTGACCAAGATGATAAAGGGGATGGAACAATTCCCCTATGTAGAAAAGCTAAAGAGATTAGGATTCTTCAGCTTGGAGAAGAGATGGCTGAGGGGAGATATGATAGAGGCCATAAAATGAGTGGAATGGAATGAGTAAACGTTAATTAGTGGTTTACGCTTTCAAAAAGTACAAAGACTAGGAGACACACAAAGAAGTTACTAGGTAATACATTTTAAACTAATAAGAAAATATTTTTTTTACTCAATGAATAATTAGGCTCTGGAATTCATTGCCAGATGATGTGGTGAAAGCTATTAGTGTAATCACATTTAAAAATAGTTAAAAATGGTTTGGAAAACTATTAAGGTTGAGTTGTAGATATGCACTGCTTTTTCTTGGGATAAGCAACTTGCAATCTATCTAACCTTTGGGATCCTGCCAAGTACTTGTGAAACAGGATACTGGGTTTGATGGACCTTTGGTCTGACCCAGTATGGCAAATCATATGTACTTATGTTCTTAAATCTATGACTGCACTTTTTTTTTTTTTTGCAATGAAACTTAGCTGCTGAGCATTACACAAGCAGTCTCATAGTTTGGGTTTCCACACTGCCATCCCCTGTGTCAACTTCCTTCTGTTTACCTCCTTACCCCACCCAAAAATGGATACCAAATAGCTTATAGTAGAACAATTATGATCCACAGTTTTATTAAAAATAGCATAACTAAACAAATATATTTTAAAATTATCATTTCCTTGATAGTGTTGTTTTGTATTAGCTCAATAGCTCATTTATGAAGTTTTGGATTGAAATGTATCATGTATAAACCATACCTAGATATTATACTTGCAGGGATCAGTTTATTGTCCCCCTCCCAGCCCCCCCCCCCCTTCCCTCTGCCTCATTGTAGTTCCATCTAACCTTCCCTCCCATTCCCTTAGCAGATCCCTCTAACCTTTCTTCTCAGCAATCAAAGATACCTACTCATTCTGTTTCGATGTATCACTGTTACTATGCTTCGATGTTTCAAAGTTACTGTTACCAATTATCAATAATAAGACACCCTAGTCTCAAGTTATTATGTTATATGTTATAATCTATTAATTATAAGGCACTTTAGTCTTAAGTTTTTATATCCTCAATGTAATAATGTATCAATAATAAGACACCTTAGTCTTACTATTCCATTAGTTATAATGTAAACCAATGTGATATACTCCAATGAATGTCGGTATATAAAAACAATTAAATAAAAAAAAATATTGTATTGTAATATGAAATATTTTACTGTAAACTTAATTCTCATCAAAGACAAGCAACAGAAGAAACCAGAATCTAAAAGCTTAACTATAACCCTCAATCCTATGGGAACATTGAGAGGAGAAGATCATCTTGCTGTTAGCTGAAGAGGATTGGTAAGTATTGCTTTGGGAAATTTTAGGACTTAAAAAGTTTGGGGGAGAGGTGAAATAGTGAGGTATGTTCTTTAGTGTGTTTGTCCTGACATAAATAGCAAGCCAAAAGTAGTTAATAGGAATGGGAAGTCATTTGTGATAAAAAAGGAAATACAAACGATATTTCCTATTTCATTGCATTTCAAGCCCCCCCCCCCCAAAAAAAGGAAAAAACACAAAATTTTGAGTTGCTTTTTCTATTGGGGTTTTTTTTTTTGAGGGGTTAAAATTGCAAATTATAAAAGAAAAAGAACCCCAGAAACTACCCAAACCCTTACTATTTATTAAAAATCAGACCCTTCCCCAACCAGCAGACCCCTTACCCCTTCCTAACCCCCTCAGTACTCAATACAAACACCCAGTGGTCTAATGGAGTTCCATTAGTGACCTTTCACTCTGGGGCTGGTGGCTACCCTCATTCAAAATAGCACTGGCTGCCCTTTGCCCTTAACTTGTAACAGGGGCTACCAGTGCCATTGGACAGCCCCTACCTTGTGCCCTGTCATATGTTAAGGGAAAAGGGTGGCTGCAACCGTTTTGAATGAAAGAAGCTGCTGGCCCGGAACCATGAAATTGCTTCTGGGCGCCCCCCCCCCCCCCCCCCCACTATACTACCGGGTGTGTGTGGTGAGTACTAGGCTATCGGGGTTATGGGGGATCTGCTGGTAGAGGGGGGCTCTAATTTTTTTACAATTTTTTCTTTTAAATAAAATGGGCCATGATATTAAAAACAATGTTCTGGGGTGGTCATGATATGGCCTACCCTTGGAACTAAAATGATATGGCAACAGAATTTCTCAGAGCTCCCATACCTAGTAGTTAATAACTTAGAGAGTTTGTGTGTGCCTATAATATAAAGAAAGCTAAAGGTAGATAATTCTAGTTGTCTGTATTTCCCTCCTTCCTAGCCACCCCTAGCTCATCCTTTGATTTATAGGCAAAAGACACTTTCACATTAAAAATCAATAAGGCTTTTATCTAAAACACAGGATTGGAATAGCCCTTATGAAGAATTTAATTATCCCCTTGCATGTCTCTACAGATTAATAGTGAGGACACCAATAAATTTAAAGTTTTCTTACTCCCTTAGCAACCTAAACTTAACTAAGCGCTCAACAAAATTAAGATGAAGACAGCAATCCAGCAGTAAGAGGGGGGTCTTCCAGTCTTTAGCATCAAGTGTCACATGAATGATTTTTTCCCCATTATTGAGAGGTTGTATATGTGCACCTAGTGCAAAGAGCTCCTGGCTCTCAGAGAATGAGTCAGATCTGTGGAGGTTAGAGTGGAAGAACTGGAGGATCAGAGGCAGACGTACAGATATATAGAGGAGATCTTCAGGGACATAGTATCCAAGTCCCATCTCCAGACTGAAGCTCTGGTGCTGCCTTGGAGGAGGAAGGTAATCTGGTTGGACAGCATCAACCTGGTCTGGCAGAAAGTGATCCTATAGCAAGACATACTCTCCAGTTGATGCATTGTCCTCTCGCACTGAGGACATGTCTCCCAGGGCACCTGCCCAGGAGGGACGAGTTAGTTCAGCCATCATTGTTGCAATTTGATTGTTGGGAATGTAGATATCTGGGTGGCTGGTAGACATGAGGATTGCCTGATAACTTGCCTGCCTGGTGAAAAGTGGTAGATCTCACTTGTCACCTAGATAGGATTTTAGACAGTGCTGGGTAGAAGTTGGCTGTTGTGGTACATGTGGGTTCCAATGAAATAGGAAGATGTGTAAGGGAGTTTTTGGAAGCCATATTTTGGCTTTTAGGTAGAGAGCTGACATTCAGAACCTCCAGGTTCCTTATTCCTTATTCCACACACAGGTCCTCAGAGGCAGGCAGAACTCTGGAGTCCTAATACATGGATGAGAAGATGGTGCAAAGAAGAGGGATTCAGTTTTATAGGTGACTGGAAAACCTTTTGGAGAAAGGGGAGTCTTTTCTGAAAGGATGAGTTCCATTTTAACCAGGGTGGAATCAGGCTGCTGGTGCTAACCTTTAAAAAGGAGACAAAGCAACTTTTAAATTAGAACAAGGGGGAAAACAAACAGTCACTCAGCAGTGCATAGTTCAGAGGGCAGTATCTTCAAAAGATACTAATGAATCAGAATAGTTAGAGCATCCCAACAGATAGGTTCCAATAGATGCAAAAATGGTACATTTGCCTAAAAGTAAAGAATCACCTGAGCTAAAACAATCTAATTTTTTCCAGTCAACTGAAAAGCAGGTTATTAATACAAATAAAATACACAGTTTGAAATGTCTGTATACCAATGCCAGAAGTCTAAGAAGGAAGATGGGAGAGATAGGTGGACATAATTGACATCTCAGAGACCTGGTGAAAGGAGGATAACCAATGGGATGGTGCTATAACAGGGTTCAAATTATATCACAATGATAGGGAGGATGAACTTGGTAGGGGGGGGGGGTGCTTTATGCCTGTGATATCATAGAGTCCAACAGGATAAGGATCCTTCAAGAAACTAAATGCACACTAGAATTTTTATGAGTAGAAATCCAATATGTGTTGGGGAAGAGTATAGCCATAGGAATATACCACCGTCCGCCTGGCCAAAATGATAAAATGGACAATGAAATGCTAAGAGAAATTAAGGAAGTTAACCAATTTGGCTATGCAATAATAATGGGAGATTTCAATTACCTCAATATTGACTATGGATAATTGTAACATCAGGTCATTCTAGAGAGATAAAGTTCTAGGATGGAATAAATGACTGCTTCATGGAGAGCAATTGGTTTAGGAACTGACAAGAGATAGAGATATGTTAGATCTAATTCTTACAGGAACAGGATTTGGTGAGAGAGGTGGAGGGGCCACTTTTCAATATTAATCATAACATGATTAAATTTGAATTAATGACTAGAAAGGGGACAATAAAAAAATATACAGCTTTAGCACAAATCTTTCAAAAGGAAAACTTTGATAAATTGAGGAAAATGGAGAAAAACTGAAAGGTGTGGTCGCAAAGCTTAAGAGTGTACAACATGCATGGACATTGTTTAAAAATACCATCTTAGAAGTGCAGTCCAGTTGTATTCCTAAGGGACGTGTCTACCCACTGTCAGTGGTAGAGAACAAAGCCATGTCCGAGTACATTGAGGAAAACTTGCAAAAAGATTTCATTAGACCGTCAAAGTCTCCTGCGGGTGTAGGCTTTTTCTTCGTGGGGAAGAAGGATGGTACTCTGCGTCCTTGTTTCGACTATCAAGGTCTGAACGAGATCACGATTAAAGACTGATACCCCTTACCTCTGATCTCAGAGCTGTTTGTTCAACTTCAAGGAGCCAAGATATTCTCAAACCTTAACCTAAAGGGAGCCTATAACTTGGTTCGCATCCACGATGGGGACGAGTAGAAAACACCCTTCAACATTTGAATATTTGGTAATGCCCTTCGGCCTGTGCAACGCTCCCGCTGTGTTTCAAAACATGATGAATGACATTCTGTGGGACCTGCTGTACAAAAGTGTCGTTGTTTACCTAGATGACATTCTGATATTCTCACAGGATATGTCTACTCATCTAGCAGATGTCAAGCAAGTATTACTGAGAATTCGAAAACACTACCTCTACACCAAGCTGTCAAAGTGTGAATTTCATAAAGATTCTGTGCCTTTCCTTGGCTATATCGTATCAAAGCAAGGCTTCCAGATGGATCCCCAAAAATTAGAGAGTATCAAGAATTGGCCTCAACCTACCAGTCTGAAGGTCCTGAGATGATTTTTGAGGTTCACAAATTACTATAGAAGCTTTATAAAGAACTATTCTTTAACTGTGCCCTTAACTGCAATGACATGGAAAGGGGCCAATGCTTCTAAATGGTCTGCAGAGGCCATTTCCACGTTCGAGGAATTAAAGACTGCCTTTTCCACTGAGCCATGTCTATGTCGCCCGGACCCCAATAGACCCTACATCGTGGAGGTTGACACTTCAGATGTTGGAGTAGGGGCCGTGCTAAGCCACACCAGAGATTCTAAGGCCTTACATCCCTGCTCTTTCTTCTCGCAATGCTTTTCTCCTGCAGAGAAGAACTATGGGATCGGAGATAAAGAGCTCCTGGCTATTAAACTGGCATTCGAGGAATGGCGGCCTTGGCTCGAAGGTGCCCAGCATCAAATTACCGTATTCACGGACCACAAGAATCTAGAGTATCTTCATCATGCTCAACGTCTTAACCACAGACAAGCCAGATGGTCTTTGTTTTTTAATCGCTTTGACTTCGTGCTCAAATATCGCCCTGGAGACAAGAATACCAGAGCTGATGCCCTGTCACGCTCTTTCCTCTCTGAAAATGTTCCTGAAGAACCTCAGCACATCATCGATCCGAAGAAAGTAATCTTGGCGGCTACCCATTCTGTGCCTGCCGGTAAAACAATTATGCCAAAACACCTCAGAAAGAGACTTCTATACTGGGCTCATGATTCCAAGCTGGCTAGCCATCCTGGTCAATGCTGTACCCTGCTGAAATTACAGAAGTACTATTGGTGGCCTGCTATCAAGGAAGACACATACTCCTATGTAGCGTCATGTTCCAATTTATAGAAACATAGAAACATAGAAATGATGGCAGAAGAGGACCAAACGGCCCTTCCAGTCTGCCCAGCATGTTTTACACTTTTTTTTCCTCATACTTATCTGTTACTCTTGGCTCTTAGTAACCTTTTGATTCTAGTTCCCTTCCATCCCCACCATTATTTATTTATTTATTTATTTATTTATTTATTTATTTATTTAAAATCTTTTCTATACCGTCGTTAAGCGGGTGCCATCACTACGGTTCACAATAAGGCTGTCTACTTCAACGGCAGGGGGGAATGAAGAAAAGTGGATTTGTATTCAGACAACAACTAACAATGACTGAATTGCACAGGCTAGGTAAACAATTAAGCATGGGAGTAGCATGCTTATTGAGGCAGTTACTACCCCTAACCAATCAAGCTAGATACTTCACTTAGATGCAGCTCCAGGACTGCTCTCTACATTAATTGCAGGGGTGGAAGGGAATTGGAACCAAAAGGTTACTAAGGGCCAAAGCGTAACAGTTAAGTATGAGAAAAAAACAAGTGTGAAAGCTTGCTGGGCAGACTGGATGGGCCGTTTGGTCTTCTTCTGCCGTCATTTCTATGTTTCTATGTTTCTATAAGAACCTCAGCCAAACTGTGCCAAACATAAGCCTACTTCTGGTCAGCCTTGGGGATTGCTACAACCACTGCCAGCTCCGGAACAGCCATGGACTCATATCGCTATTGACTTTGTAGTTGATCTACCTCTTTCTGGAGGGATGAATACCATCTGGGTCACAGTTGACTGTTTCAGCAAGATGGCTCATTTCGTGGTGCTGCCTGGCTTACCCTCAGCCTTGGAGCTTGTGAAGCTCTTCATCGCACACATCTTTCACCTTCACGGCCTACCAAAGCACATAGTCTCGGATAGAGGATCTCAATTCACGGCAAGATTCTGGAAGGCTTTGTGCAAGCTATTTGACATCTCTCTGGATTATACATCTGCCTATCATCCACAACCTAATGGCCAAACTGAAAGGATGAATAGGACCCTGAAACAGTTCATTTGGACCTATGTGAGTTGCCATCAGAATAACTGGGCCAAGCTGTTACCATGGGCTGAATTTGCCATTAATTCACATCCAGTATCATCCACTAGATCAACACCTTTTGAAGTGGTATATGGACCACTTCACCACCATTTCCACTGAAGCTCTCAGTGTTGTCCCCAGCAACTCAATCCACTGCTGATGATATCCATTGACTATGGACTCAGACTAAAGAATTGCTAATTAAAGAGGGTGATCGAGCAAAGAAGTCCTACGACACTCATTATTCTTAAACGCCTGTGTTTCAACCTGGTGACAAAGTCTGGCTATCAACTAAGCATCTAAGGCTAAAGTTACTGTCCATTCAATTTGCTCCTCGCTACGTTGGACCGTTTCCAATTCTCCGACGTCTTGGCAACATTACATACAGTCTGAAGCTACCGCCTGGAAAGAAAATACACAACGCATTCCACGCTTCACTTCTGAAACCACTCATTCTCAGTGAGTTCTCATCCAAGTCTCCTGAACCATTTTCTATCAATGCAGAAGAAGACCTAGAATACAAGGTCAAAGCCATTCTAGATGTAAGAAGACGTGGCAAGACTTGGGAATTCCTTCTGTCTTGGGAAGGTTATGGCCCCAAAGAAAATTCTTGGGAGCTGATGGCTAATATCCTAGATAAAGAGATGCTTCATCAGTTTCACCAGATGCATCCTCAGAAACCAAGACCTGGTACAAGAGTTGGAGTCCACCCTTTGAAGGGGGGTACTTTGTGTCCGTCAGTCTGCGATGGCTTTGCCCTGCCTATCTCACTCTTGCTGCTCCTCCCACTCACCTTGGTCTGCTGCCTGCTACGGCGTCTGTCTGCTGACCTTTCCTGCATTCCCAGACTGGCTTTGGTGCTGCTTCCCGCCATGCTCCTCCAAGGTACCATAGGGCATGCATGCTCACACCGCCCTCATCTTTATTTCTTCGTTGGCGTGAACCTCAGGGGCATCCCCCTGAGATGACGTCACACTGCCCAGATATTTAAGCCTACAACTTTTGCTAGCTAATTGAGTTAGCAACCCGGAACCTTACGAATGGGATTCACTCTCCATACCGAAGCTACTTTGCCACTCCAGCATTATCTGAAACTCTTATTGCTATTGGGGTACCCGCTTCTCAGGGGCCTCTTCTGCTTCTTTCAGGTGCTATCAGGAAACCGGTACTCGCTCCTCTAGGGCTCATGTTCCCCGAGTCACTGCCTGCATCTACAACCCTTTCTAATTGGAAGACTTCACTAACAGTTTCCATCTGTGAGTACAACTACCATCTATTCCACAGTACTGATTCCCTGGAACCAGGTACTCGCTCCAGGGCCTGCCCTCTGTTCCAGTGCCAGACCTCTCGTCTAGTGGAATTTCTGTGTGAGTACAATACCACTGTGTCTCTCTTCTCTAAGGGATCAGGTACTCGCTCCTTGAGGGCCTACTCTCCCTGTCTCAGAGCTTCTACTATTCTACCTGGGACTCTGTATGCTTCTCACTGTATACCTATAACTTTCAGTCTCTTTCCACTACAGCACAGCCAAGCAGAGGATTCGCTGTTCCAGCGTCCTGTGGGATACTCGCCCAGCTGGGCTCAACATCTACTACTCACTACTGTGACCTCTGGTGGTTTCCAAAACTGTTTAAATAAAGATTCTGTTATGTTTTGTAGGGTTTGGGTGAACCCCTGGGCACTGTGGCAGCTGACCACGCCCATGGGGGAAAGTCCCGTGAGGGGCCACAGGTCAGGCTCAGCTCTGGACACACAAACACAGATTATATCTTTTATTAGACAGTTTGTGAAGCCACCAGAGGTGGCGGTAGTGAGTGGAAGATGGAGCCCACCTGGGCTAGTATTCCTCAGGGTGCTGGAACAGCGGCTTCTCCGGTAGCAGTGCTGTAGGAAGAAGAACTGGGAAAATGAGTACACTGAGACAGTCACAGAGACCCCAGTATGGAGAAGCCCCGAGATAGGGAGAGCTGGCCCTCGAGGGGCGAGTACCGGTTCCTGATAGTGACCTGAAAGAAGCAGAGAGGCCCCCGAGGAGCGGGTACCCCATTAACAGCAAAAAGTCCAAATATAAGTTGGAGGCAGAATAGCTGGGTACGGAGAGCGAATCCCATCCGTAGGAATCCCTTGCTAACTCAGAGGCTAGCAATAAACAACAGGCTTAAATATCTGGGCAGCATGACGTCATCACAGGGGGACGCCCCTGAAGTTTGCACCATAGAGGAAATAAGAATGAGGGCTGGCAGTGACTGTTGGCTGAGAGAGAGCACCTGGAAAGCTCCTAATTTCCCTGCAAACCTTTTGACTGCTAGCCCCGACGTCATCGGGAGGGCCGAGGAGACGCCATAAGAACGGCGTCGGTGAGGTTCTTACTTGCAGTGACTGTTGGCTGAGAGAGAGCACCTGGAGAGCTCCTAATTTCCCTGCAAACCTTTTGCCTGCTAGCCCCGACGTCATCGGGAGGGCCGAGGAGACGCCATAAGAACGGCGTCGGTGAGGTTCTTACTTGCAGTGACTGTTGGCTGAGAGAGAGCACCTGGAGAGCTCCTAATTTCCCTGCAAACCTTTTGCCTGCTAGCCCCGACGTCATCGGGAGGGCCGAGGAGACGCCATAAGAACGGCGTCGGTGAGGTTCTTACTTGCAGTGACTGTTGGCTGAGAGAGAGCACCTGGAGAGCTCCTAATTTCCCTGCAAACCTTTTGCCTGCTAGCCCCGACGTCATCGGGAGGGCCGAGGAGACGCCATAAGAACGGCGTCAGTGAGGTTCTTATTTGCAGTGACTGGCTGAGAGAGAGCACCTGGAGAGCTCCTAATTTCCCTGCAAACCTTTTGCCTGCTAGCCCCGATGTCATCGGGAGGGCCGAGGAGACGCCATAAGAACGGCGTCGGTGAGGTTCTTACTTGCAGTGACTGTTGGCTGAGAGAGAGCACCTGGAGAGCTCCTAATTTCCCTGCAAACCTTTTGCCTGCTAGCCCCGACGTCATCGGGAGGGCCGAGGAGACGCCATAAGAACGGCGTTGGTGAGGTTCTTACTTGCAGTGACTGTTGGCTGAGAGAGAGCACCTGGAGAGCTCCTAATTTCCCTGCAAACCTTTTGCCTGCTAGCCCTGACGTCATCGGGAGGGCCGAGGAGACGCCATAAGAACGGCGTCGGTGAGGTTCTTACTTGCAGTGACTGTTGGCTGAGAGAGAGCACCTGGAGAGCTCCTAATTTCCCTGCAAACCTTTTGCCTGCTAGCCCCGACGTCATCGGGAGGGCCGAGGAGACGCCATAAGAACGGCGTCGGTGAGGTTCTTACTTGCAGTGACTGTTGGCTGAGAGAGAGCACCTGGAGAGCTCCTAATTTCCCTGCAAACCTTTTGCCTGCTAGCCCCGACGTCATCGGGAGGGCCGAGGAGACGCCATAAGAATGGCGTCGGTGAGGTTCTTATTTGCAGTGTCTGGCTGAGAGAGAGCACCTGGAGAGCTCCTAATTTCCCTGCAAACCTTTTGCCTGCTAGCCCCGATGTCATCGGGAGGGCCGAGAAGACGCCATAAGAACGGCGTCGGTGAGGTTCTTACTTGCAGTGACTGTTGGCTGAGAGAGAGCACCTGGAGAGCTCCTAATTTCCCTGCAAACCTTTTGCCTGCTAGCCCCGACGTCATCGGGAGGGCCGAGGAGACGCCATAAGAATGGCGTTGGTGAGGTTCTTACTTGCAGTGACTGTTGGCTGAGAGAGAGCACCTGGAGAGCTCCTAATTTCCCTGCAAACCTTTTGCCTGCTAGCCCCGACGTCATCGGGAGGGCCGAGGAGACGCCATAAGAACGGCGTCGGTGAGGTTCTTACTTGCAGTGACTGTTGGCTGAGAGAGAGCACCTGGAGAGCTCCTAATTTCCCTGCAAACCTTTTGCCTGCTAGCCCCGATGTCATCGGGAGGGCCGAGGAGACGCCATAAGAACGGCGTCGGTGAGGTTCTTACTTGCAGTGACTGTTGGCTGAGAGAGAGCACCTGGAGAGCTCCTAATTTCCCTGCAAACCTTTTGCCTGCTAGCCCCGACGTCATCGGGAGGGCCGAGGAGACGCCATAAGAACGGCGTCGGTGAGGTTCTTACTTGCAGTGACTGTTGGCTGAGAGAGAGCACCTGGAGAGCTCCTAATTTCCCTGCAAACCTTTTGCCTGCTAGCCCCGACGTCATCGGGAGGGCCGAGGAGACGCCATAAGAACGGCGTCGGTGAGGTTCTTACTTGCAGTGACTGTTGGCTGAGAGAGAGCACCTGGAGAGCTCCTAATTTCCCTGCAAACCTTTTGCCTGCTAGCCCCGACGTCATCGGGAGGGCCGAGGAGACGCCATAAGAACGGCGTCGGTGAGGTTCTTACTTGCAGTGACTGTTGGCTGAGAGAGAGCACCTGGAGAGCTCCTAATTTCCCTGCAAACCTTTTGCCTGCTAGCCCCGACGTCATCGGGAGGGCCGAGGAGACGCCATAAGAACGGCGTCGGTGAGGTTATTACTTGCAGTGACTGTTGGCTGAGAGAGAGCACCTGGAGAGCTCCTAATTTCCCTGCAAACCTTTTGCCTGCTAGCCCCGACGTCATCGGGAGGGCCGAGGAGACGCCATAAGAACGGCGTCGGTGAGGTTCTTACTTGCAGTGACTGTTGGCTGAGAGAGAGCACCTGGAGAGCTCCTAATTTCCCTGCAAACCTTTTGCCTGCTAGCCCCGACGTCATCGGGAGGGCCGAGGAGACGCCATAAGAACGGCGTCGGTGAGGTTCTTACTTGCAGTGACTGTTGGCTGAGAGAGAGCACCTGGAGAGCTCCTAATTTCCCTGCAAACCTTTTGCCTGCTAGCCCCGACGTCATCGGGAGGGCCGAGGAGACGCCATAAGAACGGCGTCGGTGAGGTTCTTATTTGCAGTGACTGGCTGAGAGAGAGCACCTGGAGAGCTCCTAATTCCCTGCAAACCTTTTGCCTGCTAGCCCCGATGTCATCGGGAGGGCCGAGAAGACGCCATAAGAACGGCGTCGGTGAGGTTCTTACTTGCAGTGACTGTTGGCTGAGAGAGAGCACCTGGAGAGCTCCTAATTTCCCTGCAAACCTTTTGCCTGCTAGCCCCGACGTCATCGGGAGGGCCGAGGAGACGCCATAAGAACGGCGTTGGTGAGGTTCTTACTTGCAGTGACTGTTGGCTGAGAGAGAGCACCTGGAGAGCTCCTAATTTCCCTGCAAACCTTTTGCCTGCTAGCCCCGACGTCATCGGGAGGGCCGAGGAGACGCCATAAGAACGGCGTCGGTGAGGTTCTTACTTGCAGTGACTGTTGGCTGAGAGAGAGCACCTGGAGAGCTCCTAATTTCCCTGCAAACCTTTTGCCTGCTAGCTCCGACGTCATCGGGAGGGCCGAGGAGACGCCATAAGAACGGCGTCGGTGAGGTTCTTACTTGCAGTGACTGTTGGCTGAGAGAGAGCACCTGGAGAGCTCCTAATTTCCCTGCAAAACCTTTTGCCTGCTAGCCCCGACGTCATCGGGAGGGCCGAGGAGACGCCATAAGAACGGCGTCGGTGAGGTTCTTACTTGCAGTGACTGTTGGCTGAGAGAGAGCACCTGGAGAGCTCCTAATTTCCCTGCAAACCTTTTGCCTGCTAGCCCCGACGTCATCGGGAGGGCCGAGGAGACGCCATAAGAACGGCGTCGGTGAGGTTCTTACTTGCAGTGACTGTTGGCTGAGAGAGAGCACCTGGAGAGCTCCTAATTTCCCTGCAAACCTTTTGCCTGCTAGCCCCGACGTCATCGGGAGGGCCGAGGAGACGCCATAAGAACGGCGTCGGTGAGGTTCTTACTTGCAGTGACTGTTGGCTGAGAGAGAGCACCTGGAGAGCTCCTAATTTCCCTGCAAACCTTTTGCCTGCTAGCCCCGACGTCATCGGGAGGGCCGAGGAGACGCCATAAGAACGGCGTCGGTGAGGTTCTTACTTGCAGTGACTGTTGGCTGAGAGAGAGCACCTGGAGAGGTCCTAATTTCCCTGCAAACCTTTTGCCTGCTAGCCCCGACGTCATCGGGAGGGCCGAGGAGACGCCATAAGAACGGCGTCGGTGAGGTTCTTACTTGCAGTGACTGTTGGCTGAGAGAGAGCACCTGGAGAGCTCCTAATTTCCCTGCAAACCTTTTGCCTGCTAGCCCCGACGTCATCAGGAGGGCCGAGGAGACGCCATAAGAACGGCGTCGGTGAGGTTCTTACTTGCAGTGACTGTTGGCTGAGAGAGAGCACCTGGAGAGCTCCTAATTTCCCTGCAAACCTTTTGCCTGCTAGCCCCGACGTCATCGGGAGGGCCGAGGAGACGCCATAAGAACGGCGTCGGTGAGGTTCTTACTTGCAGTGACTGTTGGCTGAGAGAGAGCACCTGGAGAGCTCCTAATTTCCCTGCAAACCTTTTGCCTGGTAGCCCCGACGTCATCGGGAGGGCCGAGGAGACGCCATAAGAACAGCGTCTCCTAGGCGCGCCACTGCTGCCGGCGCGCGCGGCTTTGCTCGGCTTAGCTCGGTGTGAGAGGTTCGAGGGGGAACTCCGTCAGACGTCACTGCCACAGAGGCAAGTACTTCAACATTGCGGCGAGAACGATTGACTGTTAGTATATATATATAGAATTGTTTCGTTTTTAAGATGCCACCTAAACGGAAGGGGAGAGTAAGGGTTTTCCCATCCCTACCCCCTCCGTCTCCAATACATCAAGAAATCGTTCGGTTTCTATCTGCACCTGCACCTTATCCAGGAGCTAAGGACACTGCTGGTTCAACATTGTTGGGAGACAATGTGGGAACCTTAGAGGAGGCATCTCTGAGCCCACATCTTGATATTCCACCAAGCAACAGGGTGGCAGGAGCCTCTCCATGTGGCTCCCTAGAGGATTCCAACTCTCTTGAGCAGGGAGCTACTAGTAGAACCATCGGAGGAAGTGAGGGGATAATACTAGAGACAAGAGAACAGGCATCAGCAGGTGGCCATATAGAGGTTTTGAAGCGCCCTGCGGTGGTAACATTGGAGCTGATATGGGACTTGATAGCAAAAATGTCTGTGGATATTAAAGAGCTTGAGAAAAAAGTGGAAGGAGGGACAAGGAATAATCAACAGGAATTATTGGAAATCCGAGATTCTGTTAAAAACTCTGAATTAAGGATTAAAATATTAGAAGAAAAAGATAAAAAGAGCTTAGAATTTCAGTCATTAGTAGTTAAAGACAGAGATTCATTGTCCAAGCGTATTGAATTATTTGAAAACAATAGTAAGCGTTTAAATTTACGCCTGCTTAACTTTCCAAGGATAGTTGGGCAGGTTCCAATGGAAACGCTGAAAAAGTTCTTTGTGGAAGTTTTGCATATTTCTGAAAATGAATTTCCTTTAATAAGTTATTGCTACTTTTTTCAAAAAAAAAATCCAAATTTTAAATGAAGAGGAGATGCCTTTTCAAGGTGATTTCACTAACTTCTTAGAGAGTACGAATAATCAAGTAATAGATAGGGGACTGCTGGTTGTTTCCTTCATGAACCTGTTGGATTTGAACAGGGTTATGAAGCAATACTTCAGCAATTACCCTGTAACATTCTATGACAATTTGGTGAAAATTTTCCCAGATTTATCTATTGCCACTCAATCAAGAAGGAGAGAATTTCTGGTGTTTAGACAGGAATTATTGGCAGGATTTTCATATACCTTGAGATATCCTTGTAAATGTGTCATTAAAAAACAACAGGACACATTTATATTCTTCAATCCAGTTGATTTAAAAGCTTTTGTTGAACAAAAAAGAGTAGCTACACTACCTAATCAGTCCAATGATATAACAGGATGATTGCAGGATAGCAATGTTGAATTTAACTTCTTTTTTTCTTCTTATTTGATAACTCCCTAATATTTCCCTTGTCTCTGAAACAGATGTATGGATGAATAATTTTCTTTTGGTTATGTCATAAATTAGATTAATAATATGTTACTTAATTATTTATGATTGTATTGGAGAACAGTAGTTATGGTGTAATAACAATGTTTTACCTGTCTAATATTGAAAATCAATAAAAATTTAAATGATAAAAAGAATGAGGGCTACGGGGCATGCGTGCCCTTAGGTATCTGAGGAGCATGGCGGGAGGCAGCACCCAATCCAGTCCGGGGACGCCAGTGAGGACGGCAGGCAGACGCTGCAGCAGCCAGTCATCCACAAGGAGAAGGAGGAGTCGCAGAAAAATAAAGGTAGGTGGAGTGAAGCCATCGGGCAGCAACAGTGGCAACAGTACCCCCCTTCAAAGGGCAGTCTCCTCTGCGGGTACCAGGTTTTGGTTTCCAAGGATACGAGAGATGGAACTGATGGAGCATCTCTTTGTCAAGGATATTTGCCAGAGGCTCCCAAGTATTTTCTTCGGTGTCAAAACCTTCCCATGAAAGAAGGTATTCCCAAGTCTTGCCTCGTCTTCGGACATCAAGAATGGCTTCAACCTTGTATTCTAGGTCATCTTCTGCATTGATGGGAGATGGTTCCTGAGACTTGGAAGAGAACTCACTGGGAATGAGTGGTTTCAGAAGTGACACATGAAATGCGTTTTGGATGCTCAATCCAGGTGGTAGCTTCAGACTATAAGTGATGTTGCCAAGACGTCGAAGGATTGGAAATGGTCCAATGTAGCGAGGAGCAAACCGAGTGGAAGGTAATTTCAGTCTAAGGTGCTTAGTGGATAGCCAGACTTTGTCACCAGGTTCAAAGATAGGTGCTTTGGAATGGTGAGCATCATAACATCTTTTGGCTCGATCACTCGCTTTGAGTAGCATTTCTTTCGTCTGAGTCCATAATTGATGAATATCATCAGCAGTGGATTGAGCTGCTGGGGACGTCACTGAGAGCTTCAGTGCAAGTGGCGGTGGTGGTAAATGTCCATATACTACTTCAAAGTTGATCCAGTGGATGTTGCTGAATGAGAATTAATGGCAAATTCAGCCCATGGTAAAAGTTTGACCCAGTTATTCTGATGGCAACTCACATAGGCCTGAATGAACTGTTTCAGGGTCCTCTTCATCTGTTCTGTTTGGCCATTTGATTGAGGATGATCAGCTGATATATAGAGAGATGTTGAAGAGTTTGCACAAGGCCTTCCAGAATTTTGCCGTGAATTGTGATCCTCGATCCAATACTATGTGCTTCGGTAGGCTGTGAAGGCGAAAGATGTGGGTTATGAAGAGCTTCGCAAGCTCCAAGGCTGAAGGTAAGCCAGGCAGTGCCACGAAATGGGCCATCTTGCTGAAATGGTAAACTGTGACCCAGATGATCCTCCAGAGGGGGGAAGATCAACTACAAAGTCAGTAGTGATATGCATCCAGGAATGCTCCGGAGCTGGAAGCATTTGCAGCAATCTCCACGGTTGGCAAGAAGTAGGTTTGTGCTTGGCACAGTTGGCACAATATGCTACATAGGAGAATGTATCTTCCTTGATAGTTGGCTACCAATAATATGTCTGGAGCTTCAGCAGGATACGGCGTTGACCAGGATGACCAGCCAGCTTGGAATCATGAGCCCAATAGAGCACTTTCTTCCTGAGATGTTTAGGCATGATGGTTTTACCAGTGGGCTGTTATTGTTTGTAAGGTTTTGGGTGGACCCTTAGACACTGTGGCAGATGACCATGCCCAGGGGAAGTCCCGTGAGGGGCCACAGGTCAGGTTCAGCTTAGGACACACAACACAGAATTATCTTTATTTAAACAGAGTTGAGAAGCCACCAGAAGTGGCAGTAGTGAGTAGAGATGAAGCCCGGCTGAGCTTGTAATCCCTCAGGATGCTGGAACAGCGATCTCCCAATAGCTATGCTGAAGTGGAGAGAAACTGAGATACTGAGTACAGTGGAGCATACACAGGGTTCTAGTATAGAGCCTCATTGGTAGATTACTCAAACAGTGGTTTCTCCCAGAAGGGAACACAGAAGCTGGAATAGAGACAGGCCCTCAAGGAGCGAGTATCTGGTTCCAGGGAACAGCTCTGAGAGAATATAGATGGCAACTCACTGATGGTGTAGGCAGTGGTTTCTTCCAAGCAGAAGTGAGCTCAGACAGAGAGTCCGGGAACATGGGCCCTCGAGGAGCGAGTACTGGTTCCAGACAACAACCTGAAAGAAAAGAAAGAGGCCCCCGAGGAGTGGGTACTGAAGAATATGTCTGATTAAGACAACCAAAAATACCCAGATGCCTCTGCTGTACTGTGGCCTGTCAGAGGTGAATGAACTCTGAGTGCCTTTCTAAGCATGACTTGCAGAATATCCCTGAGATCGACCTACTGGCAGGCTCTATAATTACAGGCCAGGAAGGCATCAATGACAATATCTGCACCACAATACAGGGAAACTTGTTTTGCAGGAAACCAGGATGCAGGCTTTTGTCTTGCAGATGCCTATTTCAACGGACAGGAGCCAGGTGAATGAAGATGCCCCTGAGGGTACAGTTTTAATTAAGTCCTGGCTCCAGAAAACGGAATTCATGCTGAGCTTCCTATTGAAACCACAGACTTGCTATGTGTTTACACAACAAAGAATATCAAGAGAAGAACAGAAGAACAAAGTGCATCAAAGCCAGGTTGATAAAGGAACTTTTATGGTGGGAGGATGAACAGGGTTAGAAGAATTCTCAGTTGAGGGATGTCCTCACAAGCATTTTCTATGCATACTAGGTTATCATGACAACAGCATCATGTGTTTGTGGGCGGTTACACCTTTCTGGAAGTTTCGGCAATACTGTATGTTTTAATTATAAAAGAAGGTTCTCTTCCTGTATTGAATGAGATGCTAGTTATTACAGATAGAGGGCATATCGCATCTCACAGGAACACTTGGTAAAGCCAAATAAATTTCAATTTGTACTATTGTACTGAGTTTGAGTGTTCTTGTTGCCCTGGCTTTGAGTCCAGAAATTATAGACAGTACCCCGATAGAGTAAATCCAATTAAGGAGAGGCAGAGTAGCTAGGTACGGAGAGCGAATCCCATCCGTAAGGAGTCCCATCACCCCCCCCCCCTTGCTAACTCGATTAACTAGCAAATAAAGTAGGCTTTTATATCCGGGATGCGTGACGTCATCACAGGGGGAAACCCCTGAGGTTCACGCCAAAGAAGGAATAAGAAGCAGGGCTGCGCGGCACGCGCACCCTAAGGTACCTGAGGAGCATGGCAGGAGGCAGCACCCAAGCCAGTCTGGGGATGCCGGAGAGGACGGCAGGCGGACGCCGCAGCAGCCAGTCATCCACAAGGAGCAGGAGGATTCACAGAAAAAGAAAGGTAGGTGGAGTGAAGCTGTCGGGTAGCGATGGTTGCAACAGATTCAAATCTGTGTTTGTGTGTCCAGAGTCTAGCCTGACACCGTGGTCCCTCACGGGACTGCCCCCATGGGCGTGGTCAGCTGCCACAGTGTCCACCCAAACATCAATAACCATAGCAGTAGGTAACATCACCTTATCTGCCTATTTCCGCATTGTGTGTGTATATATATATAACACCTTCATTCCCTATTAATGGATCATGTCTCAAACAATACCAGCATGCAAAAAATATCATTAGTTACTCTGCTGTGTTTAGAATATATTTATTTGTTGTACATTGGTCAAGCTGAGATCCAAAATTCTTACAATAGGCTCATTAATTTTTCTGTGTAAGACAAGTTCCAAAGAAATTTTTTTTTTTATAACTGAAAGCAGTTTTCTTTGTCTTACATTTAATTGCTTTTCTCACCATCAGGGTTTTCTTCTTTTCTTCTCTTTCTACATTCCCACATCTCCTCGTCTAAGTTTCATCTTCTCCAATCTGCTCAGGTGTCGACTACATAGCTTAATTAGATGTTTAGCTGCTTAGCTTTCATCACGCCTCCAACAAACCAAGATAACAGCATACTCCTCCACTGTGTTTCTCATGAGTATATGCTTCTGCTACCAAATGGTGACCATCTCATGATGTAAACTCACAACCATAGCAACTGTGTTTATGGAACATAAATGAACACGTAGCCTCATATTTAGTTTCATGTCAGAATAACCTGAGACATCTCAGAGCCAAAACAAATCAGTTTGTACATTAGTGAAGGATTTTTGGCTTATGAGCATAATTTAGCTAGGCTTTTCCACCTTCTGCATTTTACTTGTTGTAGTTATAATTGTAATTAACCATCTCAGACCTGCAAAAATTCCAACAGAAGCAGCAGTGGCACTGCCTATGGAAAAACTTTGACTTTTTACAATGTGTTCTCCTCTTGTTCTCTCTCACTCTCTCACACACATACACACACACACACACACATCCCAATGTGGAGGTGGTCACATGCACATGCAGGCAGAGACAGCAGTGCACACTCTCTTGCTCAAAAGCATGCCATTGTGTTGTACTACCAGTGCCTACTCTGTGCTGATATGGTATTGTTTTTTCACCACAGATGAGGGCAAAGTTATGGAAAAACAGCATGCCACAAAATTGGCATTAACACCATAAGGATCCTAAAGAGGAACATAGTGCATCAACAATACTGGCATGGATACTACAAGGCTTTTACAGAGGATCACAGGGCCCCAACAATAATGACATGTCCATTAAAAGGCACCTACAAAGCAGCAAAGGGAACCAACATTAGTGGCATGAATAACACATTGGACCTAAAGAGTAGCAAAGGGAACCAACAATAGTGGCATTAGCACTACAAGGCATTTACAGCACAATAAAAAGCAGCAGAAATAGTGGCATGAATACCCCGAGGTTTAGAACATGTGGTATGGCAAACAGTAGCATGGCATCGAAACCCCCAAATGGCAAAGCATGGAATATGGCAAACAACACAGAAGTACCAAAACCCCCAAGAGATAGAGTATGAAGTATGACAACCCCCAGTATAATCAACATAAAAACAAGGTGGGAGAGCTAGGCAAGGATCCTAGAATAGTAAAAAGAGCACTGCACATTCAAGAAAGAGGGGGCGTGGGAGCAGAAAAACTCAAATGGTCTGCACCACAGCTCAATAGTCTTTATGTGCTTGTAAAGGGCTCACAGTCCATTATAAGTGTAACCTCACCTTAGTGTGCCTATCTTGTATAGGTGAGGCCATAAAAATATTTATTGTCTCGTTAGGGCAGGGACCCTGGCTAATTCTTCTTTGTGCCCCTTTCCCCAGGGTATGGATCCTTTTGGTTGGGGGGAAAGGTTTAGTTTCAGGGCCTAATGCAGAGGTGAATTCCTCCTTACTGAAATTTTCCTAGGAGAGGGGTAATCTCTTCTCTGAGTGCTATGTGCTAAAAAAAACACAGGACGCACTGGGTTAGTGTCCAAAATAAAACTTTACTGTTCATAAGTTAGGTAAATAATGGGACGATAATATGAATACAGCACTTCAGACTTCATTTCGTTTGTTACAACCTTTATCCTCTATCAGTGCAGGAATCTTTAATAGGTGAGGGATCGATCCACCCTCCTGAATTAGGTAAAGTGGTGGACCCAGTGGACAGAATAACCCTAAGATGGTCAGGATACTCCTTCTAAAGATGACCAAAATCCTGTTCATACACAGAGGGTGCAACTCTCTCTCTCCCCAGTGTGAAGACTCCAGATGGGTTTCTTCCAAGTTGTAAATAGGTTCTTACTCACAGTTAGTAGATTTTTCCTTTTGACATAATAGGAATCCCCGTTGGGAGGGATCCGAGATGGAATTGCAGCTCCACAGGTCCTTCAGCAGATTGGAAGAGGGGCAAAAACACTTCCTCCCAGATCTTTATAAAACAATTTTTTTCTGTTCCCCCAAAAGGAAATAATACCAGAGTAATCCCTTGTAGCGGGGGTTACTCTGGTATTATTTATAACCTCAGAGTGCAGGTCTTCCCTATCCCTGGGTGTCCCAAACACAGGGTTCCCCATTCCCTGAGTCCAGGAAAGGCCCAGGTTTCCAGCAAGGTTCCTACCATATAAAAGTCCAAAATCCAAAATATTTCTAGGATAACCACTCTGCACCTTTGGAGAAAGATCCCAGGCAGGATGGAGCCCAGGTACCCACATAGGGCCAAAATATGACGGAGGCAAAATCTACAACCTTATTATTCTTCCCCCCAGAGCTCTAAGTGGAGAGCTCCTATAAAACCTCTGAAGTTGGACGTCCATTACAGCAACATCATTGGGAGGAGCTGCATTTGCATGCATCCTCCCCTATTTTACTAACTGCACTAATTAATGGTAACTGAAAATAGATCCCAGTTACATGGGGGAAAAAAACCCTTTTTATCCTTGTAACCTTTAATTGTTAATATGAAAAAGAAAGTTAACTTTTAAACAGGTTGTCTGCAATCCATCTCGTGCAGAAGTGACCAATATCAGCACAAACCAGTAAAGCTGTTTCAGAGCAAATGTAGGCTTATGTTCTGACAAACATTTGCTCATTTTAAAATTTATTGAGTAGTTTGGGTGTACATGTTTTCCTTTGCCATGAAACAGCTTTACTGTGAGATGTGGACCATGTTGGCTGACTTGTGCTGACGTTTGATGTTGGCCCCTTCTTCTACTTGAGAAGGTCTACAGACAACCTGGATAATCTCTTCTCCTGTCAATGGCTATAATTATTAGGGGTGTGCATTCATTTGCAATGGATTGGCAATCTGCAACATATATGCCCGTTCATTAGTTACATATGTATTCATTTCACAAAAAAACCCCATCCCAACACTTTAAATTGTATTAACTACAACCCCCCACCTTCCTGACCCCCCCAAGACTTGCCAAAAGTCCCTGGTGGACCAGTAGGGGTCCTGGAGCGATCTCTTGCACTCGGGCTGTTGGCTGCCGGTATTCAAAATGGCGCCAATAGCCTTTGCCCTTACTATGTTACAAGGGCTACCGGTGCCATTGGTCGGCCCCTGTCACATGGTAGGAGCAATGGACGGCCGGCACCATCTTGTGCTCCTACCATGTGACAGGGGACGGCCAATGGCACCGGTAGCCCCTGTGACATAGTAAGGGCAAAGGCTATCGGTGCCATTTTGAATACTGGCAGCCGACGGCACGCGTGCAGGAGATTGCTCCAGGATGCCCACTGGACCACCAGGGACTTTTGGCAAGTCTAGGGGGGGGGGGTGTCAGGAGGGTGGGGGGTTGTAGTTAATTAAATTTAAAGTGGGATGGGGGTATTTTGGGAAATGAATACATATGTAACTAATGAACGGATCTGGGTCCCCCGAGAACGGATGCAACGGATTTGGGTCCCGACGAATATGAATACCGAATGGGACGAATCCATCCCTGCTGCACAACCCTAATAACTATGGCCTTTTTCATCTTCATCAGTATGAACAGCAAGATTTTTTTATGACATGCTTTTCCAATTAAAAGAGTTCAAAGTGAGTTACAATAAATTATCAGTAATCAATCAGTACATCAACAATCACAATCAGTTACAATGAGCTAAAACAGATATTGATAATGCATGGGATGTCAAGTGTCAAGAGGCGGGGATGCCAGAATGGTACAAGGAGCACTGCACATTCAAGAAAGAGGGGGCGTGGGAGCAGAAAAAACTCAGAGGCAGGTGTTCCAGCTTATCAGTACTGATAAGGATGGGGAGGAGTTGAGATAGGATCATTTCGAGGATTAGGAGGCTTGGTGGTAAATGTTTGATATAGTATCCTGTGGTGGTGTTGGTGGCAGTCATGTGTGTGTGTATGTGTGTATGTGGGGGGAGGTAGATTTCCAGGGGGTATAGTCTGACTCTGGCTGGGTTTGGTGGGTCCTGTTGCTAATTACAACCAAACTCCGCTGTAAACCACCAGGTTTTTACTGACTTTCTGGAAGAAAGTCTGGGGCATTTCCGAAGTACTGGGGAAAAACATTCCAGAGGATTGGGGCAGAGCCTATAAAAGTTCTTCTGCTGATTGTGAGATTCAGAGTTCTTGGCGAGGTATCATCAGGTGTCCTAAGATAGGGGCTGATGTAAAAAGATGCGCTGAAGCTGCCGTGGGTGAGTGGGTGCCTGCACCCACGTTTGTATGCGCGTTTTCCAGCGCAAAACCCTATACGGGGATGTAATAAGGGTTTTGTGCACGAGAAATAAGCATGTACAAACGTGCTTGCAGACCTGCGGATTTTCTTGTGTGAATGCATGATAATGACAAACAAAGGAGGCGATTAACTAATCATAGGCAATACAGCGAGACACGCTAATGCTAGTGAGGGTTTTTTAGGGAATATTAGATACTTCCGGCTGCAAAACTAAAGCCTTCATTTGTCTTATACTTAATCATCTGCCAAAGAACGTTTTTCGTTTTTTGATTATGCTAATTTAAATGCTTGGATACTTATCTCAATATGTGTAATAAACGTGGTAGAAGCCCCAACACAGAGCTGTGTTTCAGAAGCCTGTATCAGGGGGTGCACATTCTTCTAATAAAGTCACAATGTATCAAACAATCACTACTTAACAAGATATTTTTGATCCTACCCGCAAATGCCAAAGATTGGAGTGAAACAATCAACCAGAAGACAAATGAAGGCTTTAGTTCTGCAGCCGTAAGTGTCTATTATGACTGGCCATACTGAGGGTATTAATTGTGTTTAATTGAGGATATTATGACCTATTGATTTTTTGCAACCTCATCAATTTTTACCATTTAATGCTGAATTTTAAACAATGTCCATGCCGCTAGCAAAGTTTTATGCCTTGCAACTTCTCCTTTTAGTATCTTTTATTTAATTTCCTCATTCTAGCATAGTATCTCTTTTAAATTTTATATTCTATTGTAGAAGTTTTATTTAATGCTCTCCCTCCTGTGATTATGTCAAATTTGATGCTATTATTAAAATTATTGCTCAGTTGCCCCACCACAGTAACCTTTCACACCAGGCTGTGCGTTCCACTGTAAACTAGATCTAAAGTAGCTGTCCCTCTTATCAGGTCTAGAACCAGCTGCTCCATGAAGCAGTCATTTATGGCATCTAGAACAGTAACCTCTCTTGCATGCCCTGATGAGACATTGACCCTGTCAATACCGGGGTAATTGAAATCTACCATTATTACTGTGCTGTAAAATGTATTTGCTTCTTTATTTTCAGCAAGCCTTTCACAATCTGTTTCTTCATTTTGGCCATGTGGCCAAGAGTATACACCCACTGGTATACTCTTGCCCATTACACATGGAATTTGTATCCATAAGAATTCATAAGAACATAAGAAATTGCCATGCTGGGTCAGACCAAGGGTCCATCAAGCCCAGCATCCTGTTTCCAACAGAGGCCAAAACCCACAAGAACCTGAAAATTACCCAAACACTAAGAAGATCCCATGCTACTGATGCAATTAATAGCAGTGGCTATTCCCTAAGTAAAATTGATTAATAGCCATTAATGGACTTCTCCTCCAAGAACTTATTCAAACCTTTTTTGAACCCAGCTACACTAACTGCACTAACCACCTCCTCTGGCAACAAATTCCAGAGCTTTATTGTGCGTTGAGTGAAAAAGAATTTTCTCTGATTAGTCTTAAATGTGTTACTTGCTACTTTCATGGAGTGCCCCCTAGTCCTTCTATTATTCGAAAGTGTAAATAACCGAGTCATGTCTACTCATTCAAGACTTCTCATGATCTTAAAGACCTCTATCATATCCCCCCTCAGCCGTGTCTTCTCCAAGCTGAACAGCCCTAACCTCTTCAGCCTTTCCTCATAGGGGAGCTGTTCCATCCCCTTTATCATTTTGGTTGCCCTTCTCTGTACCTTCCCCATCGCAACTATATCTTTTCTGAGATGCGGCGACCAGAATTGTACACAGTATTCAAGGTGCGGTCTCACCATGGAGCGATATAGAGGCATTATGACATTTTCCGTTCTATTAACCATTCCCTTCCTAATAATTCCTAACATTCTATTTGCTTTTTTGACTGCTGCAGCACACTGAGCCAATGATTTTAAAGTATTATCCACTATGATGCCTAGATCTTTTTCCTGGGTGGTAGCTCCTAATATGGAACCTAACATCGTGTAACTACAGCAAGGGTTATTTTTCCCTATATGCAACACATAGTGCATTTTGTTTCCTGCAGGTTTTTTGTTTGTTTTTTTTAATCATGCTTGGCTCTTTTGCATCTTTTTCATTTAGTGCCACTCTTCCACCAGTTTGATCTGCCCTAATGTTGATTTAATTTATACCCTGGCATTACAGTGTTCAATTGGTTATTCCCTTCCACCATGTCTCTGAAATGCATATGATGTCTGTATTCACATCTAACATCATAAATTCTTACTGTTTAGAACTCGAGCATTCACCTATAGACATTTTAAAGTATATGTTTTTGTTATACTCTCATTTCCCTTTGTAACCACAACCTGTTTATAAGCAAATGATATAGGCAGTTTAGAATCATTCAGATCTGGGTGCTCTTTATTTGTGTCTGTCTGGGCTACTTTAGCCTTAATCACAACCTTTTTACTGGGATATTCTAATTTTCCTGTTTTGCAAGTATCTTTGGAAGATACATCCTTACAACCATGTGCTTCTTGGCCTGGTGGAATGCTCTAGGAATGCTTACTGCTGATTACTTTGTGCCCACAGTCTATGGAAAAGGATTAGTCTTTTTACAAGTAGTATGCTTGAGTGTGTACTGTGTACTCTACTTTTCACTACTGTCTCACACACCAGTGTAGATGTAATTCTGCACATGCACACGCAGACAGATACTGCAATGCGCACAAGCATATACTCTCTTGTTCAAAAAAGTGCTACGCTGCTGCACAGCCAATGCCTACCCTAGTGAGTGCCTACCTATACCTAAATGTGTCTGGGCTGGTAGTAGACAGGAACTGGGTTTTTTCCCCCCTCACTGATGAAGTTTAATATATAAAGAAGAGCACACTGCTATATATATAGTTTACTTTGCAAACTTTCGCACTCCAAGTCCAAGATTACACTCAGAAAAGCAAAAAAAGCTTGGCTCCTCTTTCCTAGCCAGACACAGAAACGGACAATTGTGTTCAGTGTTGCTATGTATTCCTTAATAAAGAGATATGAAAAAAATAGTCTACAGAAAGCTTGCACTGAGTTTTCTTTTGCGGTTAGATACAATGTGTATTCTTTTTCACTCAGTGCATAGTTAAGCTCTGGAATTCATTGCCAGAGGATGTGGATACAGAAGTTAGTGTAACTGGGTTTAAAAAAAGTTTGGATACGTTTCTAGAGGAAAAATCCATAAACTGCTATGACGGTAATTAATAGAGATGTGAATCGTGTCCTCGATCGTCTTAACGATCGATTTCGGCTGGGAGGGGGAGGGAATCGTATTGTTGCCATTTGGGTGTGTAAACTATCGTGAAAAATCGTTAAAATCGTGAGCCGGCACACTAAACCCCCCTAAAACCCACCCCGACCCTTTAAATTAAATCCCCCACCCTCCCGAACCCCCCCCCCCCAAATGCTTTAAATTACCTGGGGATCCGGCGGTGGTCCAGAACGGCGGCGGTCCAGAATGGCCCCCTCAATAGAATCGTGTTGTCTTCAGCCGGCGCCATTTTCAAAATGGCCGCCGCAAAATGGCGGCGGCCATAGACAAAAACGATTCGACGGAGGAGGTCGTTCCGGACCCCTGCTGGACTTTTGGCAAGTCTTGTGGGGGTCAGGAGGCCCCCCAAGCTGGCCAAAAGTTTCCTGGGAGTCCAGCGGGGTTCCGGGAGCGATTTCTCGCCGCGAATCGCTTTCGTACGGAAAATGGCACCGGCAGGAGATTGACTGCAGGAGGTCGTTCAGCGGGGGGTTCCGGACCGCCGCTGAACGACCTCCTGCACTCGATCTCCTGCCGGCGCCATTTTCCGTACGAAAACGATTCGCGGCGAGAAATCGCTCCCGGAACCCCGCTGGACTCCCAGGAAACTTTTGGCCAGCTTGGGGGGGCCTCCTGACCCCCACAAGACTTGCCAAAAGTCCAGCGGGGGTCCGGAACGACCTCCTCCGTCGAATCGTTTTTGTCTATGGCCGCCGCCATTTTGCGGCGGCCATTTTGAAAAATGGCGCCGGCTGAAGACAACACGATTCTATTGAGGGGGCCGTTCCGGACTGCCGCCGTTCTGGACCACCGCTGGATCCCCAGGTAATTTAAAGCATTGGGGGGGGGGGTTTCGGGAGGGTGGGGGATTTAATTTAAAGGGTCGGGGGTGGGTTTTAGGGGGTTTTAGTGTGCCGGTTTTCCTGCCCTCCCCCTTCCCCCGATTTACGATTTTTTAACGATAAATCGGGGGAATTGGTATTGTATCGTGGCCCTAACGATTTTTTGACGATTTAAAATATATCGGACGATATTTTAAATCGTCAAAAAACGATTCACATCCCTAGTAATTAATAAGCAATAGTAGCTTGTGATTTATCTAATGTTTGGGTACTTGCCAGGTAATTGTGACTTGGATTGGCCACTGTTGGAGACAGGATACTGGGCTTGATGGACCATTGTTCTGACCCTATGGAATATCTTTGCTCTTATATTCTTATGTTTTTAACATGAAAATCAATTAACATGTTATCAATATCTTTTGATATTACATTTTTATGAAGTTGTGTTGAAAAGTTGCTAGGTTTACTGTAAGACAATAAAAATGACATTCATATAAGAAAGGAATTAATTCAAATAAAATGCATCAGTTCTTTATGGATTCTGACTCAATTTAGTCAAACTTTAGCTGAGAAAATTGTTTCCTATTAACAGTGCTACATCCTCCTACCAATAGAACTTAATTTTTTTTGTGACATTCAATGTAGACAGAGCTCGAGGTTTTTTTTTCTGTATCTAACTCCAGTATTTATCGTTAATTTATTTACTTTCTTCTCTGCTCCTCTATTATCTCAAACTCCATGACAAAGTGAAACATACAGTTTCATTTTTTTCTTCAGCCCTCACAATTTTTGTACATTTCTTGTACTTTGTAGAATAATACAAACTTAAAAATATTATTATTAACATATGTGTTGCGTCCGTTGGTCACAGATGGCTGCGACCGCTCTGCCTCACCTTTCTTTTACCCTTTTCCTCCTCCCTTGGAAGGATAGCTGCCTCTGCTGCTGTTTGCCGAAACCCTCGGCATCTCCGAGCCAGCATGGGCATCCCCGACCTCCATGCTTCTTCCTGAGGTCTCCTAGGGCACGAGCGCGCACGCTGCCTACGTTTTTGAATATGTCATGGTGGGAACCTCGGGGGTGGCCCCACAGCATGATGTCAGTACCTCCGGGTATTTAAACCTCCTCTCCACTACAATTCAACGAGTTAGCAAGGACTTCGGTTTTGCTACTCTGACCACTTCTAAGCTGCTCGCTTGGATTCCTCACTACCCTCCGGGGTATCTCGCTCCTACGGAAGCTCTGGGCACCCGCTCCTTGGGGGCCTCTCGCTTTTACTCACCCTCTTGGGTTAATCTGCCTAACCTTAAGGACACTCGCTCCTCGGGGGTCCTGTCTGCTTTCTTTCAGGAACCCTCATCACTCCTAGGTACTCGCTCCTCGAGGGCCTACTCTACTCAGGGTATCCTGCATCTCGGACCTCGGGTCCCTCTCTTCATTCAACTACCGAAGGAAGTTATCAGCACTGCTACTCTGTGAGTATCACTATGCTCCAGCTCTCTTCATTCCACCCTTCATGTGCACGGCCTATCCCACGCTGCAGAACACTGCCACACCTTTGCTACATCTGGGTGAGACCATCAACTACAGAGACTGTCTGAGCTTACTGTGTTATCGCTGGAGTATAGTACTGTCCGTTCCTTGGGCAAGATTCAACTCTTCAACAGCAGTATAATAAAGCTTTCTTTCCTCAGTGTCTGCTTATTAGAGTCTAGCCAATCATTGTGGTTCCCCACGGGGCCCCTCCCCGTGGAAGGAGTCATTGCCACTTCGACCAAGAGTCCACAATATGCCACAAACACAATAATATGCACAACTGAGTCACTTCAAAAATATACAAAATCAAATTGAAAAAATAATGAGATCCAACAAACATAACTCTTTAAAAATAAATAAAACTGTCTATATACTGCAGTTTGTACAAATAATTCTTTGGGATAAATAAAGTAAAATCCAGTAATAAGAAAAATAGATTTCAATTCAGCCCTGCTGAAAAAAATTCAAAGTAATTCATGCAAGTTCTGTCTTCACAGGAAATATATAGGGAAGTATCTGAAAAACAAAACTTAGATTAAATCAATCACATGTATAGGATGCTATCTATTAGGGATGTGAATCGTTTTCCATATCGTCTTAACGATAGAAATCGTGTGGCAGGGCAAGAAAATCGTCTTAGGCACGATTTTTTAGTTAAAAAATCGTTAAAAATCGTTTTTTCCGATTAGTGCGCACTAACTCGAGTTAGTGCGCACTAACGGGAGTTAGTGCGCACTAACTGGGAGTTAGTGCGCACTAACTGAAAATGATACAATTTGACACTTTTCAGGTCAGTTAAGGTCAGTTTAGGAATGAATATGTATTCCTATTGGCTGCCCTCTTATTTATTCATGTTACCAAGTTTCCTACTGACAGTATATGGGGGATGGGAAATGGAAACAGTTGGTAGCTTGACAAAACAAGTAATGTGATCAGTCAATGTGACTAGAACTTGTGCCCTAACCCTGATACCAGGGGTATTGTGATCTTCCTGCACACAGTGCCCTATCCCTATTAATACCAGGAGTGTTGTGATCTTCCTGCACACAGTGCCCTATCCCTAATACCAGGGGTGTTGTGATCTTCCTGCACACAGTGCCCTATTCCTGATACTGGGGGTGTTGTGATCTTCCTGCACACAGTGCCCTATTCCTGATACCGGGGGTGTTGTGATCTTCTTGCACACATCCCGATATCAGGGATAGGGCACTGCATGCAGGAAGATCACAACACTCCTGGTATTAATAGGGATAGGGCACTGCATGCAGGAAGATCACAACACTCCTGGTATTAATAGGGATAGGGCACTGCATGCAGGAAGATCACAACACCCCTGGTATCAGGGATAGGGCACTGTGTGCAGGAAGATCACAATACCCCGGAGGAGTGAGGGTCAGGCAGCTCCCCCCTGTCTGTGAAGCCAGCCTCTCACTAGTAATGCAGGGAGGGAGCTGTCTCAGACTTCACCATCCTCCCCCCCCTTACCCACACACCATTCACTAGCTGGGACATGGGGGAAGTCAGGAGTGAGGGTCAGGCAGCTCCCCCCTGTCTGTGAAGCCAGCCTCTCACTAGTAATGCAGGGAGGGAGCTGTCTCAGACTTCACCATCCACCCCCCCCCCTCACCCACACACCATTCACTAGCTGGGACATGGGGGAAGTCAGGAGTGAGGGACAGGCAGCTCCCCCCTGTCTGTGAAGCCAGCCTCTCACTAGTAATGCAGGGAGGGAGCTGTCTCAGACTTCACCATCCTCCCCCCCCCCCCTCACCCACACACCATTCACTAGCTGGGACATGGGGGAAGTCAGGAGTGAGGGTCAGGCAGCTCCCCCCTGTCTGTGAAGCCAGCCTCTCATTAGTAATGCAGGGAGGGAGCTGTCTCAGACTTCACCATCCTCCCCCCCCCCTCACCCACACACCATTCACTAGCTGGGACATGGGGGAAGTCAGGAGTGAGGGTCAGGCAGCTCCCCCCTGTCTGCGAAGCCAGCCTCTCACTAGTAATGCAGGGAGGGAGCTGTCTCAGACTTCACCATCCTCCCCCCCCCTCACCCACACACCATTCACTAGCTGGGACATGGGGGAAGTCAGGAGTGAGGGTCAGGCAGCTCCCCCCTGTCTGTGAAGCCAGCCTCTCACTAGTAATGCAGGGAGGGAGCTGTCTCAGACTTCACCATCCACCCCCCCCCCCCCCTCACCCACACACCATTCACTAGCTGGGACATGGGGGAAGTCAGGAGTGAGGGACAGGCAGCTCCCCCCTGTCTGTGAAGCCAGCCTCTCACTAGTAATGCAGGGAGGGAGCTGTCTCAGACTTCACCATCCTCCCCCCCCCCCTCACCCACACACCATTCACTAGCTGGGACATGGGGGAAGTCATGAGTGAGGGTCAGGCAGCTCCCCCCTGTCTGTGAAGCCAGCCTCTCACTAGTAATGCAGGGAGGGAGCTGTCTCAGACTTCACCATCCTCCCCCCCCCCCCCACCCACACACCATTCACTAGCTGGGACATGGGGGAAGTCAGGAGTGAGGGTCAGGCAGCTCCCCCCTGTCTGCGAAGCCAGCCTCTCACTAGTAATGCAGGGAGGGAGCTGTCTCAGACTTCACCATCCCCCCCCCCCCCCCTCACCCACACACCATTCACTAGCTGGGACATGGGGAAATCAGGAGTGAGGGTCAGGCAGCTCCCCCCTGTCTGTGAAGCCAGCCTCTCACTAGTAATGCAGGGAGGGAGCTGTCTCAGACTTCACCATCCTCCCCCCCCCCCTCACCCACACACCATTCACTAGCTGGGACATGGGGGAAGTCAGGAGTGAGGGTCAGGCAGCTCCCCCCTGTCTGTGAAGCCAGCCTCTCACTAGTAATGCAGGGAGGGAGCTGTCTCAGACTTCACCATCCTCCCCCCCCCCTCACCCACACACCATTCACTAGCTGGGACATGGGGGAAGTCAGGAGTGAGGGTCAGGCAGCTCCCCCCTGTCTGTGAAGCCAGCCTCTCACTAGTAATGCAGGGAGGGAGCTGTCTCAGACTTCACCATCCTCCCCCCCCCCCTCACCCACACACCATTCACTAGCTGGGACATGGGGGAAGTCAGGAGTGAGGGTCAGGCAGCTCCCCCCTGTCTGTGAAGCCAGCCTCTCACTAGTAATGCAGGGAGGGAGCTGTCTCAGACTTCACCATCCTCCCCCCCCCCCCCCTCACCCACACACCATTCACTAGCTGGGACATGGGGGAAGTCAGGAGTGAGGGTCAGGCAGCTCCCCCCTGTCTGTGAAGCCAGCCTCTCACTAGTAATGCAGGGAGGGAGCTGTCTCAGACTTCACCATCCTCCCCCCCCCCCCCTCACCCACACACCATTCACTAGCTGGGACATGGGGGAAGTCAGGAGTGAGGGTCAGGCAGCTCCCCCCTGTCTGTGAAGCCAGCCTCTCACTAGTAATGCAGGGAGGGAGCTGTCTCAGACTGGTATCAGGGTTAGGGCACTGTGTGCAGGAAGATCACAACACTCCTGGTATTAATAGGGATAGGGCACTGTAAGAGATGACTGTAGTAGATTGAATAAAGATCTGATGTTTCTGCTCTCCTCACACCAAACAAAAACAACACACAAGCAGAGAAGCCCTTCTTACAAAGCTGAGCTAGTGAGTTAAGTAGGAGGAAAAGTAAACATACTGGTGCCAGTGTGGCTACTTAAAAAATACACTTACCAACAATCAATTACATATATTTGAACTGTGTACAGTTCCAGCCAGGACCACCTTTCTAAAATGCACAGTGATTGGCAAATTCAACATGCACTAGCATTTCAGGTGCCTGCTAACAAAAATAATAAACAAACAAGTTCTAGTCACGTGAGTGCTGATCATTACATTACTTTTTTTGTCAAGCTTCCAACTGTTTCCATTTCACATCCCCCCAACCATATTGGTAACATCAATAGATAAGAGCACAGCCAGCCAATAGGAATACATACATACATATTCATTCCTAAGTGACCTTTACTGACCTGGGAAGTGTGAACACTTTGTTTCATTTTCTGTTGGTGTTCGTTAGTTTCCAGTTCCATTTCCCATCCCCCCAACCATCACCTCAGTGGTAACCTTGGTAATATCAATAGATAAGAGGGCAGCCAGCCAATAGGAACACATATTCATTCCTAACTGACCTTCAGTGACCTGGAAAGTGTTTATTTGTATCATTTTCAGTTAGTGCGCACTAAATCGAGTTAGTGCGCACTAACGGGGAGTTAGTGCGCACTAACTCGAGTTAGTGCGCACTAACACGATTTAACGATTTTTAACGATAAATCGTTAGAATTTCTATTGTATCGTGTTCTATAACGATTTAAGACGATATAAACATTATCGGACGATAATTTTAATCGTTGAAAAACGATTCACATCCCTACTATCTATCAGGGTCATTCATTAAAGTATAATGCGGCCTTATTGTATATGTTAGGGTGTTATCACACACAATAACGCCCTAACACTTGCGATAACTACCGCATCGCAATGTTAACATTTAAATGAGGGAAAGGGGAGGGGTTAGGGCGGGGTTTGGGCAGGTTTAGAAACATTTTCTTTCTGGTATCTCTGCAGGTGCTAATGTTTTAGATATTATCGCTGGCAGTAGTGCCAGAAATAATACCACCTTTTTCAGTGGCGCTATGGGGGCAATAGTGTGCAGCAAGGCTGCAACCAGGGCCGGCGGAAGCACTAGGCGAACTAGGCGGTCGCCTAGGGCGCCAGCTTCCCGGGGCGGCACTGCCCCGGTAAAATTAAGAGAGCCACCGCCCCCCCCCCCGATAAAAATAAAACAGCCGCTGCCGGCAGCCCGCCCCAAAAGACCCATCTGACCTCCCCCAGCGGTTCGCGTGGCTCCCGGTCCCTCCCGCTGCTCTTTCTTCCCTGCTGCCGTTGCCGCCGGGCTATCAGCACGTTCAAGCCCAGCGGGAACGGCAGCGGTGCAAAAAAAAAAAAAAAAGCTGTTGCATCCGCGGCTGGTCTTCTTCCCGCCCCCCCCCCCCCTTTGAACCGGAACAGGAAGTGATGCGCGAGAAGAAAGAGAAGTGCTGCGTGAAAAAATAGCGACGACAGCAGCATCGGCCCCCGAGCAACTGAAGCAGCCGGTAATCGGGAAAGGAAAGAGCAGCACGAGCCTCCTGCGGCCGATGGGATTCTTCCTTCTTGGCCTGGAGGGGCTGGAGGAGGAGGAGCAGCTACCGTTTGTGCTGGGGGGGGGAGGAAGTGAGTGAGAGAAAGAGAGAGAAGCAGCCTGCCTGCCTGCCTGCCTGCGTGTGATTGAGAGTCTGTGTGTAAGTGAGAGAATGTATTTGATGGAGAGCATGTGTGTGTGATTGAGAGAAACTGGTCAGAGAGCTGATGTATGTGTATATGTGAGAGACAATGAAAGTGACTGCTCAAGGAGATGACTGATGTGTGAGACAGTCAGGGATGTGTGTGTGTGTGAAAGAGAGAAAAAGCATGGAAGTGAGAACTCTGGGTATGTGAGAAAGCATGGGAGTAAGAAGCCTGGTGTGGGGGTGTATGTGAAAGAAAGCATGGGAGTGAGAGACTGGTGAGTGTGTGTGTGTGTGTGTGTGTGTGTGAAAGAGAGAAAAAGCATGGAAGTGAGAACTCTGGGTATGTGTGTGAGAAAGAAAGTGATTATGAGAGTGAGAAGCCCATATATGTAAGTGGAACACGGGAGTGGGAAGCCTGTGTGTGTATGGCATGAGAGAAACTGTTCAGGAAGGTGACTGGTGTGTGTGTGCCAAAGACTGTTTGGGAGATGATTGGTGTGTGAGAGACAGAAACTGGTCATGGGGGCATGACTGATATGGTGTGTGTGTGTGAGAGACATGGGCATTAAGGAAGAGGACCATGAGTATAGAGCTTAGCCACTACTGCTGCTTCTGGTGTGTGCTACAGCCTGCATGGAAGAGGAGTAAGAGAGCTGCTGGAGGGGGTAAGTAAAGATGGCTTTTTAAGTTTATTTTTCTTGATTGACTGCCATTTTAATTATTTAATATTATGTGATGTGTCTGCTTTTTTTGTTTGAGCAACAAGTATAGCTTTGGTTTATGTTTATTTTATTTATTTTTATTTATTTATAAAAGAGTTTCTATACCGTCGATAAGACAAATCATCTCAATGGTTTACATGGCATAAAAATGTCAAATAAGTGTTCTGTTATAAATACAGACTTCGTTATTTTCATTAATGCACAATGTAAGTTAATTGTGTGTGTGTGTGTGTGGGGGGGGGGGGGGCGGCATAGCTGACGTTTCGCCTAGGGTGCCTAATACCCTTGCACCGGCCCTGGCTGCAACCATGGCGGTTGAAAACGCACCAGCTGCACATTATCGCACCCCCGCCCCTTTTCTGGCCATGGCTCATCATTCCGCTATTTTTGTGGCGGAATGATGAATCTAGGCCTATATTTGCAAAACATTTGTTCTCTTTCCTTTGAGTTCTGTGAAAGGAGAACATAACAACATAAGAAGTTGTCATACTGGGTCAGACTGAGAGTCCATCAAGCCCAGCATCTTGCTTCCTACAGTATCCAATGCAGGATATACCGTATTTTTCGCTCCATAAGACGCACTTTTTTTCCCCCAAAGGTGGGGGGAAAATGTATGTGCGTCTTATGGAGCGAATATAAAAAAAAAACCAAACAAAAATCTAACAAACACCCCCCCCCCGACTCCCACAAGACCTGCCGACTTAATTTCCTACAACCCCCCCCCCCCAAGACCTGACAAATTAATTTCCTGCAACCCCCCACCCTCCTGACCCCCCCAAGACCTGCCAAACGTCCCTGGTGGTCCAGCGGGGGTCCGGGAATGATCCCCTGGGCGTGGGCCGTCGGCTGCCAGTAAACAAAATGGCGCCGACGGCCCTATGCCCTCACTATGTCACTGAGACCGACCGCTGCTATTGGTCGGTCTCAGTGACATAGTGAGGGCATAGGGCCGTCGGCGCCATTTTGTTTACTGGCAGCCGACGGCCCTATGCCCTCACTATGTCACTGAGACCGATCGCTGCTATTGGTCGGTCTCAGTGACATAGTGAGGGCATAGGGCCGTCGGCTGCCAGTAAACAAAATGGCGCCGACGGCCCTATGCCCTCACTATGTCACTGAGACCGACCAATAGCAGCGGTCGGTCTCAGTGACATAGTGAGGGCATAGGGCCGTCGGCGCCATTTTGTTTACTGGCAGCCGACGGCTCACGCCCAGGAGATCGTTCCCGGACCGCTCCTGGACCCCCGCAGGACCACCAGGGACGTTTGGCAGGTCTTGGGGGGGTCAGGAGGGTGGGGGGTTGCAGGAAATTAATTCGGCAGGTCTTGGGGGGTCAGGGGGGTGGAGGTTGTTAATTTAAAGGGTTGGGATGGGGGGGGGGGGGTTTGGGGGTTCCCACAGAAAGAAAAATTTTCTGATCTGGGGAGTGGACCGAAATGGCCCTCCCCAGACCCGAAAACAAAATGGGGAGAAAAAACAAAACAATGCACTCCCCTAATTTGCTCCATAAGACGCCCAGACGCAGAGCCGGTTTAGCACAATTTTTTTTTTTTTTAAATTTTCCCCCTCTGAATCCTAGGTGCGTCTTATGGTCAGGTGCGTCTTATGGAGCGAAAAATACGGTAGGTACCTGGAAAGTACCCGAATATTAAGTAGATCCTATGTTACTAATTCTGGTAATAAGCAGTGGCTATTCCCTAAGTCAACTTGACTAGTTGCAATTTTTGGACTTCTCCAAGAACTGGTCTAAACTTTTTAAAACCCAGCTAAGCTAATTACTTTAATCATATCCAATGGCAACAAATTCCAGAGCTTAATTGTGTGTTGACTGAAAAAGAATTTCTCCAATTTGTTTAAAATATGCTACCAGATAATAGTGATGTGCATTTGTTTGCAACAAAATAGGAAATAACGAAATAGGAAAAAATCTGTGGGGGGGGGGAGAGATGGGGGGTTGTAAAAATAAAAACAAACCAAATCCACCCCAACCCTTCAAATTTAATTAATTGCAACCCCCCACCCTCCCGACCCAAGACTTGCCTGACTCCCCCCTCAAGACTTACCAAAAGTCCCTGGTGGTCCAGCGGGGTCCTGGGAGTGATCTCCCCCCTCTCGGGCCATCAGCTACCGCTAATCAAAATGGCGCTGATGGCCCTTTGCCCTTACCATGTGACAGGGGCTATCGGTGCCATTGGTCGGCCCCTGTCACATGGTAGGAGCAATGGATGGCCCGTGCCATTTTTTAAGATGGTGCTGGCTGTCCATTGCTCCTACCATCTGACAAAGGCCGGCCAATGGCACCGATAGCCCCTGTCACATGGTAAGGGCAAAGGGCCATTGGCGCCATTTTGATTACTGGCAGCCGATGGCCTGAGAGCGGGAGAATGCTCCTGGGACCCCTGCTGGACCACCAGGGACATTTAGTAAGTATTGGGGGGTCAGTCGGGCATGTCCTGGGGGGTCGGGAGGGTGGGGGTTACAATTAATTAAATTTAAAGGGTAGGGGTGGATTTGGGTTGTTTTTTATTTTGTTCAACCCCCCGTCTGCCCTCCCAAGGTTTCAGGCTTCATTTCAAAGGACAAATGAAATAGAATTGGCCCAAACCACGGGAAAACAAAATTTCCCATGGAAGGCCGATAATGAAGGCTGAACCAAAAGGTTTGGCCGAATCACATCTCTACTAGCTAACTTCATGGAGTGCCCCCTAGTCCTTCTGTTATCTGAAAGAGTAAATAACCAATTCACTTTACCCATTCTAGTCCTCTCATGATTTTTTTAGACCTCCATCATATCACCCTTCAGCCATCTCTTCTTTTAAGCCTTTCCTTATAGGGGAGCCATTTAATCTCCTTCAGCATTTTGGTTACCCTTTGCTTTGCATTCTCCAGTACAACTACTTCTTTTTTGAGATGCGGTGACTAGAATTGCATTCAGTACTCAAAGTGTGGTCTTACCATGGAGAGATACAAAGACATTATGACATTCTATGAGTTATTCACCTTTTCCTTCCTAATAATTCTTATCATTCTGTTTGCTTTTGACCGCTACAGCACACTGAGCCAACAATTTCAATATATAAAAATTTAACATCGATTAACTACAGCATGAGTTATTTTTCCATCTATGCATCACCTTGTACCTGTCCATATTAAATTTCATCTGCCATTTGGATGTCCAATCTTCCAGTCTCTCAGCGTCCTCCTGCAATTTAGCACTATCCATTTGTGATTTAACTATTCTGAATAATATTGTGTCATTTGATCTCCTTACTCATCGTTCCCTTTTCCAGATCATTTATAAATATATTAAAAAGCACCAGATGAAGTGCAGATCCCTGAAGCACTCCCTTATTTACCTCTCACCACTGAGAAAACTGACCATGTAATCCTTCTCTCTGTTTCTTGTCTTTTATTCACAAAAGTACATTGCCTCCTATCCTATGAATTTTTAATTTTTTTAGAAGCATCTCAATAGGGACTTTGTCAAAAGACTTCTGAAAATCCAAATACAATATAACTACTGGTTTACTTTTATCTACTTGTTTATTAGCCTCTTCAAAAAAGAAGCAGATTTGTGAGGCAAGACTTCCCTTGGGTAAACCCATGCTGGCTGTTTCCCATTAAACCATGTCTATCTAAATGTTTTGTGATTTTATTCTTTATAACAGTTTTCACAATTTTTCATAGCCCTGAAATCAGGCTCACTGGTCTATATTTTCCTGGATCAGCCCTGGACCCCTTTTTAAATATTGGGGTTACATTGGCCACCTTCCAGTATTCAGGTGCAATGAATGATTTTAATGAAAATTTACAAATTACTAGTAATAAATCTGAAATTTCATTTTTTAGTTCTTTCAGAACCTTGGGGTGTATTCTATTTGTCCAGGCAATTTGCTACTCTTCAGTTTGTCAATCTCGTCTATTTTATCTTCCAGGGCCAACATGATTTGGTTCAGTTCATCTGAATCATCACCCTTGAAAAATGTCTCCGGAATGAATATCTCCCCAACATCTTCTTTTGTAAACATTGAAGCAAAGAATTAATTTCCACAATGGCCTTATCTTCCCTTAAGTGCCCTTTTAGCCCCTCAATCATCTAATGGGTCAACTGACTCCCTTGCAGGCTTCCTGCTTTGAATATATATTTTAAAAAGTTTTTATTGTGAGTTTTTGCCTTTACAGACAGCTTGTTGTCAAATATTCTCTTAGCTGGTCTCATCAATGTTTTACGTATAACTTGCCAATGCCTATACTTTTTCCTAATTTCTTCAGATTAATCCTTCTTCCGGTTTTTGAAGGAAGTTTGTTTTGGCTAAAATAGCCTCTTTCACATACATACATACATAGATGCATAGTAAAGGTTGCAGAAAAAGACCAAATGGTCCATCAATTCTGCCCAGCAAGCTTCTTAAGGGAGAGTCTGCCTCACTGTTGAGGTTACCGCCCATGTTTCTCTTAAGGGTAGAACCAATCCCTCTGTGCAGTTATCCCCAAGCCTTATGATAAGAGTAGTAATGTTTCCAATCAAAACAAAGCAACTGTCATCCCATAAAAAATTACTGCCAACAAAAGTTTTACTGGGAAGGAGCCTTCTTGAAAATTCAGACAATGCTGCTTGACATGCTTTGCTTTTAGACTTAGCTGTAGAAGGAGTCCTGTGCTTTTTCGCTTATGTCTGCATATCATTTCCCTGGATCATAAAAGCTAAGGCCCACATTGGTTGTTGTCTGAATCCAATTTCCTTTTTCTCTCCCTGCTGTCAAAGCAGAGAACGATGGTACAGTTGCATCAAAAGCATCATGGCTTATAAACAATGACACAAATGGTTACGGCCATTTTATACACGAGTATGATATAAAATTGGCTGTATGTGCATACATGTGAGTGCAATTTTGTATGGCGCACAGATAAGTGAGGGGATTTTATTCAATACACATGTAATTGGGGGGAATTTTAAAGGCATATGCAGTGATGCAATAGGCCTTTTTCCCAGTTCGCTCCCACTTTGTCCCAGTAAAGGAGAGAGCTTTCTAAACTGCCTAGTTAACTTGCTTTCCTCTCACCCTATTACCCCTGATCCTTAAAACCCTGCTAATTAGTCGGGGGTTTTTTGTTGTTGTTGTTACATGACGTGCACACTGTCCATAGCAGAAGTAAAGTTAAGCAGTAGGGGTCCCTGGTATGAGCTTGTGCATGTAAATACTTGCACTCTGGGGGTAATTTTCAAAGGTGTTACGCGCATAAATGTAACTACTATTGTAGCAATTTTCAAAAGCCATTTACTCACGTAAAGTGCACTTATGCAAATAAATCCTATGGACGATTCAATGGCATATATTGTAGCAATTTTCAAAAGCCCACTTACTCGAGTAAAGTGCATTTACATGCGTAAAACCCAGTTTTACGCATGTAAATGCTTTTTAAAATCCACCCCACTGGATTCATGCTACTGACCCAGCCCACCCATGCTCTGCTCAGACCATGCCAACACCCCTCCCCTTGTGGTGAGAGAAATTTTTATGTGCTTACCTGTGCTGGTTTTAAAATCCGCGCAGCACATGCCAGGATGAATCACATGAGTATCTCCTGGTTTGGCGAACATAGAGCTTTTAAAATCGAACAGACAGCGAATTTAAAAGAATAAGTAGCAAAGATAATACCCCTAGAAAACAAGGGTAAGATTCCAGCAACACACAAAAATGCTATCTATTGGAGAATGTTTTAATCCGCTGCACACAGGAAGGAAATCAAAACAGCAGAAATAAGCAAAACCTACTGGGTATACAATAATCCAGCCACAAACAAGAACAGAAACAAATAAGCAGATATAAAAGCAATATATTTTGGGAAAAATAGAGAATAAAGTTATATTCATTTAGACTTTTAGCCAAGCAGGACGCAGATAAGCTGTTCAACTCTCAGCAAGTCCATTTTGCCTTTTAACCAAGCTGGCAGTCATTTGGCCTTCCTTCCACCTTTCTTAATGAGTGGAATACATCTGGACTGTGCTTCAAAGATGGTATTTTTAAACAATGTCCATGCCTGTTATACACTTTTAATCTTTGTTGCTGCACCTTTCAGTTTTTTCTATCCTCCTCATTTTATCAAAGACTCCCTTATGAAAGTTTAGTGCAAAGAAGTCATCTTCTGTCTGCAAAAATAAAGCATCTCACATGAAAGTTAATTAATTTAGTTGAAATTATAACTTTTCTGGTAAATTATTATTCTCTGAAAAATGCATGCTCTCTTTTGGATATGTCTATTTACACCATATTCATTCATTCTTTCACATTGATTGATAAAAGTACCTGTGAACAATTATTTTTTCTTTCAAAGCCAAAAATAATTCATTGCCCTGGTTGATTTACAACTTCACAAAAACTCCTACACTCACTTACATAAAACTTCAGTATGCAATACTTTGAGTAACAGATTTATTGAAACTACAGGGACTTTAATCAAACCTCACTGCTAATTTAATCAAAATAACAAAGCATATTTCTAATGCAAAGTAAATATTTTATTATACTCAATAAATAACAGTGGACTCAGCAACATATCATGTTTCACTGTTTTTGGGATTTATTCTTTACAAAAATTAAATTTTCCAGCAAATTTTTCCAATCAATATGAATTACCAAAAATGAAATAATAACAATTTTGCATTTGCAAAAAATATCCATAGACTTTGTTCCAATGCAGAGAATCTGGAACTTGCCCCAATAATGGTAAAACCATCTTTCTGTTAGTCATCATAGCAATTGCTCAGGATGGAGTGACGCTAGCTGCTATCAAACTGAGCACAATTGCATGTCCTATTTCTTCTCCTAATCTGTAAGAAAGTCAGGAAAACCCTTGGATATTTTCATTCTCAAACAAGACTGCAATCCATTTGGTTCGTAGATCACATCAGATAATTTTGATTATTACGAATCATTTATATAGGTGTGCAAAATTCATGGCAATTTAAACCTTGCTGAGCCAGACAGCAAGAGTGCCAATTTCTGCCTATTTATTTATGTAATAATATTTCTGTAATGCTTCACTGATTAAAAATCTCTCAAAGTGATTTACAACATATGGGCCAGATGTTCGTATCTACGCCCGGTTTTATAACATGTGCGCGCAGCCGTGCGCATGTTTTAAAATCCGGGGTCGGCGCGCGCAAGGGGGTGCACACTTGTGCACCTTGCGTGCGCCGAGCCCTAGCGAAGCCCCAATGGCTTTCCCCATTCCCTCTGAGGCTACTTCGAAATCGGAGTGGCCTCGGAGGGAACTTTCCTTCCGCCCCCCACCTTCCCCTCCCTTCCCCTATCTAACCCACTCCCCAGCCCTACCTAAATCCCCCCAATCTTTATTTTTTTATTTACGCCTGCCTCGGTCTCGGTCCCGCCCCCGCCCCAGGACCGCCCCGCCCAATCCCCGCCCCTTTTTTCAAGCCCTGGGGCATACGCACGTCCCGGGGCTTGCACGCATCGCCGGGCCTATGCAAAATACTCTCGGCGCGCGCAGGAGCGGGTTTAAAAGAGTTATGCGCACATATTACGCTCGGAACCCTTTTAAAATCCGCCCCTATTTGTTTTGCTTTTTCCTTTTTTTTTTTTCTTGGAGGGGGGTTTGATTTATTGGTGTGAATATCTGCTCTCCAGTTCATTTCACATAAGAGGGAAAATAATTTTTAGGTGGTAATACATTTTGGTGACTACTGATATAACTCACTTTGTCTGTGGGATAAAGGCTTAGTAAATCAGGCCCTATGGTTTTGGTTACATCAGTCATAACCAAAATTTATTACCTTCTAAAAGTATGTTGGCCTTCCTATGTGAAATGAGCTTGATATGAAAAGGTTCTATAGGCAGCCTGGTCATAGTAAGTGGCTGAAGGCACAAAACATGGCTGCGGTTCCTGGGCTGCCTTTGGGGGATTTCAATAACTGCAGGCCAGCAGACATGGAGAACTTTGAAAGAACAATTAGTTAGGTGGGGGTGGGGTGGGATGGGGGGAGGGGAGGGGAGGGGGATAACACTAAGAAGAGCAGAAAATGATGCTTGAGTGAAAAAAAAGCAGGGAACAAGTTTCTAACCAGGCAGTAAGGATGTGCAAAGGCAAAATGTTAATTTTGGTTTGTTAATATGTTTGGTATGCTACTACCATTCATTTGGTTATTTTCAAATGAAAAAAAAATCATTTACTCATTTTATTCATTAATTTTCCATTAGTCAAAGGTGAAGCACTGAAGCCTATTTAGGGTTTCAAAATTAAGGTTTTCGCATCAGTTCTAATGAAACTCATGGGAAGATAATATAATACAGGGAAAAGAACTCCAAAGCATCTAGACTATGGCAAAATGGCAACAAAAGTGGCTTAAATAGCCTAAAGCACCATAAAGGAGCAAAAGGGTACCAGTATTGTCAGGACTTCTCCAAGGCACAATCAGAGAAGCAAAGAAGCAGGAAGAACACCCCAAGGCTTCAAAAGAGGGCACCAACAACAGGGGCATGACCCCTCAAAGGCAGCACAAGAGGCAAAGTAGCACCAAGAATGACAAAAATAATCTAAGGTACCAAGAAGGGGGGATGAAGCAGAAAAGGTGGTACAAATCCTCCCCCCAAGGCACCAATAAAGGCACAAAGCAGCACAAGGAGTGCATCAACACACTAAGGCACCATGAGAGGTGCAATGCAGTCTCAAGAACACTCCAATAGGGAAGAGTCTGGGATATGACACAAGGCAGAATGATAGCAAGTAGAGATGTGAATCGGAACCGGAATTGGTTCGGTTCCGGTTCCGATTCAAATCGTGCATTTTTTTTGTCTGGCCCGATCGTTTTTTTTTATCAGCTGCACCCGATCTGATAAACAAAAAATCCACCCTGACCCTTTAAAACTGCTCCCTTAGCCTCCACCACCCTCCCGACCCCCCAAAAAACATTTTAAAATTACCTGGTGGTCCAGCGGGGGTCCCGGGAGCATTCTCTCACGCTCGGGCTGTCGGCCGATAAACAAAAAACCCACCCGACTCTTTAAAACCACTCCCTTAGCCTCCACCACCCTCCTGACCCCCCAAAAAATGTTTTAAAATTATCTGGTGGCCACAGGAGCGATCTCCTGCTCTCGGGCCGTAGGCTGCCACTAATAAAAATGGCGCCAATGGCCCTTTGCCCTTACCATGTGACAGGGTAACCGTGCCATTGGCCGGCCCCTGTCACATGGTGGGAGCACTGGATAGATGGCGCCATCTTTAAAAATGGCGTGGGCCATCCAGTGGACAGCCAGTGCCCAAATGGCACGGGCCATCCAGTGGACGGCCAGCGCCATCTTTAACAATGGCACCGGTCATTTTAAAGGGTCAGCGTGGGTTTTAAAGGGTCAGCGTGGGTTTTTTTGTTTATCGGCCGACAGCCCGAGCGCAAGAGAACGCTCCCAGGACCCCCACTGGACCACCAGGTATTTTTAAAACATTTTTTGGGGGGTCGGGAGGGTGGTGGAGGTTAAGGGAGCAGTTTTAAAGGGTCGGGGTGGGTTTTTCGGTTGTGTCCTAACTCCAGTTAGTGTGCACTAACCCGATTAACATTTTTTTCATGATAAATCGGTGGAATTTCTATTGTATCGCACTCTTTAACAATTAATGACGATTTAAAAAATATCGGACGATATTTTAAATCATCAAAAAACGATTCACATTCCTAATAGCAAGACCCTCAAGTTACAAAGTCTGTGTAGGACAGCAATGTTGAGTGGAAGAAAGACTCCTAAGGTGTAAGATAAGGGGGTATATCAGCAAGGCAGAGTGTCATAGGAGAAGCCTCTCTTCCTGTTGAAGCACTTGCCATTTGTCAGATTTAGTACAAGAGAATGATATGTCATCAATATCATTTTAGTGACATAAGTGTTTATTACATTCCCTACTTAAAAAATGATCTTGCTGCTGGGTGTAATTTTGGGTTTCTTGTAAAATGTACTTTCTTATTGAAACGTTTGTCACAATCAGAACATGACAATGGTCCTTATCAGTGTGGATTTCCTGGTAATTTTTGAGACTTGTTTTATTAAGAATGCTTTTCCTGTATTTTGTGGCTGGACAAATGTTCTTCCCTTTATTGACTTTATTTATTATCTGATTTATATTCTACCTTTCAGACATTTTAAATTGAATTACATTAAGATACTGTAGATATTTCCCTACCTACAAACAATGTACATTCTAAAGGAATCATTTACTAATCATTTTTACCATAGACACAGAATGGGAGAAAAACCTTGGTAAATCAGGCCCTAGGTTTGTACCTGAGGCGATGGAGGGTAAAAGTGATTTCACAATATCACAAGAAGCAGCAGTGGGATTTGAACCTTGATTTTCGGGAGTGGTATTAGTTTTCACTTCCTTCTGAAACCTTTCCTGCATTCAGAACATGTTAAAGGTTTCTCCTGTGCATGTTTTCTGTTGTGCCTACATTTCGTCCTTCCGAATAAGGGTTTTGCTATAGTCTGTATTTGCATATGTACATATTGTCTATCATCAGTTTCAGATCTCTGCTGTGATTTCAGAATAACAGGAACCCTTTGTTCTTCCCCAGTGTGTGTGATATTACTGGCACTTTGTTCATACATAGGAGAATTCTTAGCTGAATTTCTTTGCTTCTTTTCTGAGATACAGTTATTCCTGCACTTTTTTCCCCAGTCAAAACAGGAGGAATCACGCTCTCTGTGTTTTTGGTAGGATCCTTTTCTCTTCTAGATTCTCACTGAACTCTTAGTAATGTGTCCCTATATTACTGTTACGATCCCCCCTGTTGCTGCGCTACAGGTGGTATCTCACCTTCCACTGGAGGCCGCTTCGAAGCCAGGGCCTCACCTGTGTACCATCCAGGATTTGCTCCAGGGCCTGGGAGGCCTAGCTGTTCCTGAGGCCTGCCTGTGGCTTGCTTGGCTGCGTTTGGACTTCCTGCTTCGGCCACGCCCTTCTCCCTAGGGGCTGGCCCGCAGCTCTCCACCTCACTTATAAGGCCAGCGAGGGGTGGTCCAGGTGAACCCCTCCCAGGGAGTTGCCCACATCAGCTGTATAAAAGGACTTCCTCTTCAGTTCCAGTTTGCCTTTGGATTGAGCACTACAGTCGTCTGTACCTCTGCCTCGATCCAGGTCCTCCGTGGTCTTGCTTGCTTTGATGGCTCCTTGTCCTGTCTCTGCCTTGATGTCTGTTCCTGGTGTTACCTGATGTCTGTTCCCGTTCCAGTGCCTGATCCAGTTCCTGCTTTTCCTTCCTGCTTTCGGCTGCCAGGAGTGCAGCAAACCCCGCTTTAGGCTGCCAGGAGTGCAGCAAAACCTGCTTTAGGCTGCCAGGAGTGCAGCATCCTACCCTGCTTTGACTGCCAGGAGTGCAGTACCCACCACTTCCTCTTCCCTGCACGTGTCTGCTCCCACGATTGTAGGACAGGGTGGTCCATGACCAGTCCAGCTGTGCTGGCTGTGTAGGGCGCCTTGAGAGACAGTGCCCGTATCTTGCTTCAGCCCTTGCCTTGATGTCTTGTTTCAGCCCTGTCTTGGATGTCTGCTTCAGCCCCCGTCTGATGTCTTCAGTTCTAAGGACTCTGTCTGCCCTCGCCTCTGTCCAGCCTGCCGCCCTATGCCGTACCCAGCGGCAGGTCCGAAAGGGCTTGGAACAGTCGGACGACCGTTCATCAATCAACTTCCCAGTGTTGGTTGCTATGGGCGTGCAGGTCCGGCTGAGGGTCAGACTCCGCTCCTTACCCCCTGCTTCTGTCCTGCCTGCCTCACCATGCCTGCACCGGCTCACCTCCCATGGTGTGGCTTGGGGCTCCTCCTTGAGTCTTGCCATGGCCCAAGGGCTCACCATCTGCTATGGAGGCACCAATACTACTAAGGTGTAGGGATGTGCAGACAAAAAAGTTTAATTTCATAAGTCCATAAGTCGAAGGTGAGGGTCAATTTCGGTCAATATGGACATATGTAGAATTCCATAAGTTGAGGCTATGTCCATACGTGCACCGGTTCCCTAAATAAAAATTTAAACCCCTCACCCTCCTTAATCCCCCCCCCCAAGACTTACCAAAACTCCCTGGTGGTCCAGCGGGGAGTCAGGAAGCCATTCCTGTATTCCTTTGCGAGGAGCACGTGATGTCGGCGTCACATCGGAGTGATGCGGACGTCATGTGGTCCACCGCGCCTCCGCTCCCGGACCCCTCGTTGGACCCAACCGGAACTTTTGGCCAGCTTGGGGGGGTCAGGAGGGTGGGGGGTTTAAGTGTTTATTTAGGATCAACTATCGCGATTTCCAACTTATTCAACATAGCTATGTTGAATAAGTTGGAAATCGCGATCATTGCGCCTCATCACTTTTTTAAGTTAAAAAAAAAAAAGTTGTGTTTTACATATGCGTTCAAAACGAATGCACACCCCTACTAAGGTGGAATATCTGAGACACTGCAGGTAGCCACTGAAGCAACATTATCCCCAAGGTGATATATCTGGGGCATGGCATCTAGATAAAGTTGCAGCAAGATCCCTAAGGTGGTACATCTGGGACATGTCAGGTAGGCATGTGGCAGCAAGAACCCTAAGATGGTATATCTTGGGCATGGCAGGTAGGCAGAGCAACAGCAAGCCTCCAATTGCTTTTAGACATCTTGCCACTTGCATGGAAGTTCTGGAAAGCACAGCAAAGGCAGATTGCTTTTTAAAAACAACTTCTCCAAAAACATCTTCTCCATCAAGTCTGATACCAGTCTTGATCAATAAGGACTCACAATATCCCTTGCCATTGAGAAGACATGTTCACTGGTTATGCTAGTTGGTGGGCAGGAAAGATAGTCCTCAGCTACCTTGGATAGATCTGACCAAACCGTAGACTTGTATAGAAAATATATCAGTGCATCCATTTCATATCCTTGATAGGCTTTGTGAGATAGCATGTTAAAGAAATTTCTGGTGCGGTCTCCTTTGCTGGGGTTAGCCAACGGTCTTTATTGAGAGCTGCTTTAGCTATGGCTTGTATCAGGAGAGATGGCTCTTTGTAGTCAACATGGCTTTGGTCTATTGAGATATGGATGTGGTAGCTAACACATGCTTGCACTACTCTTTGGAGTGGCCACTCTTTCTGGTGCTACATCTCCACTGTGCTTCTGCCTTTGGTGCTCCTGTTCATGCACCCTAGTCTCCATTGCCTCAGAAGCAGTAGCCAATGTACAGAAGCATGCTGCTGGTTTTTCCTGTTGCACTTCTGCTGCCCCAGTCCATACCCTTTCCTTGCTACTTCCAGTCTTGGATGGCTCTCCCAATTTTTCCCTCTATTCCAAAACAAGAGAAAGATGAACCGGCAGGGATGGCATATGTTCTCCAAATTTCAGTTGCTTTTGCCTTGATCTACCTTCCACTCTTGCCATTCTGCAGCTAAGAAAGTCTCTTTTCAGTTTAGAGACAGACTGCCTTTTTTTTCTTTTTGTTGCTACTACTAGACTGGGCTGGAGCTACAACAAATCCTCTTCCCTTGCCAAGGCTGCCATTTCATTGTCTGCTTTTTTTCCTCTCAGTGTCATGATGGAATTTGAACAGCCTACTGGGAATTTGAATATCACAAAGGAACCTATTTATTACCATTCTACTATGTGCTAAAATACCCCCCCCCCCCACACATACATACACACATACAGTATATGCATGACCTGTGCTATGTAGTACACTGCTGAATGACTACTTTTCCAGTCACAAATAAATGTTGGAAAGTGAAACAGAACCAACAAAAAAGCAGCCTGACAATCTTCACTTCTCAGTGTGCTAACCTCACTGCACTGCACTAGACACTCAGACAGAGACAAAAGCAATGCTTAAATCTCCTACATTCCCCTAAGGGCGGATTTTAAATGCCCTGCGCGCGTAAATCTGGCCAGATTTACGCGCGCAGGGCCCACACGCGCCAGCGCGCCTATTTTGCATAGGCCGCCGGTGCACCCAGAGCCCCGGGACTCGCATAAGTCCCGGGGCTTTCTAAAATGGGCGAGTCGGGGGCGCGTCTAAAATGATGCGGCGTTTCGGGGGCGTGACATGGGTTGCGGGAGCGGGGCCGGGGGTGGGGTGTCGGCCCGGGGGCGTGATCGAGGCCTCCGGACCAGCCCCCGGGTCGGGTAATGGCGCGCCAGCGGGCTGCTGGCGCGCAGATTTACGTCTGCTTTTAGCAGGCGTAAATCGTGGAACAAAGGTAAGGGGGGGGTTAGATAGGGCCGGGGGGGGGGGGGGTTAGGTAGGGGAAGGGAGGGGAAGGTGGAGGGAGGGCGAAGGAAAGTTCCCTCCGAGGCCGCTCTGAAATCGGAGCGGCCTCGGAGGGAACAGGCAGCGTGCGCTGGGCTCGGCGCACGCAGGTTGCACAAATGTGCACCCCCTTGCGCGCGCCGACCCCGGATTTTATAAGATATGCGCAGCTACGCGCGTATCTTCTAAAATCCAGCGTACTTTTGTTTGCGCCTGCTGCGCGAACAAAAGTACGCAATCGCGCAAATTTAGAAAATCTACCCCCTAGTGAATAGAGAAAGCACAGTGCCACTGCCTCTGTCTTTCTGCTACAGTGAGTGAAACTTCTGCAGCAGAGATAAGAAGTAGCCCCTTACCAATGCCAGTGGACCGGAAAGATACTTTTATCCTCACTGGACTTGAACTCTGGAATCCTTAGCACCCTTGGATGAGGTAAACAGCACAAACAGGGGTCTGGCTATACAACCTAAGCAACATGAGCTTCATTATTCCATAGTACTGAAACCTTGCTTCTATCTACTACAGATTATTTAAGACAGGGACTTGAAAAAGGAGAGGTCTTCTTGATGATCTTGTTAAACATTACAGTTGCTTGTTACATGTTACACAAAGATATTTTACTGTTTCTGTTACAATAAATAGGCATTAATTTAGCTATCATCCACTGGTTAATGCCATACCTAACTGACAGTTGCCAGCAAATTAGAGTGAGAAGCTCTGTTTCTAAATGGGTACCATTAACTGTCAGGGTCGTGGATCCCTGGGCCAAGGGGGAGTGGACACCACCAGTGGGGAGGAGCCCCACGGGTCCCCACCGTTGGCAGGCGAGGCTGGGAGAGACCTGAGACACCGCTGGAACTTCACCACTACCAGCCCTTGTTCCCCTCAGGTTGAGCCCTTGGGTACCGAGGCCAGCTGGACTTATGTGGGGCCTCAGGAGTCGTGGAGGCGGGCACAGTACCCTGAGGTCCAGATGCAGGTATAGGTCTTGGCAGATGGTGAATCTCTTGGTCAGGGCACAAGCAAGGGTCGAGGCAGGCAGCAAATCTCTTGGTCGGGATACAAGCAAGGCTCGAGACAGGCAGTGGATCTCTTGGTCAGGATACAAGAAAGGGTCGAGGCAGGCAGCGGATCTCTTGGTCAGGATACAAGCAAAGGTCAAGAAGCACAGGCAGGTCAAACGCAGAAAACGCAGGAACAGACTTCCAGGAACTAAGCAGGAGTTGAGTAGCCAAGGCAAGGACTGAGGAGCAGGCCTTGCCTTATATAGGCAAGGTCAGGATGGAGGAGATGTGGTACCTCCTGTGGATGGCCCTTTAAATCGAGTCAGGTGACATGCGCACCCGCCTAGGGTGCCCAACTACATGGTCAGGCCCGGGCAGAGCTTGGCCGTGTCCCAGCCGGGAAGGAGCGGCTAGGGATGTGCAGAGCAAAATTTTATGTTCATATTTTTTATGTCCGAAAGGGGGTCCCACTTGCGGCCAATATGGACATAAAAAAAAATCCAATGAGTTGGGTATATGTACATATGTGCAAAAAAAAAATTTAAACCCCCTCACCCTCCTTAATCCCCCCCCCAGACTTACCACAACTCCCTGGTGATCGAGCGAGGAGTGAGGACGTCATTTCTGCAATCCTTGGCGAGAAGCATGTGACGTCGGTGGCACGTCGAGTGACGCGGCGTCACGTGATTCCCGGCTCGTTCGCGCCGGACGGCTCGTTCAGCCCAAAAAGAACTTTTGGCCAGCTTGGGGGGGTCAGGAGGCCCCCCCAAGCTGGCCATCAGCTGTATAAAAGGACTTCCTCTTCAGTTCCAGTTTGCCTTTGGATTGACCCCCCCAAGCTAGCCAAAAGTTCTTTTTGGGCCGAACGAGCCGTCCGGCGCGAACGAGCCGGGAATCACGTGACGCCTGCGTCACTCGACGTGCCGCCGACGTCACATGCTTCTCGCCAAGGATTGCAGAAATGGCGTCCTCACTCCTCGCTCCATCACCAGGGAGTTGTGGTAAGTCGGGGGGGGGGATTAAGGAGGGTGAGGGGGTTTATATTTTTATTTTGGCTCAACAATCGCGATTTCCCACATATCGAACATATCTATGTTCGATATGTGGGAAATCCGATCGTTTATGTCGAATCAGTTTTTTAAGTAAAAAAAAAATATGAGTTGCGTTTTACTAATGCGGTCAATCCGAATGCACACCCCTAGGAGCGGCAGCATTGGTGGCCTGGCGGGGGAGTCAGCGTGGGTGGAGTGCATCTGCCATGGCTCCCTGCTGCTGCGAGAGTCCCGGGACCGACGAGCAGTGGGCGGCCGCGCTGGTAGGTGGAGGGAGCCCGTCTCGGTTCCCTCAACATTAACTTCAAGTGTCCCTCTCTGTGACACACTTTAACATTTATCTACTTCTATTAACTAACAGGGTCATTCATCAAGATATGTTATGGCATTAATACATGTGATAAGGCGTTAACACATGTGTTAATGCTATAACGCATGCGATAATTGTGTTATGTATGGCACAAATGCAAATTTTTAGAAGGGGTAGGATAAATTAACATGAGGGGCAATGTCATACTGTGCATGCTATTAACTACTAGGGATGTGCAATCATTTTTGCCGAATTGGAAAATTTCAAAGAAATCCTGAAACACTGGATATAATTGTAAAATATTCCAATGTTTACAAATGCTCTGCTGTACTTTCCACATTATCAGAGTATAGAGCAAGAAACAAACCATTTTCCTAGATTCTTGTTGGTTATGTGATAAAAATAGTAAATCTCAAATTACCCACCTTCCTTGTTTATAAGTTCTTTGGAAAACTGCTCTAGGGTACCCTCTTAGGGTAACTGAAACGTGGGATACTTGAGTGAATGAATGGATCTTTCAAAAAGTTGTGATTTGTGCATTTAAGGTGTGATAAATTTAAAATGTTCCAATAATGTGTTCTTTAGAGTAAAGAAAATAAGAGTTGTATACTTTTGCTGATGTTTGTGAGATATTGTTTGTTTTATGTAAGATGATATAGAATATGTTGATTTTACAAAAAAAAAATATAAAAACGTTTGTAAAAAAGACTTTTGATATTGCTATGAAGCATAAGGTATATTTAATTATAATAAATGTTCAGTATAAAGAGAAAAGTTTATGAATATTGTGTAAAATTGATTACTTCTGGCCTTGTTTTTGATCCGTATCAGTAAGAGTGGGTACAGCTATTGTTGTGTTGTAGTATTATTGTTACATTTTCCTGTTCAAAATGTATTTTGTATGATGACGTACCCTGCTGAGAACAAGGCATTCAGAACAGCGAAGTTTAAATATTTAAAAATGCACAAATAAATAAATAAATAGAGAGTCTTATTCATTGAGGGGACAATTTTCAAAATCCCTGCCATGTTTGCTGGCATGGAGGTACACTGGACCCATGGACCTGCAAGCTTATTTTTAGAGGAAAACTCCCAGGGGGATTTCTCTTTAAACATCAGACCTGCAAAGTCCATGAGTGCAAAATACTTTGCCCTTACTATTTGTGTGGGTCCAGTCTGTGGGAAAAATAATATGTGAAGATTTGAAAATCTCCTGGGAATGCCCCTTTTTCCTGCTGGTAAAACTATGTTTGTAGGTTTACATTTATCCATAAGAAGTTGGGGACAATTTTCAAGAGCCTGTTTTATGTTGGTAAATAAATTCCTCTCCATGTAAAACCCTTTGAAAATGAACCTGCATAATCTGTGGCCTATTCATTCATTTGTGTACAGGGTTTGGATTAAATAATTGAGCAGTTGATATTTTAAAAATGTGCCTAGAGGGCTAATTTTGTAGGAGGGGAGGGGCAAGGGGGTTTGATGAAGTCACACAGGGATCAGTGTTCTTGCATTATATTCTTTAGTAATATAAATAACTTTTGTTGCAATTTGAATGTGAGGCATTCTGAGCACAGCTTGGCAACAATAAGATTATATTCCAATTTTGTATAATAGCCTTGAATATTAGATATGAATCAACAGCTTACTTTATAAGAGCTGTGCCAAGCACACATGAGACCACCACCACAGAATTGTGCCTGAAGCTCATTGGAACATTGGATCTAAATATAAACAGAAACGTCTCCCAACAGCAGCACGCCATAAAAATATCAATTTGACCTTTGAGTCACTGACTTTCAAATTAGATTCATTATGGCATTTTATTTAGAAAAGAGGAAATGAAAGACTAAAATATTTAGTGTGAGGAATTAAAATACCTTTAAGGAATTCTGCACTGTAATAGAATTCTTACTGGCATAATTTCAAATTATCTGGTTACCCTGAAGGCAACAAAAAACAACCTCCCAAACAATAATCTACAGCAGCAGCAACAGTATTGATGCAGTGAAACATATCAGTACACAGCTCCCGGGAAAAACAAACATTTGCTTCAGTTTTGCACATTTGACCATGTTCATCCTGAGTCAAGAAGGCTTATGAGATTGGACTCATCCGATTTTCAGGCTCATGATAAGCAACTCTTTCCTGGCAAATTCATTTTTCAGAATGTGCAATAATCCTGTTTGAGTAGAACCACAGACATGATAGCCAGGCTGCCAAGCAAAAAATTGTTTCCTTTGGACTGTGTGTGTGTGTGTGAGTGTGTTTAAGAGGTGAAGGTGAATGCTGGAGAAATCCAGATTTATATTCAGAAAAATGAAAGTATTAAACTTCACTGAATATATATATAACTGATATGCATAAGCATCACTAAGGAGTATCATTAAAAAAAAACAAAAAAAAACCAGGTAATATAGGTAAACATAACATTTCTAAACAGGTATTTGGAAAACTAATTACATAGCAGATCCCGAGTCAAACTGAAAAGGACGGATTAATTGGGTCTGCATATATAATCCTGTCTGAAAACTATTCAAAGCAAACCTTCCTAAAGTAAAATCTACACAGACAAATGTTGAATGGGCTGGTCATGCTTTTCCAGAAGATTTTATTAGTGATCTCCCTGTTAAAAAAAAATTCCATGCCGGGTGACATTGAATCCAAGAATTGCTGCTGAGATGTTCCGGCATTATAGGACCTCGATATTAACTTGCATTAATGTGACTGGGGACCCCTCCTGCCCCAATCAGCTGTCCTTTGTTACAGATAGAGTGGAGATTTCTTAGGAAATTTGGGGGGGGGGGGGGGGGAGGGAGAAAGGAAGGGGATTTCCACAGCGATGTTGCCTGGGGTTAGAAGCCTCTATTTTTCAGGAGATTTCTGGGAGAAGTAGGGGAAGCCTCTTTATCCCTCACAGATGGGAGGGAGCAGTGTCTGCCTTGTGTTTTGGCAGCTGGCAATGCACAAATGTCAGTCAGATTACTGGCCATGGTAACTGCTTAACGTGGTGTTAATTAAAGGCTTTAATACATACCAGAAGGGTCTCATTCAGCAGTATAGGGGCTGGAAATTTGCCTGAGTAATTTTATGTGAGAAATTCAGTGCACTTAACCTGGGTAAGTCTTTTGCTGAATGTACTTGCTAAAAATGTCCCAGATAAAGTTACCTGGATAACTTTAGGTCAGCGTTTTCTCCAGACCTACCCACATAAGTTTAGCTGGGGTAGTGCTAGTCAGCTAAACTTAAATCCTACCCTTGCAACGTCCCCACCCTCCCTCTTTCCACCTGGCTACATTTTCCAGGGTAGAAGGTTATCCAGGTACAATTTAGCCAGTGAGAGAGGGGGAATGTTCAATTACAGGTTTTTGACCTGGTAACTTCAGTAAAAACATGGGCTAGTGAATGTTTTAAAATGTTTTAGTAAATATTGCCCTATATCTGCTAAGCAGAGAAAATAAATTGGCAAATATATTTTCTTCTCTCTTTCTGACAAGCCTTAGTTGTCGTTAACTAGAGCCTTATATGCACTATAGTTGTATAGCCCCTGTTGTGCTCGGGGGTGGACCCTTGTCCTGGAGCAGTGGAGAATGGCTCCCTGGTAGGGACCAGGAAGCACCTGCCCCCAGGGGTCGGAGCACTGGAGGAGACAGAGGCTAGGATGAGCTTCACCACTGGAAGCCCGCGGTCCCCCCGGGTGGAGCCCGTAGGGACCCGGGCCGCTTGGACTTAGGTGGGCCTCGCAGGGTCTCCTGGAGAGGTAGTAGACAGGCGAGCCCACAGACAGCAAGGGAACGTGGTCGGACTCGAGGCTGAAGGTCTGATGGAGCAAGGAGGACCAGAACAGAGTAGGCGATGACAAGGCAAGGGACAGAGCCAGAATCAGGAGACGTGGTCAATGGCAGCCGAGGTCAGAATCCGAGGATCAGTGCGAGGAGTAGTCAACGAGGCAGGGATCAGGTTCCGGAGGTCAGACGAGGTCACAAGGCAAGCAGAGGTCAGGATCCATGAAGCAGACAGAATGGTCAAGGAACAGGCCGAGGTCAGTACCAGAGAAACAGTCCGAGGGTACTACCTGGGGAGATGGGACAGACAGACACTGGAACAGAAGGACGCTGGAACAAAGCTGGAACAAGACTGGAACGAGACTAGAACAAGGCTGGAACAAGAATGGAACAAGAATGGAACAAGACTGTGAACACAGAGGCAAACTAGTACACTTACAGTGCTGACCCGATTGCCAAGGCAAGGAAGTGCAGGCAGGAACTTCCTTATATTGGGCATTCAATCAGGGCACACCGCGGAGCTAGGACTTGCCCCTGGCCCTCAAGAGACTGGGTGGAGTGCACGCGAGTGCGTAGGGGCGTGACCAATGCCCCTGGAGATGCCGAACTCCGACGTGAGGCCTGGTGCATAATGGAAGGCCCGGCGACCGCCGCTGCGGGACGCCGAGGTCTGAAGGCGCTCGCGGCTGCCGCTGGGGAGGCAGACCTGTGACCTGCAGAGTAGCCAACTAGGTGAGCAGGCCCGTGTGTAGGCCAGGCGCGGACGGGGCGCATAACACCCTGCATTATAGAATTGGATACTCCATTATATTTGCAAGGACCCTTTTGGGAGGGAAGTAATAAAGAGTCCTGTGTCAACCAGTCCTGAATGTCCTAAGCCCATGCATACAAGATTATGCAACTCCTTGCATTTAGCATTCACTGTAAATTAAGCCAGGAGACCCTATGAGTGTTTATGTGTTTAGAGACTTCTAGTGCTTGAAATGTATAGATAAACAGATCTAGGGAAAAGGTGAAGAGTAAACAGCTCACCAAAACAGCTCCTGAACCAGCATTGAAAATTCCAGCAATTCAACACACTCTTAGGGTGGACTTACTTAATAATACCTCTAGAAGTACTATCAGCAGAACCTCTTCCTTCCATGATATACTTCTGATATCAGCATCTGAGCACTGTAAGTAAACATAGTTATTACATTGGCTACCTAGGGGGAGTCAGGATCCCTTAGTAGAGATGTGCATTCATTTGAAATGAATGGGTAAAACACAACAAATAAGTGCATATTAATTTCATTCATGAATCCTTAAAAATAATGGAGCAATCTCACGAATAAAACAAAAAATATTTGTCTCATTTGTTTATGTTTCCCATTCAAATCTATGGCACACATCTATGGATGTGCTTTGTATAAATAAAGAGGTGAAGGTAACTATAGCAACCTACTCTTGGCTGTGTGACTTCACAGCCTTGTCAGAGCTGAGTCAGGACAAGTTGGCCAGGAAACCACAGAGAGGACAAATCATAGTGCAGCCTGTAGTTGCTATATGGCTCAAGTGACTCTGACCCACTCCCACAGAAAAATCTGAGCTTGTGCAAGAAACAGTTTGAATTTTCTCTCCAGCTGTTGGCAGATGTAAACCATCCTTCAAGAGGAAGCTGCTCCTGCTGTGGTGTCAAAAGCTAGTGGTAAGGAAGAAAAATAAGCTAAGGGCTCATGATGCTGCTCAAAGGAGACACTCCCAGAAGCCCTCTCTCCTGCTCAGTCTAATAGAAACATAGAAACATAGAAATGACGGCAGAAGAAGACCAAACGGCCCATCCAGTCTGCCCAGCAAGCTTCACATTTTTTTCTCATACTTATCTGTTTCTCTTAGCTCTTTGGTTCTATTTCCCTTCCACCCCCACCATTAATGTAGAGAGCAGTGATGGAGCTGCAACCAAGTGAAATATCAAGCTTGATTAGTTATGGGTAGTAGGGGAAGTAACTGCCGCAATAAGCAAGCTACACCCATGCTTATTTGTTTTACCCAGACTGTGTTATTCAGCCCTTATTGGTTGTTTTTCTTCTCCCCTGCCGTTGAAGCAGAAAGCTATGCTGGATATGCGTGTAGTATCAGTTTTTCTTCTCCCCTGCCGTTGAAGCAGAAAGCTATGCTGGATATGCGTGTAGTATCAGTTTTTCTTCTCCCCTGCCGTTGAAGCAGAGAGCTATGCTGGATATGCGTGAAGTATCAGTTTTTCTTCTCCCCTGCCGTTGAAGCAGGATATGCATTGAAAGTGAAGTATCAGGCTTATTTGGTTTGGGGTAGTAACCGCCGTAACAAGCCAGCTACTCCCCGCTTTGTGAGTGCGAATCCTTTTTTCTTCTCCCCTGCTGTTGAAGCAGAGAGCTATGCTGGATATGCGTGAAGTATCAGTTTTTCTTCTCGGATGATAGATTGTGATTAGGATGATAGATTGTGATAGATAATGTATTAGGGTGATAGATTGTGATAGATAATTATTAGGATGATAGATTGTAATAGATAATGTATTAGGGCCTGAAACCCACTCAACTTAATCTCCTGGAAATTGGAAGGAAAAGCAGTAGTAATACTCATAGGAAAGGAAAATCAGAAAATGTGAAATAGTTTTTAAAACTGTGATGCATTTAAGAAAGGAACTGACAATAGGTCTATGCAAAATACTTTTTTTCTAATGACAATAGCAAAACCTAAGTAAATAAAACTAATGCTTTTCTGTCTTATTTTTACAGAACTGGTTCTGGAAAAACTACTGCTGTGTTTCTATCAGATAAGTATTGGTGCAAACAACCAAACCTTTAAATTATTTTATCTATGCTGTTCTTTGTTCTACTTAAATAAGAATTCAATTCTTTGTGTATTTTCTCTCTTTTAGGTGCTCTCCTCTGAAGGCAACTACAGGTAAGTACTGCTCAGTCTGCCTAGTTGTCCCCCACATTCATTACCCTGAGGGTATTTCTTAGCTTTAAGCTGTACATGCCTCATCATCCTTATTGCTCTAGCTGTGGCTATCACCCTTCCTTATTCATAAATCTGTCCCCTCATTAACTGTACAGGTCATTTGGAAGTATCCACAAGATCCTGATGGAGAGATTCATTCCCTGTTGCTCACTTCCAGAAGCAATCTCCAGCTATCAGCTATATGTGCTTAATTGCCTGAGGGGTATTGTTGCTTTTCCCTAGCCAGGAAGTATAGCCATTGTAAGAAATTTGCCATCTCTCTCCAATTATATCTAAGGCTGTTTCAACTTTATATTGGGTTAACTTGCCTTCTCTTCTTGAAAGCTTGAAGCAGCTATACTACCACTTTGTACAAACTGATTACATCTCATTGCCTATTTTGCTCTTTATTTTTCAATGTAATTGAACATACTACATAGGTTTCCACAAATAATCCAGCTTCCAGTCCTACCTTCATTCCTCCTCTTCTCCATCTCTTTAGCTTACCACGCCACCACTGCTCTCTTCCCATCCCAAGCATGCTTGAATTCCGTTATGCTTTTGGTTATTGCTACCATTGCCGATAAGCTATTCTAGGCATTTACTATTCCCTCACATAGAAGAATTTTCTGTACCATATCACAATCTATCATCACAGATACTCTACAACAGTGGTTCTCAACCCTGTCCTGGGGACCCTCCCAGCCAGTTGGGTTTTCAGGATATCCACAATGAATATGCATGAGAGAACATTTGCATGCACTGCCTCCATAACATGCAAATCTTCTCTCATGCATATTCATTGTGATATCCTGAAAACCCGACTGGCTGGGGGGGTCCCCAGGACAGGGTTGAGAACCACTGCTCTACAACTTAGTGCTATATATTAGATGACAATTTAAAACACCATGCTGCCCAGCATTTTTTAATAACATTATACCAATCTGAGCATAGTAGAAGCTTTGTTCTCAAAGGGAACAAATAGTTCAATGATGTTAAAACAAATAAAAAATTGGGAAAGAGAAACAGTGTATCATGACTGGTCTAAAACATTCAGTGAACATACATTAAAATGCCTCTTTGCAGATTTTAATTTAGTTTACAAAATTTCTAGATCACTTTCCTAGCCATTAAACATAAAAAATATATAGAAAATATTACCAATACAATCCAGAGCTACATAGCAAAATAAAAACAGAATTAACATAAGAACAAAAACTCATCAATCACAGAACATTTATAACCGCAAGTATGGGTCAAGTGTCTTCAGAGAGTACTTACAATTTTTCCTTCTTATGATAGTTCAGGTAATTAAATTCTGATTTCATTTCAAGTAATTGATTTCACAATACTGGAGCTGCTACCTAAAAAGCCCTAGTTCATAACTTAGTTTTGATCTCATCATATTGCCAATTAGGGATGTTCATTCATTTGACATTGTCTATAGTGTTTCATGTCATTTTCAAAATGAAACAATGAAAAAAATCTGTTCCCTTCCATTGTTTTTAGTATGCACTATTTCTGAAACCTAAAAAACCTAAATGACACAGAAATTTGCCCCCAAATGATATGAGACAACATGATACAAAACGGTTTGGCCTGTATAGCATACCCCTAATGGCAATATCATTGCATCACAAACACAAAACACAGTTATAGCCCAAATTCACCAACTTTTTACCAATCTAACTTAAAAAAGAAAATTATTATTAATGTTACTTGTGAAAGTAACAGATTCAAAAAATTCAAATAATTGTAATAATTATTTCTCTATGCTTTGAGTCTGAAATAGTCAATGCTTCTATTGAGATTTCTTGCCTGCTGCAATTTTAAAGCTATAAATTTACAAAATGAAGTAAAAACTATGGGCCAGATTTTCAAAGGGTTATGCGCATAAATGGGCTTACGCACGCAGGGCCTATTTTCAAAAGGCCCGGTGACGTTCGTAAAGCCCCGGGACGCGTGTAAGTTCCGGGACTTTTCTAAAGGGGCAGAAAGGGGGGTGGGGGGGGGGGCGGGGTCAGAGGCTCCAGACACAGCGGCCATTTGCCGCTGTGCCAGGGATCGGCGCGTGCAACTTACTTCAGCCCCAGGGCTTAAGTAAGTTTTGCAACAAAAAAAAGAACTCAAAAAAGGTAGGGGGGAAAGGGCAGGGGAGGTAGTGGAAGGGAAGGGAAGGTGAGGGGCTAGGGAATTTCCCTCCGAGGCCGCTCCGATTTCAGGAGGGAACGGAAAAGGCAGCTTGCGCCAACCCCAGATTTTATAACCTGCTTGCACAGGTTATAAAATCGGGCATACATGTGTGCACGTCGGGTAGCGCATGCACATATATGCTGCACGTGCTCCTTTTAAAATTTACCCCTATATCCTCTGAGTCTGGTTTGCCTCTGGAATTAATGCAATATCATTTACAATTTATTTTCAATATTTTATTTGTAAAACTTTCTGATTTTTTTTAAAGAATGCTTTGTTAACAGAACTATGTGGACTTCCTAAAGAAAAATTCTAACATTAAATAATACATAAATCGAGCAAATAAATAAATAAACACACTCACACACACACACGATATTCAAACCATAGCCCACAATCTTTTTATGAGAATAGGAGAAGGAAGTAGATTCAATAGGAAATATGTATAGGAAACACACACACACACACAAAAAGACTGAAAAGCTGTAACAGAGACCTGGGCCAATATAACATACACTTAATCACCTGGTCCCTTAATTGGAAACACGTAGGGGTAGATTTTATAAAAATGTATCGCGAATCGCATTATGGCCATTTCGGGCATATCGCACATCTTAACACCAGGAAAAAAGATGCCATAACGCATTTTGTTGAATGACCTGGTATAGTAGTAAATTGTCATTTTATCTAAATAAAATCAAATGATTAACTGATAGTTTCATATTCTGCATTTTTTCATATAATATAATTAATTGCGTTTAGCGTGACCTATTTTGTCCCATTTTTATGACCTGGTTTTATATGTATATAGTTATTTAGATTACTGTAAAATCTCATTTTAAATATAAATTTTCAAAAATATCTTGAAAAAGGAAACCAAGAAGTGCATACATAAGAGATATAAATGTAGAAGTACATCAGAAATATATATTTTACATGTATACTTCTAACTAAGCCCAAAAAGAATAAAGGTGACTCAAATTCAAATAAAGGAGGTAGCTGGAATAAAGATAGATACATAAGAAATAATATTAAAAAACAAAAAAACCATAGTATATATTACATTAAACTGAGTATCCAAATATTGGGGTCTATTTAATAACCTGCATCATGCAGTAACATGCATTATTTACAAAAATTACCATTTATGGCACTGGGCCTATTTAAAACAGGCCCTTAAAATGGATGCACGGTGCCCATATAGACTGGGTGCGTGCATGTGAGCTCCTTTTTTTAAGTGTGCACATGCACTGAAGGGAAATGTTGGCTTTGAGAAGCACAAGTGAGGGAATTTTATAGCATGCACATACATAGGAAGAACATGATCATTTTCACCAGTTCATTCACCAGTTTTCCCAGTCTTCAGCTAGGCCCTCAAAATTTCCCTGATTATTTAGCCTGCATTCTCCCCAGTTAGCCCAGACTCCTTAATCAGTTCATATGTGGCTAGAAATCATTTTATACTGACTTATACCTCACTTATAGCAGAAGTAAAGTTGTGCTGAAATGCACCTGGATGCGCACCCATGTGCATATATAGTCTACATGTGCACAAATATCTTGACCCGCCCCATAACATCCATGCCCCACCCATATTCCACCCCTTTCTTCCCAATGCGAGGGATTCATGCTTTGGTACTTGTGTGCAGATGTGGCTGGTTTATAATATCGGATGGCCAGAAATAAGCGATACGTGTGTGTCCATCTCCCAGTTTTGGCATGCGTATCGCTTTTAATATTCACCTTTCATAATGCATATAACATACTTTACTGCAGGTTAGTAAATAAACCCTATAGATAGTCTTTGACAGGTTATAGGTAGTCTAAGAGACACAAATTTTCCTTATCTCTACATTAGGAGAAATTCTAGTGGTAAGGAATGATCATAAATGATTTGGGCTGGATTTTAAAACCTATGCTCGTGGAGTACATTTGTGCGTGCTACCCAGCGTGCATGTTATGAAATCCGGAGTCGGCGCGTGCAAGGGGGGTGCCCACTAGTGCACCTTGCGCGCACCGAGCCCTAGGGGAGCCCCGACGGCTTTCCGCGTTCCCTCCGAGGCCGCTCCAAAATTGGAGCGGCCTCGGAGGGAACTTTCTTTACGCCCCCCCCCCCCCACTTTCCACCACCTTCCCCTCCCTTCCCCTACCTAACCCACCCCCCAGCCTTATCTAAACCCCCCTAACCTTTGTTTAATGAGTTGAGCGTAGGTTGCGCACGCCAGTCGAGTGCTAGCGCACAATCCCCCGGCACGGCCGCTGTACTGGAGGCCTCCGTCCCACCCCACCCTGCCCCTGCCCCACCCCTTTCACAAAGCCCTGGGACATACGCGCATCCCGGGGCTTGCGCTCGTCGCAGGGCCTATGCAAAATAGGCTCGGTGTGCGCAGGAGCGGTTATGCACGTAAATCCTGAGGATTTACGCGCATAACCCTTTGAAAATCTGGCCCTTTGTATCATATAAAATGAAACCAGAAGTTTGCAAGGAATACAGAAAAGGTTCAGCACTGAGGGGCAGATTTTAAAAGCCCTACACACATAAATCCAGCTGGATTTACACGTGCAGGGGGTTACGTGCGCCGAGCCTATTTTGCATAGGCCTGGTGATGCGCGCAAGCCCCGGGACACGTGTATGTCCCAGGGCTTGAAAAAAGGGGAGGGGCATGGGCAGTCTGGGGTGTGGGCGTGGCCAGAGGCCTTCATAGGGCCGCTAGGCCGGTGCGCGCAACCTACGCCTTCCCGGAGGCAGGCGCAACTTGTAAAACAAAGGTGAGGGGGGTTTAGGTAGGGCTGGGGGGCAGATTAGGTAGGGGAAGGGAGGGGAAGGTGGGGGGGGGGGGGGCAGAAGGATAGTTCCCTCCGAGGCTGCTCAGATTTCGGATTTTGGCCATTTTTCCCGCGCACAAGGCTCTTAAAATCTACCTCATAGTGCACAAGGCTACAATTTCTACAAGTAAGGATTGTCAGAAAGAGAGAAGAATTCACTTGCCAATTTATTTTCTTGTCTGGATCCAAAACAAATGAAACCTGCAATGTGACCCTTGAACTTCTTTCTACTAAAAGTGTTTTCAAAACATGGTTGAAGTGTAAAAACTATCCATGGACAGTTGCCCTTGTTGGATTCTTCCCCCTGAGAATCATTCTGTTTCTCTGACAGAAATTAATAAATCCTAGGAGATGGGGAATCATTTCCACAGGAAACTTCACTTATCTCTATTAGCTTTTTTAAAACATTTCCACAGAGATTTTGTAAAATGAAGACACCTCAAACTGAGGTGCCTGTCCCAGTTTTACAAGGCCCCATAACTACATATAGCCAAGTATCTTCAACCATTCCAAACCTAGATGCTTACAAGATACTAGGGGTGTGCATTCGTTTTGAACTTATAGGTAAAACGCAACTTATTATTTTTTTTAACTTAAAAAAGTGATGAGGCGAAAACGATCGGATTTCCAACATATTCAACATAGCTATGTTGAATATGTTGAATACCCCCCCCAGCTTGGGGGGGTCAGGAGGCCCCCCCAAGCTGGCCAAAAGTTCCTTTTGGATCCAACGAGGGTCCCGGAGCGAACCCGCGGGGAATCACGTGACGTCCGCGTCACTCCGACGTGATGCCGACGTCACGTGCTCCTCGCAAAGGAGTTCAGAAATGGCGTCCTGACTCCCCGCTAGACCACCAGGGAGTTTTGGTAAGTCCTGGGGGGGGATTAAGGAGGGTGAGGGGTTTAAATTTTTATTTAGGGAATCGGTGCACGTATGGACATAGACTCAATTTATGGAATTCTCCATATGTCCATATTGACCGAAATTGACCCCCCCTTTCGACTTATGGACTTATGAACATAAACTTTTGGTCTGCACATCCCTACAAGATACTGATTTATTTATTTATTTTATTTTGATCCAGTACAACAATTTTTTGTTTTTATATGGTCAGACACGGTCTCAATCTGTACTTTAATCTGAGCCCAAACTCCAGACCACAGGTCATTCAATAAGCCTTTGAGGAGGCATCTCCAAAGGGTGAGCCCCTAATTTTCTCCTTTCTCTTCAAGTTGACAGAATACAATACTAATATATATTTAGAAGAAAATATTAAAATGTCCACGAGCAGGGCAGAAAACAGAGGACAAGCAGCTAATGGTTCAGTGCTATTACTCCCTCAAGAAATATATTTAAACAACAAATTGTAAAGATTCTCCGCTAGCTAGTATGCATTGTGGTAGAGACAAATACAAGACAGCAGTACAACCCCTGAATGCATCCAAACGAGGGTGTGGTGAGTTCAGCCATATACTATTTTTTTCTGACTTCTTTTGCGTGCAAAGATCTCTTGTGTTCTCAGTTGCTATAGATTAACAAGGCTATTGGTTATCTGCCATTCCTAGTTCCAGATGAAGAGATATTGCATTCTAGGTAGACATGTGATATAGCACTTGTTTCAGTGCCTTTTTGTCTTGATGATTAATTTATAATAATGTATCTCTGACAAAGTGTATGACAGATACAACTGTTGTTTATTCAAAGTGTTGTGGTCTATAAGCACAATTTCTTGCTACAGAGGAGCAGTTTTAGCTGATTCACTACACCCCACACCTTCCTGTTTCACACATTGAACTTCAAATTCACAATATTGTCACATTTTTTGTTTGCAAAGAAAAAAATATAAAATTACTTATTTTTTTTTTATAATAAATTGTGTTGTTGCTCTATTGTTACTGTTCTATTAATTTTATTTTATTTAAAATGTCTACGCCACATTATCCAGTGTCCTAAGTGGCTTACATAAAACCTTTCATAAATACAAACATACAAACAAATTAACAAACATGTTTAGAGATAGAATAAAGTTACTTTCCATTAGACATAAATTGTCATTGGACAAGCAACAGTGAAAAGCTGAATTAAGTGCTTAAACAGTAACTTTAATACTGGCATGTGGGTGCACATGTGCATGCATTTTCTGGCTTGCGTCCAAAGCCGTGTCCATTTTCTAACATACATGAGCATATGTGACATGTTATAAAGTAGCCTGGATGTGTGTACATGTGCACAAACGTTTAAATGGATATGTACATATGCACGCAAATGCCGCTTATGCCATGTAAATGAGGACATTTTATGAGTCGTGCACCTATACCATTCGCCATTCTCCCAGTTTGTTCCTAGTTTGCCAAGTTAAAGGACAGAAATTCCTAACCTCACTAAACAGCCTTCCTTCTACCTTGTCAGCCCCAACCCTTAAAACCCTGCTAATATGCCTAGATTGTTTTATTTTATTGCATACATGCCATCCAAAGCAGAAGTAAATGTATATGACGGGGGACCCCTGCATGCACAAGGATGTCTACTTATGCGCACATTTCTTGGCCAGGACACGTCCATGCCCTGCCCAGGCCACGCCCACACCCTGCCCCTTTTTAATTGTGCATGCAGGAGTAAATACGTGCATCCATGGGCAGCTTATAAAATCCGCTCAGCGTGCACCGGCCCAACTTGTGAGCATATCTCCTAGTATTGCTGCATGGATGACTTTTAAAATTCACCTATTAGAGCCTCTTTCTCCTCCAGTTTAGCGAAAGCTGAGATTAAATGCCTCCCTAAATAAAAATGTTTTAATATGAGTTTTAAAAGGATGCATAACTACGTATGTTTTAAATCATGTCTCTTTCCAGGGAACATTAGGGATCCAGTTTTATAATATTGGTCTTGTGACTGTCAGTAGCCTGTCTCATGATTCCACTAACTTGACCTCATGGGCCAAAGGCGCATCCAGCAAACACTGTCCAGATTCCACTAACTTGACCTCATGGGCCAAAGGCGCATCCAGCAAACACTGTCCAGATTCCACTAACTTGACCTCATGGGCCAAAGGCGCATCCAGCAAACACTGTCCAGATTCCACTAACTTGACCTCATGGGCCAAAGGCGCATCCAGCAAACACTGTCCAGATTCCACTAACTTGACCTCATGGGCCAAAGGCGCATCCAGCAAACACTGTCCAGATTCCACTAACTTGACCTCATGGGCCAAAGGCGCATCCAGCAAACACTGTCCAGATTCCACTAACTTGACCTCATGGGCCAAAGGCGCATCCAGCAAACACTGTCCAGATTCCACTAACTTGACCTCATGGGCCAAAGGCGCATCCAGCAAACACTGTCCAGATTCCACTAACTTGACCTCATGGGCCAAAGGCGCATCCAGCAAACACTGTCCAGATGAGCTTAAATTTCTTAACTCTAGCAGCCGCCACTTTACCCACATGGCCGTTGTCCCTACCTTCTAGCTCTTTACTCTCCTTAGACCCGTAATCATTTCACTTTATACACATGAATAACACAGAGAACTTTCATTGGTATAATAAGGCCGCAGCTTTTATTTAACACATCAAGAAAAACCTCCCTGGGTACCCGAGCCGGTGTGATGTCTCCCACCGCTGCCCACCGTAGGGACCAAGCAAGGCAGCCTTACTCCCTGGGCCCCCCGCCTTGTCTGCCAGCAAGGGGGACCCGACCATCGGTGCGTTCCGCGTCCCCACCTTTTGCGCCACCCAAGGCGCTGATCGGCTACCACGCCGTCCTGTGATGTCACCGGCACCACTTGCAATATGCCCAACCGGCCCGGGTAACTGCACTGGGGCGAAAAGGGAGTCCTAGGCCTCTGTCGCGGCCCTTTAAAGGGCCGATGATATCATCGGCCCACGTCACCGATGCTCCGCCTGTGCGCCGGTGCCGGGGGCGTGGCCTAGAGCCGCGCCATAGCACGTGCAGGGGGCAGGTGATGGCCCGATCGCGCACCGTGCTGCCGCGTCGATGCGCGCCTCTCCTCCCCCCTTTTGACGGGCTGCCGTCCATAGTTCCTATTTCCAATTTGCTTTTTAGAATTTGACTATTGCCTTTTATAGGATTATCAGAAAGACTTTCAAAGTAGAAGAAGGGAAGCCAAGATGGATGTAATTATAATAATCCAGACATGATAATAAAAACTGTAGGAAAATGATTAGATTCTGAGATGGTAAATTTCAAACCGGTGCACGCGCCTACATTTGTGTGCATGTGTCGGCCCACACCCAGGGATGCGGCTAATTTATAACTTGCCCGCGTATATGTGCATATATTCTAAAATAGTCTGCCCATGTGCACACGAGCGCCAAATTTTAAGTGGGAGTGCAAATCCTGCTTCTACTGTGTAAGTCAGGGATTTTAAAAGGGGTGCACACCTACGCCATTCCCAGTTTAAAAATTTGTCCTCCAGTTCGACCAATTAACAGCTAGGTCCTCCAAACCCCCTTGTTTTAATAGCCTATGCTCCCCCCAGTTACCCAGACCCTTTAAACCCCTCAGAAATGGCTCTGTCCTTTTATTTTAAATCGTACACATCATCCATAGTAGAAGTTAAGTTATGTGGCAGAGGACCTGGGCGCACTCTGTGGCACATAAGTATTTATGCATGCATCTCTTGGCCAGGCCCCGAGACACCCATGCCCTGCCCAAACCATGTAAACACCCCACCCCTTTTTGGAAAGGTTTTAGATCTGCGTGCCACAGCATTTATGTGCATATCTGGGAGCTTTGTAAAATACGGTTGGGATGCACAAGTCCGAATTCTTCACGCATCCCCCCAATGGATGCGCGTATCAAGCTTTTAAAATTCACCTTTAAATGTGGTTTGCATTTACGAAGCATCCCAAGTTTAAAAAAGGAGCTTCGCACCACCACTCTCACATGAGCTTTAAATGATAGCTCATAGTCAAATATGACTCCCAGATTTCTGATCTTATTGACAACAGGAGTCGAACACACTTCAAAGTGAAAGCTGCAAAAACTGTATGGAGACACAATACAATATATAAAAGACCTGATCCTTCTATAACCGCACACAAAAGCGGGTGAATTTTAGTAGCATTACATATGCCAAAGCTGGGAGATACACACGTGTATCAGCCCAGCGCATGCCATGCAGTTTTTAAGAGGCGCTCAGGTATGCGTGCATTGCCCGGTCGCGAGTAAACTTTTTTTTCCTAAAAGGGGTAGAGTGTGGGCGGGACTGGGCATTCCAGGAAATATGAATGAAACTAGTGCATAAGTATTTATGCACACCAGCGCACACCGGGGTCCCTATCCGCGTAACTTTACTTCTGCTATGGACTTCGTTTAAGTCATGAAACATAAAAAACTTGGCTAGTCAACGGGGTTTTAAGGGTCTTGTAATACGGTAAATGGGAAGCAAGTTATCTAGGGGTTTAGGAAGTTCTCTCTTTTACTGGGGTATGTATGTGTGTATAGCCGATTTTTATAACAGGCGCACATATATGCGCGTATGTAATAAAATCACCGCGAACATGTGCTTGAGCCAGCAAACACACACCTATGTGCTCCCGCACACAGATCTTAAAATTCTCCTTATAATTTTCAGTGAAAAAAGTTTTCTGCTTAAGAAGATAAGAACATGCCATACTGGGTCAGACCAAGGGTCCATCAAGCCCAGCATCCTGTTTCCAACAGTGGCCAATCCACTTGTTTTATATGACTTGATATACACACTGGTGTGGTGTCTCAGTAAGCAGTTCCATCCTTTGACTGCTTATCCTGATGGATGGTTAGGAGAGTTCTGTTTTCACAGTCTTGTGTGTTGGCTACTGGATTATTCAGCCACAGTTAACTCAGTGACTGGGTTTGTAAATATGTTAACATTATTTTTTCTGCCTGCTGTCTACATTCCTTTATCTGGCTTTCCTTTTCATTGGTTGTTCCTATTTCCAATTTTTCTTTAGAATTTGACTATTAGTACCTTTTATAGGATTGATTATTCATTGCTTGACTTATTCTGGTACTTTGCCAGTATTTTGTTTATTTGTTTGTTTATAGGTTTCACGCTTACATCTTTTTTACTAAAGGATGGAAAGGTCTTGGGTGATCTAATTTAATAAATGTCTTATCTTCTTTTTTTTTAATTTCAGTTTTTCTTGGGGTTTTTTTTTCCCAACATTCCTGTTTTTAAAAAATGTACATGCCTGAGAAACAGAGTTGTCCTTCTGATCATGAGTCTCTGAGCTGGGCTATGTTTTAGGCTTGTGTACAAGTGTTCGTATAATTCAGCTCAGCAGTACTAATTATAGATCAGCTTGTACCCATTTATTTTTACACATGGTTTCATAGGTGTTTCTAGAGCAGTCTGCTTTTCTATTTCATTGTTGATATCCTGATAAAGAGTATGATGCTCAAATTCCAGTTTTTGTGACAATTTCTAAAACCATATATGCTGGATCTAGCAAAGGGGGTATATTTGGCTTATACATCATTCATAGATTGAATTTTGTAAAAATAATCATCTTCCTGAAACCTGGAAGAAATCAACAGCAAAACTGAGAAGGCTTGCACTAAGCTTGAGCCAGGGCCGGCATGGTTTGCATTCTCTCTTCGGGTTATCTGTCTTCCCAGGAATGACAGGGAGAGAAGTGCTCCATGAAATTCCACAACTACTCTCTCCTTCTAGGCCAATATACATATTTTTGCACTGTTCACACACAACCTTCAGGAAGTGGGATGAATTAACTCCTATTATTTACATAGAACATAGAAATGACAGCAGAAAAGGAACAATGGTCCATCCAGTCTTCTCAGCAAGTTCCCCATGGCAGTATTTGCTGCGCTATGCAGGTTATCCCCAAGTATCAGTCAGTGCTGCTTGACGTGCTTTGCTTATGGACTTGGCTGTAGAAGCAGTCCTCCATTTTTCCCTAATGTCTACGCATCAGTACCCCAGACTGTAAATAAAAAGTCATGGCTCATGTTGGTTGTCTCGAAATCCAAATTCATTTTATCCTATAACCCTACCATCCTCTGTCAAAGCAGAGAGTTATGTTGCAGTTGCATAAAAAGTGTTGAGACTTATTGGTTAAGGGTAGTAATCCCGCTCCATGCAGGTCACTCCCATACTTATCAGTTCTCCAGACCATAAAAGTCGGGCCCTTGCTGGTTGCTGTCTGAATCAAATTCTCCTTTTCCCCTGCCATTGAAACAGAGAGAAATGTTGGAATTACATCAAAAGTATCAAGGCTCATTGGTTAAGGTTAGTAACCACTGCACTAGCACACTAATTGGTTAAGGGTAGTAACCGTCATACCCATGCACACTTTCTTCATTTCCTTTAGGACTTGGCTGTAGAGGCAGTCTTGTGCTTTTTCCCTTATGTCTGCATATCAGTATCCCAGACCATGGAAGTCGTGGCCATTGCTTATCTTCTGAATCCATTTCCTCTTTTCCTCCTGTTGTTTAAGTGTGGAGCAATGTTTCAATTGCATTAAAAACATCAAAGCATATTAGTTAAGGGCAGAAACTGCTGTACCAGCAAGTAACCCCCCCTGCACACTTATCTCATTTCCATCCTCTGTCCTTTAGAGATCCACAGTGTTTATCCCATGCCCCTTTGATATTCTTTGACTGTCTTCTTCTTCACTATCTCCTTCAGAAGGACATTCCTGGCTTCCACCACACTCTCCATGAAGAAATATTTCCTGACGTTGGTTCTGAGTCATCCCCCCTGGAGTTTCATTTTGTGACCCCCTATCTCTATTGCTTTCTTTCCAAAGGAAAATGTTTGAAGTCTGTACATCATTAAAACCTTTTAGGTATCTGAAGGTCTGTATCATATCTCCTCTGCACCTCCTCTCTTCCAGGATATACATATTCAGATCCTTCAGCCTCTCCTCACAGGTCTTATGATACAGACCCCACAGCATTTTTGTCACCCTTCTCTGGACCGTCTCCATCCTGTCTCTATCTTTTTTGAGCTATGGGCTTAAGAACTGAACACAATACTCCAGGTGAGGCCGCACTAAGGACCTGTAAAAGGACATCATCACCTCCTTTTTCTTAATAGTTATTCCTCTCTCTATGCAGCCCATCATTCTTTTGGCTTTAGCTACTGCCTTGTCACATTGCTTTGCATTCTTCAGATCCCAAGATACTATCACCCCAAGAGCCCTCTATTGGTCCTTGCACATCCATCTTTCACCAACCATCATATACAGCTCCTTTGGATTACTTCATCCCAGATGCATGACTCTTCAAGCATTCTCTCTAGTCCTTCAGGCATGTTCACTCTATTGCAGCTCTCAGTATTATCTTCAAATAGACCAACTTTACCTTCTATCACTTCTGCAATGTTGCTCACAAAGAAATTGAACAGAACCAATCCCAACACCGATCACTGTGGGACTCCGCTTAACATGGTTCTCGCTTCAGAGTAAGATTCATTTACCATTACACGCTGTTTCCTTTCGGTCAACCAGTTTGTAATCCATGCCACCACCTTGGTGCTCACCCCCAAGCTTCCCATTTTATTCACAAGCCTTCTATGCGAGACTTTATCAAAGGCTTTGCTGAAATCCAAGCATTAAGTGCTCTTCCTCGATCCAATTCTCTAGTCACCCAATCAAAAAAATCAATCAGATTAGTCTGACAGGACCATACCCTGGTAAATCCATGCTGCTTTGTGTCCAGCAACCCACCCAATTGTAGATAGGTCACTGTTCTTTCCTTCAGTAGCATCTCCATTAATTTTCCTACCACCAATGTGAGGCTAACCAGCCTGTAGTTTCCAGCCTCCTCTCTGTTACCACTCTTTTGTAGCAGGACTACCACCGCTCTTCTCCAGTCCTGCAGCACCACTCTCATTTCCAGGGATCTATTGAAAAGGTCCTTCAGCAGTCCTGCCAGCACATCTCTGAGCCCCCTTAGTATCCTGGGATGTCCTTCATCTGGCCCCATGACCTTGGCCACTTTCAGTTTATTGTCTCCAAGTTTTTAGTATCACTGCTCTTTCATCTTTATACAGTATATTAACCATCTTAAACATTCCATTGCATGTCTAATTGAAGAAAGGGTGATTTCAAAGGATATCTTTAGTGCTAGGTAAGTCTTGAATATGAGGTGATTTTAGTGTTTGCAAGATCTGAGCCTGTACTGAGCTGAATTCCTGTACTGACAGGAATAGATTCTGGCATGTATTGACAACTTCAATGTATACTTGAATGCAGAACTGAGCAACGAACTAGGAAAGCCAGGTTTCAAATCCTGCTTCTCCACTGGCATTCCTTGGGCAAGTCATTTTATTTCCTCTTGCCTCAGGTACCCCCTTAGATTTAGGATCTTTGGGGCAGGATTTATTTGCACCTGTAAAACATGCTGTAAATTGCCTTGAGCAAAAAATTTGGAAAGGTGATGCAGAAATACTAAAAATAAAATAAAGCTTTCCTTATATGTATTAAGCATATATGCTTTAGACAGAGAAAGAGAGAAAAGCCAAGGACAGTAACTTTTAAACAGACGCGTGGGTGTACAGGTACGCATGTATGCTGGCTCGTGCCAATTAACGCGGCCATTTTATATCATATGTGCGTATATGCACATATGGTATAACATTGGCAGTACACGTGTATATGTGTGCACAGTTTTACATGGATGCATGTATGTGCACAAATGCCGCCTCTACCGCATAAGTGGGGGGAGTTTGCTAGGCATGCACGCCGATGCAAACCTGTCTCCCCATTTCAGTCCCAGGTCACCAGATTAAAAGAATAGGACTTCCTAACATCCCTAGCTATATAGACTCTCTTTTACCCTAAAAGCCCCGACCCTTCAAACCCTGATGACTAGCCCTGATTTTTTTTATTTTAAAACTTACATGCCACCCATAGCAGACGGAAAGTTACACAGTAAGGGACTCCGGTGCACGGGTGTGTGGGTAAATATTTATACACAGACTTCATGTTACAGAGCTGGTCCGGTGCTTTTCAATATATATATATAAATGATCTGGAAAGGAATACGACAAGTGAGGTTATCAAATTTGCGGATGATACAAAATTATTCAGAGTAGTTAAATCACAAGCGGATTGTGATAAATTGCAGGAGGACCTTGGAAGATTAGAAAACTGGGCATCCAAATGGCAGATGAAATGTAATGTGGACAAGTGCAAGGTGTTACATATAGGGAAAAATAACCCTTGCTGTAGTTACACGATGTTAGGTTCCATATTAGGAGCTACCACCCAGGAAAAAGAGCTAGGCATCATAGTGGATAATACTTTAAAATCGTCGGCTCAGTGTGCTGCAGCAGTCAAAAAAGCAGAATGTTAGGAATTATTAGAAATGGAATGTTAATAAAATGGAAAATGTCATAATGCCTCTATATCACTTCATGGTAAGACCGCACCTTGAATTCTGTGTACAATTCTGGTCGCGCATCTCAAAAAAGATATAGTTGCGATGGAGAAGGTACAGAGAAGAGCAACCAAAATGATAAAGGGGATGGAACAGCTCCATTATGAGGAAAGGCTTATGAGGTTAGGGCTGTTCAGCTTGGAGAAGAGACGGCTGAGGGGGGATCTGATAGAGGTCTTTAAGATCATGAGAGGTCTTGAACGAGTAGATGTGAATCGGTTATTTACACTTTCGATTAATAGAAGGACTAGAGGGCATTCCATGAAGTTAGCAAGTAGCACATTTAAGAGTAATCAGAGAAAGTTCTTTTTCACTCAACGCACAATAAAGCTCTGGAATTTGTTGCCAGAGGATGTGGTTAGTGCAGTTAGTGTAGCTGGGTTCAAAAAAGGTTTGGATAAGTTCTTGGAGGAGAAATCCATTAACTGCTATTAATCAAGTTTAGGGAATAGCCACTGCTATTAATTGCATCAGTAGCATGAGATCTTCTTAGTGTTTTGGTAATTGCCAGGTTCTTGTGCCTGGTTTGGCCTCTGTTGGAAAAGGGATGCTGGGCTTGATGTACCATTGGTCTGACCCAGCATGGCAATTTCTTATGTTCTTATGGACTGCCCCTGCCCTGCCCCTTTTTTTGCCTTTTTGATTTGTGCATGTACTGGGATATATGGGCATACTCGGGCACATCTTAAAATCCGCATGGTGCGTGCAGGCATGAGACATGAATGTATCTCATGGCTTTGGTGCACATAGGGCTTTTAAAATTCATCTTTAAATAAATGAGGTCTTTAGTGATTCCGTTACAGGTAATTCTTTACCCAGGTAGAATCTATAGCTCATGCTCCTGCAGGCTAAGAATCATGTGCTGCAACTGATTTGAACCTTTACTACTTTTGGATTAGAGAGCAATTTGTTATCTCTACCTGCACCTCATTCACTACACCACTTCGTGAGGTCTCTGTGTTAACTATTATTTTCAACTTTACTAAATTCAATAGGAAGTGCCTAGTCCTTCAGCAGCTTTCTTTTCCCTCATAATTCAGGCAGAATACATTGCTGCACTCACTTGTCCAGTCCTAGTTCAACCTCCCAAAGCTGCAGACATGAATCTCGCAGACAGTCCTGTCACATATAGGGAGTCTTTAATGTTGACAGAACGACAGTCCCCCTAAATGTGCAGCAAACTCAGCAAAGTTTTCTCCCTGTTCTTGGTTGTTACTGTGTGTTTTATTTTTTATTTCTATTTATTTTTTTAAATCAAAGAGTTTCTCTGTCTCTACCACCTCATTCTTCTTTTGATCACAGTAGTTTTCAATGTTTTTAATTATCTTATGCAGTGAAGGCTCCTCCTGCCCAGTTCATGAGCTCAAAAGTATGAGACTTCTCCCCCCTTTTTTTTTTTTTTATCAATTAAATACTTGAAAAGTTTCACCTTAAATTTCCTTTCCTTCTCTGACATTGCTAAATCCACATAAAAACCGAGCTCATCTTTCTGTCATTGTGGTGCATGAGGCAGAGAGGTTTTTTTTATCATGAAAATCCAATTTTTCTGGGGCTTTGTCTGCTTTCCATTTTTCAGTATTTATGATTATAGAGATATGGATCAGTTTATGTACTCACAAATCTCTGCACTGTAGAGTCCTCATCTGTTTCTCTGTACATTTGTCAATACACATACCTACAATATGCGAGGTAAGCCTCTCCCCAATGATTGAGTGTATGATTCTTTTTTTTCTTCTGCTAAGATTCCATTTCGGTTGAATTCTATCACTCGCACCATGTTTCAATGCTTCTTTCTGTTGATTAATGCATAAGTTATAATCTCTGATAAAGAAACAGGCAACTATAATAGTAGTTTATTCAGAGTACGACATTGCTTATAAGCACAATATGAGGCTATGAGAGTTACAGCTTGAATTGATTTGTCACACCCCGTGCCGCTCTCTACTACTTCAACCAGATGCTACTGTAAAGTTCTGGTATTTCCAACGTGCCAGTGCAAGGTCAACATGAAGCTGGATCTGTAAAAGAACCATATTTAGTTTATTATATTTTCTTTTCTTTTTTGAATTTTTTTTTATTAAGTTCTTTGTGATTCAGCAAGCAATCCAATTTATACAATCATGGCTCAGAGAGGAGTTATTGACACACAAGAGATAAGACTTCCAACCCCCCCTAGATTATTAGCCATCCTAGGATTTTAGCCTCCGTTTCCCATGTTAGCTCCAACCTTTAGAACTTCATTGACTAGCCGTGTTTTTTTCATTTTATTAGTTACACACCATCCTTAGAAGACTCTGCCTGTCTCTTCTTCACCTGCTGTCCAGTGTCCTGCTGTCCAGTGCTGAGCAGATTCCCCATCCTGCCCCTTCCCTAACATCATCTAGGGCAACAGCATAAATGGTCGTAAGCGCCAGGTCTGCTTTCCACCCTGTGAGCTGCATTTGCCTGCCGTAACATCCTGTTGGACTCTGCCTGTCTCTCTTCTACCTATCATGCTGAGCGGGATTTCCTACCTCACCCCCCCTCCCTGACGTCATTGAGGGCAACAACATAAACAGTCGGAAGTGCTGCCAGACAGGCTCTGTGCCTGTGCCTCCCACAGCTCTCCTTTCTACCCTATGAGCTGCTTTGGCCTACAATAACATCCTGTTGGACTCTTCCTGTCTCTTATCTACCTACCGCACTGTCCGGTGCTGAGCGGGATTCCCCAGCCCACCCCCTCCCTGATGTCATCTAGGGTGACAGCATAAATGGTCAGAAGCACTGCTGGAGGAGCCACGCGCTACAATATTATACTCATCTGCTAGACCCATCAGAGAAGCATATAAAGGCACCCTGCAAACCCCCCCAATGAAATCCACTCGCCTATCATCCACCAAAGAATGAGCTTTTTCTACAGCCGCCCCAGCCATCTGGAACAAGATGCCCACAGACCTCAGACTAGAATCATGCCCTCTAACCTTCCGAAAAAAACTCAAGACATGGCTCTTCCTCCAAGCCTTCTCATAACTTACATATCCAGCAATTTCTTAACCAGACCAGACACTGATTCCTAACTAAACACCCCTCCAAGTTTAGGCATTATACTTATGCCTCTCTTCTTTATATTATTGCATTATCTAATTTATTCAGTTATGCTTCCTATTTCTCCGGCTATCCTAGCCCTCCATGTTAAAACCTCCTTGTTATATGTAACTTTCGCCTCTTGTTAAATGGTTGATTATGTTTTACCCCTTGTTACATGTAAACCGATCTGATATGAATTTCTTTCATGAAGGTCAGTATATAAAAATGTTAAATAAATAAATAAAATAAATAAAAGGGTATTTCCCTTTGTTCATCCCTTTGTGCACCCATTAGTGTGGTCCTGTTTTGTTGCTTCTTTCCTCAACTTGGTTTTGTCTGTTAGCTGAACTTGTTTAACCATTTCATCACCTTATTATCCTGGACTGCCTGCAATGGAGATTCTGAAAATATCAGGACAAGGTAAACATAGCTCCCTCAGTAATCTATGCCGTAAATCCAGAATTACTATTAGAAATTAATTAATAACTATTATGCCGACTATTACCACTGCTGCTGTTTAACTCTGCTCTATTTTGATTCTGACTGTAATGCTCAATCCATTAAAAAAAAACAACAACAGAAAAAACTGCTATTATTCATGACTTTTAACTAAACATAAACATGATTGTGTTTTAATTTCTGAGTCTTGGCTCTCTGAATCTGATACCATTACTATCAACTCACTATGTCCTATTGATTATATTCCCTTTTCCGAACCTAGACCTAACCGATATGGTGGAGGGTTCCTTGCCTTAGTTAAAGCTTCCCTCTCATTATGCAAAAAAGGCGTTACCCTCCATTTATCTTAACAAACTCTTTATCTCAACCACTGTTGCAAACTTTGCAGTAATTTACTACCCTCCTGGACTTTTACAATCTAACACATCCCCTCTCCTTGAATCTTTATCAACCCTACCAGTTGACCTCTCTAAAATGATCATTGTTGCAGGATTCAATCTCCACATTGATGCCACTTACACTTTCCCTCATGTATCTTCACTCATTGTTGTAAAGGCGGTATACATATGTGCATGGATATCCTATTTTATAACATGTGCGTGAGTGGTGGCGCGCACATATTATAAAACTGGCACATCCATGTGCACATGCCGGGAACCGTGCACGGGTTTTACAATCGATCCCAAAGCATTTAAATTATAACAAAAACCTTTATTAGAAAAATTTAAAATATTACAAAGCTAAAAAATGTACAATGTCAGTATCAACTGTACTTGACTATATTACTCAATAGTGTAATTAAATACATAAAATTAAAAATCTTTTGCAAATATTATTTTGAAAATATTCTTTCATAAGAAACACACATACCATAAGCAAACCCTAGCAGCTATGCTAAAATAACATACACCCTTGCAACATGTCAACAGACACATAATGGGCCAGATTTTATAACATGTGCGTGGGCGTAGATTTGTGTGCGCCACCCGGCGTGTACAAATCTACACCCAATTTTATAACATGCACACACAGCCGCGCAATGTTATAAAATCCGGGGTTGGCGCGTGCAAGGTGGTGCACACTTGTGCACCTTGAGCGTGCCAAGCCCTAGGGGAGCCCTGATGGCTTTCCCCGTTCCCTCCGAGGCCGCTCCGAAATGACACGGTTCATAGTTCTTCATAGTTGAAATTCAACTATGAAGAACCCCAACAAGGATCCTCATTTTACCTAATGGCTTCTTCAGAGGGAATTTGAATATGGAGAAGTGCAAAATAATCTTAAAAGTATTAGGAGTATACCGTCTGCCTTAAAAAAAACCGTGCTTATTCAAAATCAGCAGAAATCCTTATATCAGCTATTATTTTTAATGATGCGAGATATATGTATTTGTCTAAAAAAGCCTGTCATTATCCAAAACGACCCCAGTTGTAAAGGGATTTCACTTGATATCTTCTCCAAAAGAACACTGGGTGGTCAAATGACTCAGCACTGTTGAAGTTTTTAAATGGCGTGCGGCTCACTATTTGAGCTCAAAATCTAAAACTTGCCTTCCTCTCTAATGTCACAGGACTGACAACCAGTTTCGCGGTATATACTTGAGACAGTGACAGCATATCATTAATTATGACATATCTATCAGTCTGTTCATTCACCTCTGGAATTAGGTCATCCTTTTGATAAGATACCTAACTATTACGGTAGAACTCTGCAGTAATTTTGCATAGGCAACCAAGAATGATAAATATGGACAAACCAATAACCAATGGAAAATAGCTTTTGGTTAAATTTTTCCATTATAACTTCAGGTTGGATGGTATGCACTTGTACTGATGCCACAAATACTTAGATCTTTATTTAACAGTTGCATAATTTTACAAACGGTGACTGTAACATTTAAATTGGCATGCGGGCGCGCTTTGGTGCATGTGCATTGGTGGGCACCCAGATACACAACATTTTATAATGTATGTGCATATATTTATAGCCTGACCGCGCACATAAGTACATCCAATTTTAAGTAAATCCTGCTTCTACCACATAAGTCAGGGAAGTTTAAAAGGGGCACAAGTCTACACCATTACCAGTTTCACCAGTTCATCCATCAGTTCAACCAGTTAACAGCTGGATCCTCCAAACTCCCATGGTTTGATAGTCTGCACACCCCTCAGTAACCCCAGACCCTTTAAACCTCTGAGAAATGGCTTTTTTATTTTTGTAACGTATACCTTTTTCTTTTTATTTGTTAACTTATACCTCAAAACAAACTTACATGGCAGGGGATCTAGGCATATGCCCAGGCACATAAGTATTAACACCCATATCTCTTGGCCATGCCTGGACTTGCCCATTTCCCACCCAGATTACACTCATGACCCTCCCCTTTTGAAAACTTTTGAAATGTGCTCGCTGCAGGAGATACGCATTTGGGCTGTTGTAAAAAGGCCTCCCAATATTAGGGATGTGAATCGTTTTAGGACGATTAAAATTATCGTCCGATAATTTTAATATCGTCTTAAACCGTTATGGAACACAATACAATAGAGATTCTAACGATTTATCGTTATAAATCGTTAGAATCGTGAGCCGGCACACTAAAACCCCCTAAAACCCACCCCCGACCCTTTAAATTAAATCCCCCACCCACCCGAACCCCCCCCCCCAAATGACTTAAATAACCTGCGGGTCCAGCGTCGGTCCGGAACGGCAGCGGTCCGGAACGGGCTCCTGCTACTGAATCTTGTTGTCTTCAGCCGGCGCCATTTTCCAAAATGGCGCCGAAAAATGGCGGCGGCCATAGACGAACACGATTGGACGGCAGGAGGTCCTTCCGGACCCCCGCTGGACTTTTGGCAAGTCTTGTGGGGGTCAGGAGGCCCCCCCCCAAGCTGACCAAAAGTTCCTGGAGGTCCAGCGGGGGTCAGGGAGCGATTTCCCGCCGCGAATCGTTTTCGTACGGAAAATGGCGCCGGCAGGAGATCGACTGCAGGAGGTCGTTCAGCGAGGGTTCCGGCGCCTCGCTGAACGACCTCCTGCAGTCGATCTCCTGCCGGCGCCATTTTCCGTACGAAAACGATTCGTGGCGGGAAATCGCTCCCTGACCCCCGCTGGACCTCCAGGAACTTTTGGCCAGCTTGGGGGGGGCCTCCTGACCCCCACAAGACTTGCCAAAAGTCCAGCGGGGGTCCGGAAGGACCTCCTGCCGTCCAATCGTGTTCATCTATGGCCGCTGCCATTTTTCGGCGCCATTTTGGAAAATGGCGCCGGCTGAAGACAACAAGATTCAGTAGCAGGAGCCCGTTCCGGACCGCTGCCGTTCCGGACCGCCGCTGGACCCGAAGGTTATTTAAGTCATTTGGGGGGGGGTTCGGGAGGGGGGGGGATTTAATTTAAAGGGTCGGGGGTGGGTTTTAGGGGGTTTTAATGTGCCGGTTTTGAGATTTTACGTTTTTTCGATTTTTCACGATTTTTCACGATATTTTACCCCCCCAAACGGCAACAATACGATTCCCTCCCCCTCCCAGCCGAAATCGATCGTTAAGACGATCGAGGACACGATTCACATCTCTACCCAATATACATATATGATTATGTTTACCTGGAATAAATAGAGGCATTCCTGCGACCAGGGTTAGGGAAGGGTTTATGCTTTATCTGGATAATTTTAAAAGGAACGCTTATGTGCCCATAAACGTGTGTATCGGCGCGTGAGCGGAGATACACTGCAATATTAAATCGTGTGCGCAAGTTCGTGTATATCATTTCAATTCCTCCTGCCACACATATGTATATGCACGCAATCTTAAGAGGTGGTTCCAATAAATGTCCCGCGCATATTTCTGATATGGCTTTAGCAGCTTTTATGCATGTATGCCAGTAGATTTTAAAACATGTTCATGTGTGTGCGCTGGGTAGCGCGTGCACATGTACGCCTGCGCACAAGCTTTTCAAATCTACCCCAAAATTTCCTAAAAGATTTCTATGCATGCATATTTGTGTGCAGGCAGTTTAGGTGAGATAATTTTCAAAGATAAAATACACACATGCATTTGCTTTGAAAACTGGTGTAACTTATGCATGTATTTGCCATCTATATTATGCAGGCTGTTACAAAATTACCAGGGTGACTAGAATATAGTTGGCAAACAGTTGCAATTTGATTGTACTAAATTGCAGCTTTATTTTGCAAATTGATCTTATTTGTGAAAGAACATGCAAAAACAACATTTCAGAGTTTTGCACAATTTTTCATGCAAACCCTGTTTGTGAAAAATTGTCCCTTTTCAAATAATAAAATTTTGCATGTAATCCACGAGGCATGATATTTTACTGAAATTCAGTATTAATGAATATACAATATAAAAACAAAAAAGATTATAACATGAGAACCAGAATACTTGGCTGAAGCTTGGATGTCTAAACTTTAGAGCAGGACAATCAGCTACTTAAAGTTATAGGAACCACTTGCAGCAATCATTAACAAAGTTACTCTTAAAAGTGAGACCTTCAAGCTATCGTTATTAGGGATGTGAATCATTTTTTGACGATTTAAAAAAATCATCAGATATTTTTTAAATTGTCAAAAAAATTGTCAAAAAAATTGCCCTCACATCACAGGGGCCGACTGTCGGCCCCTATGACATAGTGAGGGCAAAGGTAGCGCCGGCACCATTTTGAATACTGGCAATACGGCCGGAGTGCAGGAGGTCGCTCCCGGACCCCCGCTGGACTTTTGGCAAGTCTTGTGGGGGTCAGGAGGCCCCCCCAAGCTGGCCAAAAGTCCCTGGGGGTCCAGCGGGGGTCCGGGAGCGATCTCCTGTACGCGGGCCGTATTGCCAATATTCAAAATGGCACCGGCGCTACCTTTGCCCTGTCACATGGTAAGGGCAAAGGGCCATCGGCGCCATTTTTTTTAGAGCAGCTGATAGCGTGGGAATGGGAGATCGCTCCCCGTGGCCCCCCTGGACCACCAGGTATGTGTAAAAAGTTTTTTGGGGGGTGGTCGGGAGAGTGGGGGAGGCTAAGGGGGTAATTTTAAAGGGTCAGGGTGGGGTTTTTTATTGGCGCGGGCCTCACTAAAAAAAATTAGTGATGTGAATTGGAATTGGAACCGATTCCAATTCACATCTCATAACGATCAGATTTCCCCCCCCCCCCCCCCCCCCCAGCCGAACCCGATCGTTAAAACGATCGGGCACACGATTCACATCCCTAATCATTATGGACTTTCTAAGATTTCTAAGTCATGTTTCTCAGTACTGGTTAAAATATGTGCATACTCAGTTAGTGCATGGTAAAAATGGAATTTCAGTTGATGATTCTTTCTTGCCTAGGCTTTATCAGTCAGTAATCATTATGATGTTTCATGATATAAGCTCCTTTAAAAAATATACAACTCTTAGCATTTCATTCCTCTGTAGTAACTTTTATCACCAGAAATTCACTTTCAATGTATGTCTATTGGGCAAAATTAATGTTTTCATTAGTCAGGAAATGCAAGACCATTTCATTTTCCTGTATTCCTACTTATGTTTATACCTGCAAGCATTCACCCAGTAGTAGAGTACATAGTCCAAAGAGAGATCACTTTAATAAACTGCTAAATCACACGTTTATCATCAAAACAAATTAAGAGCAAATGAAAGCAATTTTATAAGCTGTCTATTGCCAAAGTATTCTCTTTGACAAATTTGATCATTCATCTATCATCATATTGGGTTGATAGGTGGCTAGAGAATTGCAATATAGGTTGCATAGATTTCATCTATGTGTGTTAATGTTGCAATCATACAGTAGATAGCAAAACTAAAATCTATAAAGGAAATAATTCCTTTATAAATATGCATAAGCTAATGCAACTGTGTTCTGTGGAATGATCACACTGTATTTATTATGCATGTAGTGTATACATATACAATATAGTATCTGTCAAATTCCTGAAATTCGGTCTCTTCAAGGTTCTAATTGTTCCATCCTCCCTCTTCTCAGATTCCCCTAACATATCATAAGGGTTTTCAAGGACAATCTTGCTGAATGCGTCAGTAAAGAAAGAAAAGGAGATGAGCTAGGAAAGGGTAATGAAACACACAAAAGGAGGTCATGACATTTTAAATCTTAAGAGTTTAGCCATGACTAGGTGGAAAGCTCTATTTATTTAAAAGTAAAAGAAAGAAAATCAACCTTCAGAGGCAGCATAAGGGGAAAAACTGTCACCAAGCAATAAAATAGATCCTTTGGGAAAGAAACAAGTCACAGCCAAATTTTGGAAACGCAATAAAGAAATGTGGCCATAAAATATAAAATGAAAGCATATGCTTAATACATGTTTTTACTAATATTATTATTATTTATTCACCACTTAGTGGTGTGATTATGCCATGGTGAACAACAACTCATTACACAAAGCAGTGGCGGGGACAGTCTGAAATACTGTTTCAATTATCATGCTCCAGCACCTAGCCCCACTCTGGCTATCAATAAAATAAACTCAAAGATCCTCTCTCTCTCTCTTTCCACACTATGATGAAAGTTATGGATGAAATTTAAATTATCGCAAAACTATTTTTGTGTTGAAAAATAAATTACAGTTTTCAACTCGATAGGCTTGCACAAAGTCTTTGAGTAAGTTAAGCTTCAGCAATATTTTGTCACAAGCTTACTGCTGACACATGCGAAAAAATTTAACGTGTTTGAATAAACTCTCAGTTTATGATTACATAATGATGAACTAATCTTATTGCACGGAAACTTTAGTGTAGTTTGGGACCTCTTGTATTTTGGAGTCTTCTTTTAGTGAGAGTTATTTTGCAATAAAATGGGACTTTGGATTGTGGGTGTGTGGCTGTTCTGCAATATCCAGCTCATGCCTATTTGCTCAACTGGTTACAATAACTTGTGTTTCTCACTCAATTACTGCACAGAGTATAAGTAAAGAATAGGAGGTGAGACGGATTTTACCAAATGTTCTTGAAGTGTGACTTTCCATAATCAAGAAGTGCAGTCATTCCTGTCTTACCACATATCCAGCAGTTGTTTCCTTAAAGGGGATTTTCAAAATGTTACACGCATAAAAATGTGTATATTTGCATGTATGTAGCCTCTAGATCTGTACTTCGTATTTTATAAAAATTAAAAATATACATGTATTTTCACTTTTCTGCTCACATATAAGCATGTAAAAAAAAAGGGATGGTCTAGGGGCATTCTAGGGTTAGGCCAACTCTTGCACTCATAAGTTGTTATTTTAAAAAATACACACATACATTTTCATATTTACTTCCATATTTTTATACCTCTAATTATCTGCTGTAAGTGATATTAAATGCATTTATTATATATATATAGAGAGAGCTGACTGGGAGGGAGGTATGGGTGAACTGGGGGCAGTTCAAACTGAAGAACGAGGAGGGTATCAGTGATCTGGAGAAGGACTGGGTGACCCGGTAATACCTTTGATGTTTGCATGTTTTAAAGTTGGCAAACAAGTACTACTTTAGTTTCATGTGTAAAGTTTATGCATGCATATGTTAAAAATAGGTAGGAAAAGTGCACATGTTCAATGCATTGATATATGTGGTTTCAATGCATTATGGGCTGGATTTTAAAAGCTCTATGCGCGTAAATCACCTTAAGCATGCTGGGCCTATTTTATAAAGGCCCGGCAATGCGCATAAAGCCCCGGGATGCATCTAAGTCCCAGGGCTTGCAAAAATGCGATCCTCCGACACAGCAGCCATTTGCCACTGTGTCGGAGGATCGCATGCCGGCAGCCTGCGCACGCAAGTTATAAAATCGGGCATACATGTGCACGCGCCGGGTAGCACGCACACATGTACGTCCACACTAGGTCTTAAAATCTACCCCTATATGTATTCATACATAAGCCTACAAACATGTGAACTGCTGCAGGGTAGAGATATGTGTATTTTATAAAATGTGTATATATGCTGTGCACGGGTGTATATGCCTGTATATGCTGCCATGCACAGTTGTTTGAAAGTTACCCTCTAATTTTTTAAATTACAATCCAGTTTATAAATAAAGGACTCAATTCACTCAGTTTGACGCCAGAAACACAGGTGAGACAAATACAGGAGAGCCAATGAATAAAAGAAAGAGTTATACAAAGCATGTGCAGAGTTTATGCAGGAAGCTAAATAGTTTGAATTGAGGGTACAATGAGGCATTCAGTGGCTGCCAGACTCCAAGCTCCAGAATGTGTTATCAAAATCATAATACTATCAACTTTGTCTCTTTTTTGATATGCAGGGTTGCTTGAATTTCTGACTACTATAGAAAAAAGGAGGGAAATTGCACTAAGCATGTGTGGGCTGTGGTGTCAGCCAAAAATGCTTGCACACATTCCTATTTTCACTCCAAATCATTTATTTACGTCACTAACCTCTGATTAGTTCCTTCACTGACAGCTGTCAGAACTTGAGTTCAGAGGCTAGCGAAGTTAATAAATGAATATTAAATGTGGTACAGCTCTTCTCTCCTTCTTCTATTGGCTTATACTGGCATTTTTTTTTTGGGGGGGGTGCAGCATTTGGAGGGGAGGGGGCTTGCTGGCCACTGCATTTAAACATTTCTTAGGACAGGGAGGGATAGGAGAGCTTAGCTGCTATATATTTTTCTTCTGGGTATCGGGGGAGGAGAAAGTGCTTGGTGTCTGCTCTGTTCAAAATTTTTTTTTTAAAGGCTAATATTTAGTAAAGCTGGCCAAGGGTAAAGTTACTTGAATAACTTTATGACCAAGTATACTCAGCAAGAGGCTTGTCTGATTGAATAGGAGGCTAAAGTTCTCTTGGTAATTTTACCCAGATAACTTTGTTGCTGTCTGGTTTACTGAATATGGACCTGATAAAAAAAGACAAAACATTACAGTCATAATACCACTGCAATGAATGAGCCTGTTGCTGATGAGCACTAACTTTTAGGGATGTGAATCGTTTTAGGACGATTAAAATTATCGTCCGATAATTTTAATATCGTCTTAAACCGTTATGGAACACAATACAATAGAGATTCTAACGATTTATCGTTATAAATCGTTAGAATCGTGAGCCGGCACACTAAAACCCATCCCCAACCCTTTAAATTAAATCCCCCACCCTCCCGAACCCCCCCCCAAATAACTTAAACATTTCCTTGCCAAATCCTACCTACTTCAATCCCCCACCCTCCCGAACCCCCCCCCAAATGACTTAAATTACCTGGGGGTCCGGAACGGCAGCGGTCCGGAACGGGCTCCTGCTACTGAATCTTGTTGTCTTCGGCCGGCGCCATTTTCGAAAATGGCGCCGAAAAATGGCGGCGGCCATAGACCAACAGGATTCGACGGCAGGAGGTCCTTCCGGACCCCCGCTGGACTTTTGGCAAGTCTTGTGGGGGTCAGGAGGGCCCCCCCAAGCTGACCAAAAGTTCCTGGAGGTCCAGCGGGGGTCAGGGAGCGATTTCCCGCCGCGAATCGTTTTCCGTACGGAAAATGGCGCCGGCAGGAGATCGACTGCAGGAGGTCGTTCAGCGAGGGTTCCGGCGCCTCGCTGAACGACCTCCTGCAGTCGATCTCCTGCCGGCGCCATTTTCCGTACGAAAACGATTCGCGGCGGGAAATCGCTCCCTGACCCCCGCTGGACCTCCAGGAACTTTTGGCCAGCTTGGGGGGGCCCTCCTGACCCACACAAGACTTGCCAAAAGTCCAGCGGGGGTCCGGAAGGACCTCCTGCCGTCGAATCCTGTTGGTCTATGGCCGCTGCCATTTTTCGGCGCCATTTTGGAAAATGGCGCCGGCCGAAGACAACAAGATTCAGTAGCAGGAGCCCGTTCCGGACCGCTGCCGTTCCGGACCGCCGCTGGACCACCAGGTAATTTAAGTCATTTGGGGGGGGTTCGGGAGGGTGGGGGATTTAATTTAAAGGGTCGGGGGTGGGTTTTAGCGGGTTTTAAAGATTTTAACGATATATCACGATATTTTACCCCCCCAAACGGCAACAATACGATTCCCTCCCCCTCCCAGCCGAAATCGATCGTTAAGACGATCGAGGACACGATTCACATCTCTACTAACTTTACTTAAAAGACTCCAGTTAAATATTCAAGAAAAAGGCTATCCCACTCGTCTTCTGCTGAATTCTTACTGGAAAGAGCAAATCCCTCCCAAGTGATCTAGCTGTTAAAAGTCTGATTAAAAAGCCAGGTCTTCACATGTTTTCTAAATTTAAAATAATTTAGTTTACTGCAAAAGTCTAACGGGAGCGAGTTCTACAGTAGAGGTCAATGATAACTAAAAGAGATACATTGTGCCACCTCTGATCTTATAATAGAAGGAGAGGGGATCATCAACAGTTCCTGTTGGGAAGAACACAATATACTTGCTGGCTGACATCAGGTCTGAAATTAGGTTGACCTCTATAAATTGATCAAAATACCAAACATAACATTTTAAATTGGACTCTAAATAACACAGGCAGTCATTGAAGGTTTTGCAGTATGAATTTGACATGGTGACATTTCCATAATCTATAAATTAGTCTGGCTGCAGTATTCTGCAAAAGTTGCAAACATTTCATGTGAGTAAGAGGTAAGATGTTGCAATAGTCAAGGCAAGGGAAGACCAAGGTGTGAACTAAAACTCATAGGTCCTTGTGGGATAGCCAAGCAAATTTCTTAGGCTGAAGGCAGGTACCATACGGACTTCAGTCTTTCTTCATGTAATTTTCAACTTTATTATAGTAATCAGCACACAAACAATAGTAGACTGCTTACCTTCTTGCAGTGTACTTACACCACAGCTTCCACCAGGGAGGGTTCAGGAGCTGGCCTCTCCTGGAGGTGTGGGGCCTCCTCTTCCTAGCTGGCCTCTGCCTCTTATCCTGCCCATCAGGATCCTTCCTACAGAGCTCTCTCGCTCTATGGATTTTAAGATGGACCAAGCATCTAGCCTGGTCCCACATAGGTTAAGAAGGGGGTATAACCTCCCCCTCAGCTCAAACCCATTGGGGTAAACATCTTTACTCACCTTGGATCCCATCCAAGAATGTGATTCAACTCCCCAAAAGACACCTCAGGGCTTTGGCCAGCCAGACTCTTGGTCAAGGCTATAGGGTCATGCCTCTCCTTCTCATTAGAGTTACACCAAATACCACAATTACCACCACTCACTGTAACCTTTGTCCAGTGTTCACCCTCGGTCCTTCAACTATGTCCATTTGTTGATCTGGGTTCCATTTCTTCTCTGACCGGACTCTACAGACTTTATTTGGGAATTCCTGCAGTGGTTTCTACTCTTTTCCTTTTTTGATTATGGCATCTCCTGACACCTCTGCACTTTCTTCAACTGTAGTGCGGTTTTCTGACCATTCTGCAGTTGCTGCATCTGTGTACTCTGCAGCACCTCCCTCTGGCCTTTCGGCAGCACCTCTCTTGGGTCTCCCTGCAGCATTTCACTTTGATTTCTCTACAATATCTCTCTCTGGCTTCTCTGGAGCATCTTTCTCTGGCATCTCTGCATCCCACTTTACTTCTGCCAAACTGGCATCTATAAGCACATTCTTCCAACTCATTTTCACTCAGAATATATGAATCCTCATAGCTCACCCTTGTTGTTCTCTCTGTCCTTCCATGAGGCTTTGACACAGTGCTTAGATTTCTTATTCAGTCATTCTTTCCCTAGAGCAGAGTAGCTGGCTTTCATGTGCTCTAATGTTGAGCAGGCTGCCTTTCTGCTGGGGGGCCACTACTTCTTCTCACATACACACAGCCAAGTCTGGCAGCTTCATTTTCTGCAGGACCATACCCTGTTCAAACAAAGTCTTTCTGCACACTGTTTCTCTCTTAAATTTTTTCTGTAAAAAAAAAAGAAAAGAAAATATAATCCTGCTTGTCCAGCAGCTAACTCACTTGATACCCTTTCTTAAGCAAGTGGAGCTTTTCTTCTTACTAGGAAACAAACCTTCACAGCTAATTTTCCTTTCAGGACCCAACTACCACTCTCTAAGTTAAGTTAAAAAAAAGGTTTCTATGCCACTCCGTAAGCCACAGACTTTTAACTTCTTCAGTGCTTTTCGCATCACTACAGTACTGCTTCTATGGCAGGCACCACACCACCATAAACTTTTTTTTCTTCTCTACTTCTTTCTTTTCTCCTCTAGAGATTTGGGTTTCTCTCTGTGCAAAGTGTAGAGCCTAAATCCCCGAATTGGCACCATATGTGGGATAGCTGAGCAATTTTCTTAGACTGGATACAGGAACCACACTGACTTCAGCCTTTCTTTATACAATTTTCAACTTTATTATAGCAATCAATGGTAAACAATGGTAGACTGCCTACCTTCCAGCAGTATTCTCACACCATAGCTTCCACCAGAGAGGGTTCAGGGTTTTTTTCCCTGGGGACATGGGGCCCTCCCGAAGTACCCTCTACTCACATGTTCTGTATTTTATAAAAGTCCAAAATATGCATGGATTTTCACTTTTGTGTGCACGTATACATATTTTTTAAAAAAATGGGCAGTCCAGGGACAGTTTGAGTTAGGGCCAACACTTATGAATATAAGTTGCCATTTTAAAAGAAATGCATGTACATATGCTAACTTACTGGTGTATTTTTACACCTGTTAATTATCTGACATAAGTGATATTAAACATGTTTATTATGTAGTGCTGATTGTGTGATTTCTTGATGAACTGGGGAGAATTCAGGCTGAAGTACCAGAAGTGTTTGGAGATGGACTGGGTGAACTGGTATACTATTTAGTAAAACTGGTAATTTCCCTGAAGCATACATGTTTTAAAATACATTAAATTACACTTGAACTTGAGCCCCGGAGCCCCAGCGAAACCTGAGCCACCATCGGGTAGGAATGATAAAGATTTTCAGGAACAATTGTTTTTAGCAACAACTCCTGGTATCCAGAGAGGGGCAGATAGTATATCTGCATCCTCGGAGAACCCCATAGAAGCGGGTTCCATGGAACCAGGAGTAGTAATATCTCTCAACCACGATGGGAAGGCCTCTGTAGGGAAGAGAATTGAGGATATTCAGAGAACAATGTCAAGGGAGGTAACATCTTTTACTCTAAAGAAATTTTCTTTGGAAGAGATAGGGAATATGATTATGATGATGCAAAAATCCATTAATAATTTGTCTGGTAAAATACAGGATGTATTGCAGCAAAATAGAGTTATTCATCAAAAGGTTGGAAAATTGGAATGCACAGTAAATATTATAGATGGAAAGATTGTGGAAAGTGAAAAAATCCAATCTAACTTGATTAGATCTGAAAAGATATGTATGGATAAAATAGAATCTTTGGAAAATCAAATTAGAAATGTGAACCTTAGAGTTTTAAACTTCCCAAAGATTCATTTGATCTCCCCGAATGATTTGTTTAGAAGTTATTTAATAAATGTATTGAAATACTCGGAATCTGCAATTCTGGCTATTTCAAGAATATATTACCTTCCTCAGCGGGGAGAAGAAAAACAGCAATTAGAAGAACAATCTGAAATAAATTTAAATCTAACTGATATATTGGAGAAATCATTTGAACTTAATATACAGTCTAGGGCCACTTGAATTGTACAATTTGCATTCGTGATGGAAAGAGATTCAGTATTAAAATTATATTTCCAGAATCAAAAGCAAAATTTTTATGGTCAAAACCTTAGAATTTTTCCAGATTTAGCCCGCTCCACATAACTCCGACAGAGAAAGTTTATTTCAATGAGGTCTAAAGTTGTTGAGAGAGGGGCAAAATTTATAGTCAAATTCCCCTGTCTATGCCTGATTTTATATCAGAACACTAAATATATTTTTAATTACCTAGAACAGCTGAGATTGTATCTGGATTCCCACTCTTGAAGTTCCTATAGATCTGGGAAAGAGTAATAAGATGAAGTAGATAACAAGCTGATGTATGTTTTCCTTAATAACTGCTCCAACTAATCAGTCTGCATTGCTTCTAATTTTTCGTAGCATTATGTATTAGTATAAAGAAGGATTTTAAGAAATCTAATTTACTGTTTGTTCAATAAGATTAAGTGTAATGCCTTCTTGAATACTGTATTGTCGATAAGAATATGAAAAGTTCAATAACAATTAAATTGAAAAAAAAAATTACACTTGAAAATCAGGATTTATGTGAGTAAATTCTACCTTACTTTTGCACATAAATGGCCTAATTTTAAAAGGTAACCTTCTAAGGTATATATACATGCATATCCTCTGAGAGTATATAGAATAGGTGGGCCTGTGAGCATGCAAAGGGGCCATGGCTTACCTGGGGCTGTGGGCTGGTCGGGTGGCGCAGCGCCGGAGGGGCGGTGCTGTAAAAATGGCCCCGGAGCACTCCTGCGCTCCGGGAGCGGTGTGGGGTTGGCGTCATCGGCGTCGCCACGCAGGGTGGGGGGAGCTCTTATGGGCCAGTGTCATCCGGGATAGCTGCGGCTGGCCCTGATGACATCGGCCCGCGCATTTAAGGTGCGAGCCTTGCTGCAGCTGGCCTCTTTCTCCTCTCCCCAGGGACCAGCAGGCGCGGCTCGCATCGCCGACCACGTGAAAAAAAATCGCTCGCAGAGGTGGCGATTTTCTTAAATAACCAAAAATCCAGATACTTTAAAAGGCTGTGCTGTGGCTCACCACATACAGTAGAGCAGCTAGGGGTAAGGGACTCACCAGTTTGAGCTGAGGACAAACAAATTAAAAAAATAAATAAATTATTGGACTCCCCAACGATCCCGGAGAAGCACACAGCCACATGGGACTGGTAAACATAGTCCTCAAGGCGGTAATTTAAAAAAAAAATTTTGTTTTAACGTTCAAGAAAAGAAAGGCTCCAGCGTGCCTTCCATGCCAGGCAGCTGCCCCCAACCAGGAGCAAAATGAAGAAAACGTCAAGCGCGAAAGAAAAAGATCAGCGCAACAGTGAGTACCCAATTGGAAGGGGACCAAGAACCCACTACATGGGGCAGAGAGGCACCTCTACTCAGGGCACGCAGAGCCGAAGGGGAAGGAGGACGGGGGGAAGAGGTCATGGAAGGGAACCCCCCAGCGTGGGATGTCGGAGGGAAGAGGTCGTGGAAGGGCCCTCCCCCCTCAGCGTAATGGCAGTGGGAAGAGGTTGCGAAAGGGACCCCCCGCATGGGACCGATCGTACGAATGGGTGGAATGTGGATCGTGGTGCGCTGAGGACATGGGTCCCACAATGAAACAGGGGGCGCCCTACGACTGCAGTAAACCACAAGAATAACACCACAAGCACGAACCCTGGTCCGGGGAACCAGACACAGACTAGGGGTTTCCCATATTTACCAGGGTTCCCTCCACCTTGGGCCTGCGGACCTTGGATGCCACCAGCCAACTCCAACGGTAGTGGCAGCAGCTCAGGACCTAACCCATTCCCTCAATCGTCGCAAATGGCCTACACTGGAGGGATGCCATACCCGGTATATCCATGGGGATATTGGTCAGGACAGGAAGGCACGAGGAACAACCAAGAGGCTCAAGGGAGAGACGATAAGAACTCACCGGTAGCAGGGCACAGTGGGCATGCTGGACGCACACCAAGAAGAAGAAACAGTAATAACACTGCTGCCAATAGTCAGTCCGAAGGAGAGACCCAACGCAGCAAGACAACCGGTGAAAGGACCGATATCGACGGAGAGAACATACTACCAGAGGTGCGTATGAGGGATGCAGTCGCAGCAGAACCTGCGCTCGAGCAACAACAGCTTGGTGAGTTATCCGAGCATAATGTTTCAATTCCACAGCCCCTCGCCGACACGGCGGCAGCACATGCGTCAAAAAAGAAAGGAAGCGGAAAGCGGAGGAGAAGGTACAGTTCAAGTTCCAGTGACAGTAGCTCATTTTCAGACTCCGATAGCGCAGATGAGGCAGCAGCAACCTCGACATCGGCAAACAGCGTAGCCCCTCTATGGTTAAGTGTGCCGAGGAAGCTGGAAAAAGGATTATGAAAAGAAAACACATTGACATCTTCCGACTTATGGAAGGAAGGAGAAGCTCAAGAGACAAAAAAAAAAAAAAAAAAGAAAAAAGGCAGACATGTACTGCCAGAGGACAGCAAGAGCACACCGCACAACATATGGATCTGGATCAGAGCATATGTTAGACTGATGAGTGTCATAACAAAATACGATCCATCACAATGCGGACCGATGCTTGGGTAAGCAGACACAATTTTAGAGGTGCAAAGAGCATATGAAGGCTGGGTGTGGCTAAATTATGACGAGCGCTTCTGGGACATGATTGAGGACTCCGGAATGATGTCATTGGGGACCCATGATGTTGACCTATGGTTAAAACAAATGACTAACAAGGCCGCTGATGCGGAGGGCATGGAAGAGCATCGACAAGGTCATCATACACAGGAGCAGCCTATGGCAGATCGGCAAACAATCATAATATCGCCTGCTGGAGATTTAACAAATCTTCTTGCACGTTCAAAGATTGCAAGTTTAAGCACGTTTGCTTGATTTGCACGGCACCCCATTCAGCAAACAAATGTACAAAGAAAATGGCCATGGGGAGTTCTTCCCCAAGAAAATGAAACGAGGCAATGTCAAAGGCAGCCTCGCTGATTCGACTGGACAGAATGTTAGAATGGCTTGGAAAATACCCAAAGAAGGAGGATGCTAGAGGATTGCCAGTAGTTTTGGTGAAGGATTCCAAATTCCTTACCAAGGAAAGATCAGAGAGTTTACAGTTAATAACTCAGCGTCTACAACGAGACATCCTAAAATAGTACAGACCAAGTTAAACATTGAGCTGTCTTTGGGTAGAATGGCAGGCCCTTTTGCAACACCCCATTCCAAAATATGGCATTATCTCCCCTGGCGGTAGTACCAAAGAAGGAGCCAGGTGACCAGGAGAGAGAGGGGCCAACCAATACTATGTGTTTCCAGACTGATACAAAACCTATCATTTCCACCTATCATTTCCACCTATCATTTCCAGACTGATACAAAACCTATCATTTCCATCTGGGCTCTCGGTCAATGACCACTTGGCGCAGGAAGAATGTTCAGTACAATATGCATCATTTGACATAATGATCACTCTTCTCCGGAGGTGCGGAGAGTCTTCAGTCATGGTGAAAACTGACATTGAATCGGCATTTCGGCTGCTGCCAGTACACCCATCTAGTTTTCCTTTGCTGGGCTTCAAGTTTCGTGGGATGTTTTACTTCGACAAGTGCATGCCCATGGGTTGCTCCATGTCCTACGCCTATTTCGAGGCCTTCAGTTCTTTTTTACACTGGGGGTCGGCAAAAAGGGCACAGTCAGACAATATAATCCACTACTTAGACGACTTCCTGTTCGTCGGCACGGCAGGAACAGAGACAGCGGCTCACCTGTTGCGGACCTATCAGGAGGTGGCCGAAGATTTTGGAGTTCCGCTTGCACAAGAGAAGACAGAGGGGCCAACTAATACTATGTGTTTCCTCGGCATTGAATTGGATTCTAAGAGGATGGTATCCAGACTCCCAGCGGACAAACTACAAAAATTGCGTGACAATTTTGGACAAGGCATCCAAGGTGAAGAAGATGACACTCAGGGAGGTGCAGGCAATGTTGGGAACATTTCATTTCGCCTGCCGAGTAATCCCTATGGGCAGAGCCTTCCTACACAGACTAGCCGTGGCGACAGCTGGAGTGCGACATCCACACCATTTCATCAGGATATCTCGCCCTATACGCGACAACATGATGATATGGGTCTTGTTCCTGAGCAGTTACAATAGCATATCGGTCTGGCAGGAGCCACCGGTCTCAAGCCGTAACTTGGACATTTATTCAAATGCTTCTGGGGGATGGGGATTTGGCGTGTACTGTCAGGGTGCGTGGGCCGCATTGCAATGGCCGGCCGCATGGGTGAATGAAGGAATAACAGCAAATATAACATTCCTGGAGCTTTTCCCCATATGGGTGGCATTGATAATCTGGGGGGAGTGCTTGCGGAACAAATACATCATATTCTGGTGTGACAACCAAGCTGTGGTTTCAGTCATTAACAGACAGTCAGCCAAATGTCCATGGGTGGCGGACCTGTTTCGGCAGGTAGTCCTAAGTAGTTTGCGCATTAATACCACTGTAAAGGCACGACATGTTCCAGGGGCTTGTAATGGTGTGGCTGATTCTCCATCTCATGCTAAATGGTCTTTGTTCTGCAAACAGGTACCCAATGCCGACGAACTGGCAACTCCAGTACCGGAGCACATATGGGCAATTGGTCGCCAAACATGTTAGAACTGTTGCAGCGATCTGTGGCTCCCACCACGTGGGATGCTTATTGCAGGGGATACGAGAGAGTGTGCTCCTTCCTGGACAACATGGTTGTAAAAAAGGACCGGTAGCAGAGGAACAGATTGTGGCATATATATCGTGGGCCAAGGAAGCAGGACTGTCCAGGTTGCATGGTAGTGAAACAGTTAGTGGGGCTGGCATTTTTCATAGGAGCCCAAGGTTGGGGGGTCTCTACCAAAGGATTTCTAACATGGGTTATGGGGTGCCGCCCAGAGGGACAGGCGGCATCCCATAACCCACGATTTATTAATATTAATGTGGCATAGATTGGGCAGTGTGTGCCATTCAACATTCGAGACACAATTATTTAGATTAGCTTTTACGCTAGCCTTCTTTGGCGCTTTACACATGAGTGAGCTGGTGGCGACATCCAAGAAGGATGTCGGTCACACGGGAATGCTGATGCAGAATGTCACAAAGCAAGGGGACATAATGAGGATGTTTATACCAAGGTCCAAAACAGATCAATTGGGGAGAGGAGCGACCGTGACACTAAGACGATTGCACAGTCAGGTCACTTGCCCGTTGGCCAACTTAGAGAAACATCAAGCCGTATATCCTAGTAAAGGGGATCATTTACTTATTCATGCGGATGGGGCCCCCTTAACGCGATACCAGTTTTCAGCTATCCTGAAGCGAACTTTAATTGAGATAGGAGAGAATGCAGTTAACTTTGGGACACACTCTTTCAGAATAGGAGTGGCCACTAGTGCGGTGCAGGCAGGGTTCACAACGGAGGCCATACAACAGATTGGGAGATGGCACTCTGCCATGGTAAATTCCTACGTCAGGCTGGATCGAGCCGGTGTATTGCAACAGGTTGATTAATTTGCTTATTTCATTGCAGAATCGTGTCCTAGGTCGGTACAGGTGTGGATCGTGGAGCACTCATTTATGCACTGGGAGGAACAGAGGGCATGGCAGCAAAAACACAGCCCGCACCTGGGCTTGGCACATCGAGGGGTGCGCATCACTTGGATGGGAATGCATGGAATGCACTGGGAGCAGTTACTGCCCACACTTCGGGCCCAGAGGGATTCATTGGCCAGACCGGACATCATTATAATACACCTGGGTGGTAACGATTTAGGGGTAATGTCATGCAGACAGCTGTTATGGCAGGTAAAGAGGGACCTACGAATAATACAATTGGTGTTTTCGGGAGTCCTTATTTGCTGGTCCGACATAATATCATGCATTAAGGGCCTCATTTTCCAATATCGCATTGGTAACGCATTAAGGGGTGTTTCCCATGCAAATGAGGCTTTTTTCGTGCAGCAGGGAAACTTCGCGTGCCGCGATGGACACTCTACCTGGGCAACAAAAACTAGTTTGAGAGAACATTGCCCAAATCTCATCTTGGCGTGAGTTTCCTTACTCCGAAGGCCATCAAATCTTCACAAGAGACCACTGTTCTGTTCATACGTCTCATGTTGAATGTGAAAGTGGCCCCAACCCCCTACACTCATACCTAATCCCCACCTCGAGTTACTAGGTGGGCCTCCCATAGGGATACAAATACCTGTCTAGGGAGTAGACATTATAGCAAGTCTCTCTCTCTCTCTCTTATACTGAAACAGGCTGTCATGAACCACAATAAACCTTTACCAGCCTTTAGCACACAACATACCACGAATGAAAGGTTTGTAGCTATTGGCCGCGCTAACACTGCGGCTGTTTCACCGCACATGATAACTTTACATATGTTCCACCACCATGTATTATGTATGACTAAAGCGCAAATCTATTTCCTCCTACGAGAGCCTTGTTTTGCCTTGACCCACAAGGCTTCCTCAGGGAGATTCAATGTGTTACCCCTTCTTCAATTTTCTTTTCATCAGATGACTGTTAACCACGTATTCTGTACTTATTTTCTTTTTATCAAGCAACTGTTTCGATCACTGGCTAATTCTTATACATGGTAAAAGCACTGATATATTTAAAAATAGTTTAAATTGTATTTAAGTATTGTTGGTCTGATTGCAGGTGGAAATGTGCGACTTGGACCGCGTATAAGAATTAGCCAGTGATTAAAACAGTTGCTTGATAAAAAGAAAATAGGTACAGAATACGTGGTTAACAGTCATCTGATGAAAAGAAAATAAGAACAGAAAATAGAGGTGAAAATTGAAGACGGGATAACACATTGAATTTCCCTGAGGAAGCCTGTGGGTCAAGGCGAAACGAGGGTCTCATAGGAGGAAATAGATTTGCGCTTTAGTCATACATAATACATTTTATCATATTTTAATAGGGGGTTGGTAATGATATGGGTAATGTGTGTTTGAGGTGTGGTGTGGTGTGAATGAGGGTTAAGTATGTGGGGATTTTTTGCAGGTATTACATTTGTAAATGTTGGAGAGAACATTTCTTAAATATTTAATATTGTATGTAAACAAGGTATATAAGGTCCGGTCACAATAATAATTAAATTGTATATGTAAAGTGTGCTATGAATAAAAAATAATTAGGAAAATACGTTTTGTTAACCTCTGATTTATGTGATAGCATTCTAATTTTAAAAAGGCCATGTGCGTAAAAATGGGGGTTGTGCGTGTGGCTGGGCCTTGTGCATGCCACTCACATTTTAGAATGGGCCCAGCCATGCGCTTAATCCCCATTACACGCCAAAGTGCCAGGCCCTGCAAAAGGCGTGAGCTGGGGGTGTGGTCTGGGTGGGGAGGGGCAGGGCAGCCAATGCGAGCATATTATAAAATAGCCGCGTCCATGTGCGCGCACCGGGAACTGCGCGCGGGTCTTAAAATTGACCCCAAAATGTATGCGTATATTTTTTAAAATAGGTAGGAGAAGTATGCACATTCAATACATTGATATACATCGTTTCAATACATTGCTTGTATTTACGCATAAACCTACATATGTTGTGGGATAGTGATACATGCATTTTATAAAACAGGTGTATATCATGTGTGGGTTATAAAGTATATAAAACTACTCCATTGTGCACAGTTGTTTGAAGGTTATCCTCTATTTGTTTTAATCATATGATCACATTTCTTTGTTTTGTTTTTCTGATTCCATATAAAATAATTTAATGCTTTCCTAAGTCTTTTACATAGTCCATAAAGTATATAATGATTGTTGCTTCCCTCTATCTGCCTCAATTCATAAAGCTCATTTGAGAAACACAACATGACGCCATGTTTCGAGGTGCAGCTCTGCTTCATGGGTGATACACTTTGATAGTGTTGATCATGGTGTTTTATTGTTGGATGCATTCATCATCTCAGTGGAAGTTAAGGGAACACAAATTAATGGGATTTTAAATTACCTTAACCAATTAAAAACTCTGTCATGTTACCTCACATCACCAAATGATTTAAGCACTCACATGTATTTAAATAACCCTGTTTAGGTCTCCAATTGAGTATACACCAAAATGGCTCATAATGTCACTATGAACAGTATTTTTAATGTGTATTACCCCTGAAGCAGAGCTGCACCTTGAAACTCGGCACCGTGCTGGATTTGTCAAATGAACTTTATGGCTTGAGGATAAGACTGAAGGACAAATCAATCTTTTAATATTTTATATACTAAGTGCACTTTATGGACTTTATTGAATCACAAAAAGTAAACAAAAAAATGTGGACACATGAATAAAATGAAAAACATTAAAGTATTCCACACTATATTTTTTAATTGCCCTCAGCACACTTTAGCAGAATCAGTTCATAGAAGGGCTAATTAATTGTTGATTTTTTTGTGAATACTTCATTATTTTGTGTCTCAGTGAGTTTATCCATGACAAATATTTATTTTTGATAATCTTAGATTGAAATTGTACACATAATTGTAGAGTGGTATATATGCTCTGAAGGAGAAGATTAGTTTTAGATTAAGCTTTTTTTTCCTGAAATTTGTGACTTGGCTTGAACATAAAAAATATTTGTTTCCACCTCTACTTCCATGCTAACCTACTGTGGAACCAGTCAGTCATGCAGCTTCCTAAAGGGCATAACCAGGGGAGTTTGAGAGTTGTCAGTGCAGTGCTACAGCTTTATTGTGTAATTATTTCAGTGCAAGTGCACCCTTATAAAAGTGCAGTAAAGGCATGGAGAATGATATACTTTTTGTATACTGTCTATATTTACTGTCTCTATATTGTTCAATTCATTCTAGTGCTAAATGAAAAAACAACTATTATAAAGAAGAAAGTTGCTCTGTAACCTGCATCACCAGTGTTAGAGATGTGAATCGGAACCGGAATCAGTTCTGATTCCGGTTCCGATTCACATCGTGGGGTTTTTTTCATCCGGCCCGATTGCGGTTTTGTTTATCGGCTGCGCCCGAGCCAATAAACAAAAAACCCACCCCGACCCTTTAAAACTATTCCCTTAGCTTCCCCCACCCTCCCAACCCCCCCAGAAAACTTTTTACAAGTACCTGGTGGTCCAGTGGGAGTCCCGGGAGCGATCTCCCGCTCTCGGGCAGTCGGCTGCCACTAATAAAAATGGCGCCGATGGCCTTTGCCCTTACCATGTGACAGGGTATCCGTGCCATTGGCTGGCCCCTGTCACATGGTAGGAGCACTGGATGGCTTGTGCGCGCTGCCGAGCCTATGCAAAATAGGCTCGGCGCACGCAGGTTTTTTTTTTAAGGATTACACGCATAACTTATGCGCATAACCCTTTTAAAATCTGCCCTATACTGTATAAAAACATATTTAATTAGATGCTATTTTGGTAGAAAAAATATTAAAAGTATGGAAAATGGTATCAGAATTTAGGTTTAAAAAGCATGTCACTACAAAAGTAAAAGAAGGGTACGGAAAGCTTTTAATTTTGTGTCGATTGAAACCCTTACTCGAGCAGAACGACTTTCGTACTGTCCTGCAATCATTACTATTTGGTAGCTTAGATTACTGTTATTCACTATTATTAGGACTACCCGCCTCCATTACCCGACCTTTACAATTTCTTCAGAACGTATCAGCATACATTTTGACTGGAAAAAAGGAAAGCGAACATATTACGCCAACTTTAATTCATTTGTACTGGTTACCTATAGAATACAGAGTTAAATTTAAATCACTGTGCATTTTACATAAACTGATTTATGGAGACCAGGTGGACTGGCTAAACGCAGCTATTAAACTACATGTTCCTAAGAGAACATAAGAACATAAGAAATTGCCATGCTGGGTCAGACCAAGGGTCCATCAAGCCCAGCATTCTGTTTCCAACAGAGGCCAAAACCAGGCCACAAGAACCTGGCAATTACCCAAACACTAAGAAGATCCCATGCTACTGATGCAATTAATAGCAGTGGCTATTCCCTAAGTAAAATTGATTAATAGCCATTAATGGACTTCTCCTCCAAGAACTTATCCAAACCTTTTTTGAACCCAGCTACACTAATTGCACTAACCACATCCTCTGGCAACAAATTCCAGAGCTTTATTGTGCGTTGAGTGAAAAAGAATTTTCTCCGATTTATTTATTTATTTATTTATTTATTTAAGGATTTTTATATACCGCAGTACGTAAAGATATACATCACCGCGGTTTACATTTAACAATAACTTAGCAACAGGCTTTACAATTGACATTATTAATAGGTATTAATTAGAATAAATTACAATTAACAGAATTGACGGAAAACAGGCTGTACAGACCATGGACCATCCATTAGTGTTTAACATACAATTAAAATATTGAAGTAACTAACTAATAAACCTTTACGAACCAACACTAAAACCAAATAGCATATACTACAATAACGGTGCTGAGAGTGGATACAAGTTCTATATTGCACAGAGGACATTTCTGTTATATAACGCTAATTAAAATCATGATTGTGGATGGGAGGGTAGAAAGGGTGTAGGAGGAATTTGAGGAGGGAAAGAGGGTAGGATGGACACAGAGTAGGGGGATAATAGGGGGAAGCAATTTGAATGGCATTTCAGTTAATTGGATATCAATGTGTGAAAGCTAGTTCAAATAACCACGTTTTGAGGCCCTGTTTTACAGATTAGTCTTAAATGTGCTACTTGCTAACTTCATGGCATGCCCCTTAGTCCTTCTATTATTTGAAAGTGAAAATAATCGAGAAACCTGTGTTCCGCTAATAAAGGGTTACTCACGATACTCTCAGTTCAATCAGCTCAGTTAAATCAAGTGAAAGATGGAGGTCTTGCACTGGCAGGTCCGAAATTATGGAATATGCTCCCAGCAGAAATCAGAGTGGAGGTCAATTTTAAATAGTTTAAGAAAGTATTGAAAACGTGGCTTTTTAAGGAGCATATTCCAGCCAGTCTTAAAGTCTGATTTTATGCTTTATTTTCACTGTTTTAAGTATTTATGTTCTGATTTTATTGTCTTAGGTATTTTTAGAGTTTTACATAGCAGTGCATTTTAGGAGACAGGAGGATGAGTGAGTAACAGTTTGATCTATTTTATGACCATTTTATGAAATGTATTTGTTAGATTTGTAAATCCAGGTTTTAGAAATGTTTTAGTTTTATTAAGCTGTTTTATTGTTTTTGATGTATAGTATTTATTGTTGTAAATCGTTATGATGGAATCCGAGTGACAGTATATAAAACCCAACAAATAAATAAATAAAATAAATTATACCCCTTATCCTAGTACACTTTTCGATTCTACCTATTAATCTGTACTATGTTGTTGTTAGGGCAGTGTTACAAGTTTCTTAAATATAAAAACTAGAAGAAATAAATGTGAACTCATGACTGACATTAAATGATACATTCTTCGACAGTGTATCTTGGTTACTGCAGTAATGAGAAATATAGCAGCGCTCAGAATTTCATCAAAATAAAGCACAACATATATACTGTACCTACATTTAGACTCTCATTTTATTTATTTATTTAATTTATTTGCAGGTGCTTTTATACCTTTATCATAGGTTGCCGTTAACTGATCAAAGTAGTGCTCATTCAGCTTTCTCTTTTTCAACTCTTTACTGAAGCTGAGTCATATATGCTCCATTTTTTATTTCCTAAGTGAGAGCTTATCCAGATCCTCTATCATCTGAATCAAAAAAAAACCCTTCTTGACTAATGGCTCAAGATGAACTTGCTACTCACTTCTTCACCCTTGAATGGTCAGGGGATAAACTATAGGGATGTGAATCGTTTTAGGACGATTAAAATTATCGTCCGATAATTTTAATATCGTCTTAAACCGTTATGGAACACAATACAATAGAGATTCTAACGATTTATCGTTATAAATCATTAGAATCGTGAGCCGGCACACTAAAACCCCCTAAAACCCACCCCCGACCCTTTAAATTAAATCCCCCACCCTCCCGAACCCCCCCCCCCCAAATGACTTAAATAACCTGCGGGTCCAGCGGCGGTCCGGAACGGCAGCAGTCCAGAACGGGCTCCTGCTACTGAATCTTGTTGTCTTCAGCCGGCGCCATTTTCCAAAATGGCGCCGAAAAATGGCGGCGGCCATAGACGAACACGATTGGACGGCAGGAGGTCCTTCCGGACCCCCGCTGGACTTTTGGCAAGTCTTGTGGGGGTCAGGAGGCCCCCCCCAAGCTGGCCAAAAGTTCCTGGAGGTCCAGCGGGGGTCAGGGAGCGATTTCCCGCCGTGAATCGTTTTCGTACGGAAAATGGCGCCGGCAGGAGATCGACTGCAGGAAGTCGTTCAGCGAGGGTTCCGGCGCCTCGCTGAACGACCTCCTGCAGTCGATCTCCTGCCGGCGCCATTCCGTACGGAAAATGGCGCCGGCCATACGCGTATGGCCGGCGCCATTTTCCGTACGAAAACGATTCGCAAGGGTCTGTGCCCGGTCCACACATGGACCTTCTCACCTCGCTAGCTCCTCTGCAAGTCACGGGTCGGCCTCCCCAGCGGCAGCCGCAAGCTCCTCCAGGCCTCAGCGTCCCGCGGCGGTGGTCACCAGGCTTTCCACTGCGCACCAGGCCTCATGCTGGAGTTCAGCGTCCCCAGTGGTGTTGGCCATACCCCTATGCACGTGCGTGGACCGCCCAGTCTCTTGTAGGGCCAGGGGCGGGTCTTAGCTCTGCAGTGCACCCTGATTGAACGTACGATATAAGGAAGTCCCTGCCTGCACTTCCTTGCCTTGGCAATCGGGTCAGCACTGTAAGTGAACTAGTTTGCCTCCGCATTCACAGTCTTGTTCCAGTCTTGTTCCAGCCTTGTTCCAGCGTCCTACTGTTCCAGCATCGTACTGTTCCAGCCCTGTTCCAGCGTCCTTCTGTTCCAGCGTCTGTCTGTCCTGTCTCCCCAGGTAGTACCCTCGGACTGTCTCTCTGGTACTGACCTCGGCTTGCTCCTTGACCATTCTGTTCACTGCCTGAATCCTGACCTCTGCCTGCCTTGTGACCTTCTCTGACCTCTGAAACCTGACCCCTGCTTCGTTGACTACTCCTCGGACTGATCCTCAGATTCTGACCCCAGCTGCCATTGACCACGTCTCCTGATTCTGGCTCTGACCCTTGCCTTGTCATCGTCTATGCTGTTCTGGCCTTCCTTGCTCCTCCAGACCTACACAGCCTACTGTGTCCGACTGCACTCCCTTGCTGTTCATGGGCACGCCTCTCTTCTACCTTTCCAGGAGACCCTGCGAGGCCCACTTAAGTCCAAGCTGCCCGGGTCCCTACGGGCTCCACCCGGGGGAACCGTGGGCTTCCAGTGGTGAAGCTCTTCCTAGTCTCTGTCTCCTCCTGTGCTCCGCCCCCTAGGGGCAGGTGCTTCCTGGTCCCTTCCAGGAAGCCATTCTCCACTGCTCCAGGACAAGTGTCCACCTCCAAGCGCAACAACCAGAAGGAGATTAAATATGGATAGCTGCATTTAAAAAGCCCTATTAAAGGGGGTCATTCATCAAAATGTGATGTGGCCTTATTGTGTGCATTAAGGCGTTATTGCACATAACTTAAACATCTAAATTAGGGAAAGGGGAGGGGTTAGGGTGGGGTTTGAGTGGGGTTAGAAAAATTTTGATTCTGGTAGCGCTGCAGGCAATAATGTTTTAGACATTATCACCGGCAGTAGCGTCGGAAATAACATCACCTTTTCCAGTGGTTCTAGGGGGGTGATAGTGTGTGGAGCAGCTGCAACCGTGGTGAGCAAAAATGCACCACTGCAATGCAGCCAGCTGCACACTATCGCCCCCCGCCCCCTTTCTTTACAAAGAATGATAAATCCCAGGGAAAGGTGTTATCTTTGTTAATTGCTAGGCCAAGAAGACTATGATAGCTGGTGATATTTTCTTACATAAGGATATTACAAATATTAATACAAAACTATACAGTATGTTTTTAGCTTTTGAGTACAAAGAACACAGAGGTATCTCTTAAATTTATTTTGGTTTATTATTAAATTGAAATGGGGCTGATTTTATTTCAAATGCACAAAGACAGTGAAAGGGACATTAGTAAAGCTATAATTGAGTTTTTGAGAATTGACATTAAAATATCATTCCCCATGATGCTTTCCATTTTTTATTTTGCACTTATTGTTTTTTTGGCAGCTACCTTAACCTAATTAAATATGTGCTTTTCCTGGAGGTTGACTTTTCTCCATCTGAGATAACAGCTGCATTGCACTGATAAGCCCCAAGAAAGAGAGAACACATGTTTTTGGTTCTTGGTTCCATTATGACTGACCTATTGCAGAAACCCTTGGGAAACACTTGTTGGCTTGCTTTCCTGGATATATCAACTGCCAGCTGCCTTGTGTATTTCTAAAAGAATCACAAATAATGCATTATTTTAGAGTAGAAATGATTCCTATCATTAACTGTATTGAATTGCATATAGTATATGTACTTCAGTGTTTCTCTCATTACATGATTGTATGTGTGTTGATGGCTTCTACCAAAAGATTCTTGGGCAGTAGTAGCTGCAATTGGCTAGTTGTTAGAGGAAAGAGGAAGTCTAGTGCATAAGTCTGCATTGCCAGTACATAGCATCTCTACCTAGACCCCTATGGTGAATTTCATGGCAACTGAGACCTCGTGACCCCAGACCATTATTATTTATTGGATTGTCTAAATTGATTTGCATCTTTGAGAAGCATGGACGCCGGACACAATGTGTAAATGCCATCCAATATATGGATATGCCTTGGAATCTTGTCAACTATGCCCCAGCTATGAGTCAAGTAGATTGAGACTGCAGGGTTCTTCTGCTTTGGATTAACAACCTACCTAACGCTAATGCATCACTGAACTTGCACCAGTTAGCACATGTTATGTGTGGATGGATGATAGCATGCAAAAGCCTCTCACAGTATAATCCACTCATGTACAGGCTATTTTGCAACTCCAAGTTACTAAGAACAATATTACTCTTCTGTGGTAACAGGCAAGCGGTGATAGGGACAAGCCAAGGATTCTGTCAGGATTCTCTAGGCACATATCTGCACACAGGTGGCCCATATGTGATAGTAATTTGCCATAGCTCAGGATAGATGTGTCACTCATATCCTGCATTCAGGGTCGGATTTCCCATAAGGCCAATCTAGGCCATGGCCTAGGGTGCAGCAGTCAGGGGGGCGTATATGCTGCAGAAATAACAATCAAACATTTACACATTTTTCAGCATTATTTTGAAAAGGCAATATAAAATGCTGTTTTTTAAATTTATATCCATATACTTTAAATAAATTGAGCGGTACATTTACGTTGCCCATCTCTACAGTTTGCGCTGTCTTGCTCAGACACAGGCAAAAAGCATTTGCTATTTCTCTCTCACACACTCAGCGTAAACCACGTGTTAAAGGAAAATTCCAGATTTGGCGTTACAATAGTGATTCCAAGTGATTCATTACACTCATATCGCTTGTCTTCTACATATCTACTGATAATAGGTATGTAAAATATATCGTTACTACTTTTATATACTGTTTTGTTAACTCAGGGCTGAAAGCCTTAAGCAGAAAAAGTTGACAGGGGTGTTCACCAAATTATAAGGGGGCTGCAATTTGTATTACAAAACATGAAACATACATAATTCATGGCTTGTTTATGCAGCATCATTTAATGTGGTGTAATGTAAGTTTGACACAAAATGCAAAACATTTCAATAAAATTCTATAATGTTAGATGAGAATCGATGTAAATCTTCTGCATTTTATGTCAATTTTATTCACTGTTTTTTTAACACGCCATCTGGGTGAATAATTTGAACTAACTAAAGAAGTAATCGTCGTTCCTCGTATGGGTTATATAGGCAGACGTCTGCATTTTGCGGGCTGGCCTGACCCGAAAACGCGGGCCGAGTCAGGTTCAAAATATTTCAGCTTGGGTCGGGTCGGACAGAAGAACTTCCACGGGGAGATGTGGGTCTTGTGGGCTGAAAAACATTTACTGGTTTTGGTCTGTTTTATTTTGCTTCTGGGTTCACTCGTCGCAAGTTTAAATATGTTTCGAATAACTCGCAGGGATTACATATTAAATTGAAAATTATAAATCAACTTTTGAGGGGGAGGGGGTGCAGAATTGTGCTTTGGCCTAGGACGTAGAAATGTGTAAATCCGGCCCTGCCTGCATAGGTGAAAGATCTCCCATTATAAAGACAGGTACAATAAAAGGACCCTTCAACCATATCCCTCTTTCAACATCTTGTCACTGCTCCTGGTTGGCAATTTAACAATAGTCAATGGGAAGTGGAGGAGATGAGCTGTATACACAATGGGGCAGATTTTCAAAGAGGTACGTGCGTAAGATACACGCGTACCCCCCAAAAACCTGCCCCAAGCTCTCCCTGTGCACACCGAGCCTATGTTGAATAGGCTCGGTGGTGCGCGCAAGCCTCGGGATGCGCGTAAGTCCCGGGGCTTTCCTGGGGGGGGCATGTCATGGGGGGGGGGGCGTGTCGTGCCAGTGCGTCATCCTGGGGTGGGGTCGCGAGCGTGGTTCCGGCCCGGGGGATTTTGGGGGCATGGCCGAGGCCTCCGAAACTGCTCCTGGCCCAGGGAATCGTGTGCTGGCAGCCGGCCGGCACGCGTGAGTTACGCCTGTCTCGGGCACACCGAGGGGAAGGTAGGGGAAGGGAGGGGAAGGTGCGGGTGGTGGAGGGAATGGAGGCAGGCTGCGCTGCTTGGCATGCGCAGGCTGCCGATTTTGCATAGCCTTGCACTCGCCGACCCCGGATTTTAAAAGATACATGCGGCTACGCGCAAATCTATTAAAATCCGGCATACTCTTGTTTGCATCGGTCGTGCGAACAAAAGTACGCGCAGGCATACTTTTTTAAAAATCTGCCCCAATAAGTATAAACCACAATAACAATGGTATAGCGCTAATGAGTTTTTTCAGATCATTATATAGATTTACTCAAAAAATGAAGCGTGAAAAAGTTTTAGAATAAACATTTCCCTTTTTATTCATGAGTGGTTGAGGAAGAGTTTCGGCAATTTAACAATACATATTAAAAACCAAACACAATATAAACTGTGCCATTTGTAATGTGCATAATTTGATCAATGATAATAAAAGACAAGAGAGGCACACTGTCCTTTCAAGAAGGCTGTAAAATGCAACATTGACATAGCAGAAATGAGTGAGATCCAGCTTTCAGTGGATTCAAGTTTAGTAGAGAATGGCACAGGATATACATTCTACTGAATGGGAAAACCTGAAGGTGAACTAAAAACATCTGGTGTGGTCGTCCTCATTTGTATATCTCTAAGGATAGGCTTGCCAAATCATCAGTGCTTATACCTCTATCATAACCCACACTGATGAATGATGTCAAGGATGTCATCTATGAGTAACTGGATAGAGCCATACAGGACATCTCTCATAACAATCAATTCATAGTTATGAGCAACTTCAGTACTATGAATTGGCTATAACATAGCCTCATGATACCAAATGCTACAGCATCATGATTTTGGAAAATGTAGCTCAGATAAACTCCTGCTGCAAATGAAATATCCTAAACACAACCTTTATTTTTTATATTTTATTAGAATTTTAAATCATTCATGGAATTGCAATATGCAATTCAAATAAGTTTAGTTTATTGTCATTTATATACCGTTACATCAGACATACCTTCACAACGGTTTACAAAGTCAAAACACATACAGGAAATACAATGTTTTGTTAATATAGTAACAGCTAAAAATTACAAAAGATGAAGGTAAATAAATTAGCTGTTAAAAGAAAAGATAAAAGCAAATAAAATCAAATAAGAAATGTCTAAATATGATATCATATATTAAATATAAATAGCACTAAAGAGAAATAGACCTAAATATTAAAATAGATAAAATAAAAATAAAACAGAAATTCATAAAAGTTAAGCACATAATATAATCTGGTGTTTTGCGGCTCAAATCTAGAGATTCATGCCCTGTACAGAAGTTTCATACTCTGCAAATGCACATTTGAATAACCAGGTTCTTAATTCAGATTTAAATTGCTTTTTTTCTGTAAACAGTCTCAAGTGCATTGTTAAGGAGTTCCAGACTTTTGTTCCCGCAATAGATAAAACACGATCTCTAACCTGGCTGAGTCTAGCTGATTTTATAGTAGGTACTGATAAAAGACCCTTATTGGCGGATCTCAAGTCTCTCTGCGGTACATGAAGACGCATGGATGTATTGAGCCATTCAGTTTGTTCTCTATATATGACATTATGAATTAAACAAGCAGCTTTATACTGAATAAGAACCACAATTGAGAGAATCCAACAGCAAATTTCCTAGTGCATGATAAATCAAGGAAAATAACAAAATCTATATCTGTATATGCCTATATCTGGCACCTGGATCAAGCAATACTGATGGCCTCCCAATGAAAAGTCTGAGCATGTGCAAAGAAACTCCATTTTCTCTGTTGGTTTTCACTGAGAAAATTTGTCTTTTCAGAAACTCTTACAGTCAAGAAAAAGTTGTAAAAAAGGAGAATAATGTTGGTATTTTTCTTATCCTCAGTGCTGCAGTCACAGTGCTTTCACTACATCAGAGAAACAGAGACACTGTTTTCTGACTATTCACTGGAGGAGAGAAGTGGACTGGAGAAAAAGAAAAGGTAAACACTGACATTTTTGTGTCAATCTGTCTCACTTTGCACAAGGCACTGCACTGGTTATCTATAGACAGATTGCAGTAAAGGTAAGTGCAGCCTTACCAGTCTTCCCAGTTTATTCTTTCTGACAGTTTGTGTGTGTGCATGCACAAAAAGGGTCAGTCAACAATGCATACATATACACATTGAATGTGTATGTGTGAGAGACATTTTTTCACACACTATAAGGAATATTCTTAGAAAGACAATGAGTTTATGCCTCTGGCAAACGTCTAACCCTGCTTGGCAATTTGATAATGCTTGCTATGCACTGAAATTAACTCAGTTTATCAACTTGATTGAGTGTGTGTCAGACAGACATCAGTACTTCAGTGATATTGGTAAGTGGTACAGTATCACTAATGTATATTGTTACATCAAAACTCCTAATAGCCACTTCCAATTATATCCTGCCATTGCAAGAAAAGGAGAGAGGAACGGCAGTGGGCAGAACAATGTCAGTGGCAGAGGAATGGATGTTCCTGCAGAGGGAGCCCAGACTGTCAGAATCAGAAGCAGTAGTATCAGTGAGAAAAAAGTGAGGAATAGCCTAGTGGTAGAGTAGTGGGTTGCAAACCAAGGTTCAAATCCCACTGTTGCTTCTTGTGACCTTGAGCAAGTCATTTCACTCTCCATTGTCACAGGTACCAACTTAGTTACTGATTCACTAAGGCAGTGATGGCCAACCTTTTGAGCTCAGTGTGTCAAAATTCATAAAAAAGCCGAGCATAACTCGGGTGGTGTGTCACTTCTAGAAAAATCCATAATTGTGATATTTGTAGCTCTAATTAATAACAGGTTATAATTTTAATATGTACTGTATTTATTAATAAAGCAAAAACAAATAATTCTTTACCTTGCCTGCTTAGTGACTTTTTTGTTGCTGAATTTCGTCAGCTAAATCTTCAATTAAAACACTCTCTCCCCCTCCACCCCCCCTCCCACACAAACTCTTACTCCCCTGGATTTTCTCATACACACTCATGCTCTCACACTCACTAGCTCCCTCACATACACACAAACACACACACCCAGGCAGGCTCCCATTCATTTTCACACCACTCCCGCTCCATCCTCCAGGCAGGCACCAATTCATTGTCACACACACAGACCCCCAGGCAGGCACCAATTCATTCTCACACACACAGACCCCCAGGCAGGCACCTATGCATTCACACACATACACCCCCAGGCAGAGTCCCATTCATTCACATGCACACACTAAAGGCAGACCCCCCTCTCTTTTGCCAGCAACCTCGGAACCTCTCTCATTCCTCTGCTGCCACTGTCACTGCTGCCACATGACTATTGGGGATGTTACTATTCTTGCACATTCCCAAAGATTACATGTGCCAATCACTAAAAATATATATTTTTTTTTTAACCTTTGCTGTCTGATCTTAGTTTTCTAATTGATTGGTCACAGGCTTTTTTTTTCCACCTTCCTTTTCTTATTTTTTCCACCTTCCCTTTCTTATTTTTTATTTTTTTTTTTGCCAATTCCTTTTATATTGTCTTTTTTTCTGTTTCTTTTCTCTCCATCTTCTTCCCTCAAACACACAGTCAGGTTCTCATTCTCACATGCATTTCTCTCTCTCTCTCACACACACACACACACAGGCTCTCACTGGCACATGCTGTCTAACTCTCACACACACAGGCGCTCTCTCTCACTCCCACATGCTGTCTTGCTTAAGCACATGCAGTCTCTGCAAACATTCAGGTCCTCACTCTCACACACAATCTCTCAACTCATGTCATACACGTGCGCACACACACAGACCCTCATTCTCTCTCTCACCTCTGGGCCTCCTCTTCGCGGGTCGCGCAGGATGGGCTCTGCAGCGGCCCTGCTACTGGGCTTCTTCCTCTTCTCGGGCCGCTGCGATTTGAGATTCGCGGCGGCCCGTAAGTGCAAGCGATGCTCCTCTTCTGCATGCACTGATGCTTCTCCTCCTTCCTGCCCACGCGGCTCCGGCAACGTTTACTTCCGGGGCCGCACAGGCAGGAAGGAGGAGGAGCATCAGCGCGTTCAACACGATCTTTTTGTTTGGGCCATGGTGAAGTGAGCCTCACCACGGCCCTGCCTGTCGCTGCGCCTCCCTGCGCCCGGGGGCATGGGGGGGGGCTGGAGGGATACTAAAAAACTAAAAAACTAATTTTAAAGGGTTGGCGCAGCCGGAAAAAAAAAAAAAAGGCTCGGCACAGCCAATAAAAAAAAAAAAAAATCGATAGTCCCGAAACGCTAGGCGTGTCAGCAAAAACGGCTCGGCGTGTCACCTCTGACACGCGTGTCATAGGTTAGCCATCACTGCACTAAGGGGTTTTCCCATAGACACAAAATGGGAGAAAAGCTTTAATGAATCTGGCTCTTAGATTGTGAGCAATCTGGGGATTGGGAAATACCTACAGTATCTGAATGTAATCTGCTTTGAAGTGCCTGAAAAAGTGGAATATAAATAAAATTAAGAGAACATTTTAGCTGCAGAAAGCCAAGAGTGGAAGTTGGCTAAAGCCAAAAGAAATTAAAATAGGATGAGCAAGTGCCACTGCCCCATGTTCTTCTCTCTTTTGTTTTGAAGCAAGGGAAAAGGTGGGAGAGCCATCTGGAGTAGGCTGAGTGAGGCAAGGACAGGGGTAGCAGAAAGGAAACACCCAAAACCTGCAGTACACTCCTCCATGATTACTGCTTCTGAGATAATGGAAGCAGTAAGAACATAAGAACTAGGGATGTGCAGAGCAAAATTTTATGTTCATATTTTTTATGTCCGAAAGGGGGTCCCACTTGCGGCCAATATGGACATAAAAAAAATCCAATGAGTTGGGTATATGTACATATGTGCAAAAAAAAAAATTTAAACCCCCTCACCCTCCTTAATCCCCCCCCCAGACTTACCACAACTCCCTGGTGATCGAGCGAGGAGTGAGGACGTCATTTCTGCAATCCTTGGCGAGAAGCATGTGACGTCGGTGGCACGTCGAGTGACGCGGCGTCACGTGATTCCCGGCTCGTTCGCGCCGGACGGCTCGTTCGGCCCAAAAAGAACTTTTGGCCAGCTTGGGGGGGTCAGGAGGCCCCCCCAAGCTGGCCAAAAGTTCTTTTTGGGCCAAAAGTTCTTTTTGGGCCGAACGAGCCGTCCGGCGCGAACGAGCCGGGAATCACGTGACGCCGGCGTCACTCGACATGCCGCCGACGTCACATGCTTCTCGCCAAGGATTGCAGAAATGGCGTCCTCACTCCTCGCTCCATCACCAGGGAGTTGTGGTAAGTCGGGGGGGGGGGGGGGGGGGATTAAGGAGGGTGAGGGGGTTTATATTTTTATTTTGGCTCAACAATCGCGATTTCCCACATATCGAACATATCTATGTTCGATATGTGGGAAATCCGATCGTTTATGTTGAATCAATTTTTTAAGTAAAAAAAAAATATGAGTTGCGTTTTACTAATGCGGTCAATCCGAATGCACACCCCTAATAAGAACAGTAGAACACAAGAAATTGCCATACTGGGTCAGACCAAGGGTCCATCAAGCCCAGCATCCTGTTTCCAACAGCGGCCAATCCAGGCTACAAGTACCTGGCAAATACTCAAAAACTAAATAGATCCCATGCTACCACTGTCAGCAATAGCAGTGGCTATTCCCCAAGTCAACCCGATCAATAGCAGTAAATGTACCTCTCCTTCAAGAACCTATCCAAACCTTTTTTGAACCCAGCTACACTAACTGCACTAACCACACTCTCTGGCAACAAATTCCAGAGCTTAATTGTGCATTGAGTAAAAAATAATTTTCTCCGATTAGTTTTAAATGTACTACTTGCTAACTTCATGGAATGCCCCCTAGTCCTTCTATTATACGAAAGAGTAAATAACCAATTCACATCTCCCCATTCTAGACCTCTCATGATTTTAAAGACCTCTATCGTATTCCTCCTCAGCCATCTCTTCTCCAAGCTGAACTGCCCTAACCTCTTTAGCCTTTCCTCACAGTATTTTCAAAAATTGATTCTGAGAAAGAATCGTGTCTGGGATTCCCTGAATCAGAAGATTTGGAAGAGCTAGTAGCTGAAAAGAATTTGGGAGTGCTAGTGAAGTAGTGACTTAGCCTTCAGTGAGGAAAGTGATACTAATGGTGTTGAGAGTAACTCCCAGGAAGAGCAGGTATTGCAGGAAGAGAGCTCAAGCAATGCCCCTGATCTTCTTCCCCATGGCCAACCGTCTACCTCAACTCTAGTGCCAGCAGCAGCAGCAGCAGCAGCTTACAAGGATGCAAAGAGGAGATTGTGAATGACATTAAGGCACTTTAAAGTGAAGAAGGACCCACATTTTTCTCAGTGTATTCACAGCACTAAGTTTATCAGTCAAGGGGAGATCCTGGTGCATCTGACAAAATTTGGTATGCAGCATCACCTATAAAAACACTCGCTAGCAAATGGCATCAGGAGAGGCAGCCTTGGTACCCCCTCTGCCACTCTCAAAGCAGAAGCTGTAGCAAAAGGGTTGAAAAGGAGAATACTTTTTCCCAATGTGATTGCATATCTCCTTCCAACAGTCAGATGACAGGTTATCAGCTTCCTGCCATGTATCTGCAGCAGAACACCACATAGAGGAAATGGAGTGATGTTCTATATCTCTATCCCCTTGCAGCATCCAAAGTAGTGATGAGGTGAATTGGGGAAATGAATGCCCTGAATGACCAGCCCTTGCAGATAGTGGAGAACCTGGGCTTTAAGCAAATGCTGCACTTCTTAATCCCAATTACAGTGTTCCTCAGGACCTCATTCAGAATGCAGGTTATCCCTAATCTATACAATCAGTGCTGTAGTCACATGCAGGCACAGCTGACTAAGGCCAGGATTCATCATTCCGTGCGGAATGATGAAGCCTGCGCTAAAGGGAGCGGGGCGGGGGAGGGTAAAGGAGGGGGCGGGCGGGCATTAACACCATAACACATTTTAGTGCATGATCTGGTTGGTATCATAAATGAGATGTGCTGTATAGTCAATAACACAACAATCCCTAAGTTTTGACTCGATAACCACAATTGTATAATAATTTACCGCTGGGTTTCCCAAACCTGTCGTGGTGAGCCAACAACCAGTAGGTTTTCAGGATATCTATAATAAATATGCATGCAATAAAGTTGCATGTACTAGGTCTCCAATGCATGCAAACTGAGCTCATGCATATTTATTATGGATACCCTGAAAATTCAACTGGCTGTGGGGCTACCAGGATAGGTTTGGGAAGCCCTGAATTACCATGTACAGTTCCAATAATAAGATTTTATTTTTTCAATAACAGTAAAAATAAATCAATCAATCCATGTCTTCAAACCAATATTATTGAACATTCCAGTGAATTACATTTTTTCTTTTTTGTATTTTAGCATAGCTGCCAGTTAAATAGCACAGAGAAAATTCAAGCATCCAGAAATATGAGATCAAATGGCATTGTATATTTCCAGGAACATGTTCATTTCACAGGACACCATGTACTAAGAACCTGTTCTGTTCTGATGTATCATCCTGTATGATAAACAGGTTAGGAAATCTCAATGAAAAGAATACGTATGTCAGATTAGAAATAGAATGCTTTGAGAGAAGAGCTAGCAACCATAAAATGTGTTCAGACCTGAAACATCTATGATTTGACCCAGCTTGTTTTGCTTTATTTATCATAATAAAGCCATATCTTTCCTAATTCAGCACTAATAGGCTACCATTTTGCACAACAAAGCTGAAAGTTGAGAAACACGGTAAATGGATTCAGACTGTAAACATGGAGTCCTTGAAATTCAGGGAGAGCGCGGACAAAGATGTATTAGTGCTGGAATAATCCAAATCCTCAAAAGCACTTGGTGATGTTACAATGTTGAGCATAAAAATATCCAGTCTAGCAGCTGCAGTAATGATATACTGCAAATCAGTGCACTGCCAAAAAGAGAAAGACTTGAGCACCAAGGAAGGGCATCTCAGAATCAGAAAATATGAATAAACCAACTCAATTCAAGAGGATAATCCACAATATTTATAACACTTGCCCCAGCTTCTGTGACATCTAGCCTGGCATTGGTTTTGCCAGCAAATCCTTTAAGTAAGGGGGTATGGGTGGGGGTGCACTGGCATTTTTGGGAAACCCACCATGTCTATTCTCAGAAAAAGAGAGGATACAACACTGGAGTCAATGTTTGTGTAGGTGGTGCAGCATAGTAAACTGCAGTTATGGATCTGGTGAGGTCTGTAGTTTCTTCAGCTATTGTTGAAGTTAGGGGACCTGCTTCTTGGGTAGCTGTCACAAACCCCTTGTCTGTAGTTGTACTATATCTGTTATAAGACTGCCCACAATAATGCTTGAGTGTATTTAGAATCCTGTAGCTTCTGTAGTTCAGTCAATTGCTGTTATTACCACTGACATTCATTCTAGAATGCAGACTCAAGAGGATAAGCTTGCTTACGGTGTGGAAGGATTGAGAAGCTAAAATATAGCAATGCCCAGTTATCAACTATGGAAACAGGACTGATTCAGGTCAGGAATGTGATATTCTGTAGAGTGAAGAATCTTGAGAATGGGGCTAAGTTTCTGTACCTATGAATCCTGAATAGGTTCATTTATGGGTTCTGAAATTTCCAAAGAAGTATATGGGGGACATTTTAAAGGTTCTGCTATTGAAAATGGTGGGGTAAGCTCTTTGTTTACAGTCTGGATCTCTCAAGTCTTCTGAAGGGAAGAACAGAGTCAGTTTCTTGGTAACTCATTTTTCAGCAAGATATAACACCAGTTTCTATTAGGGATGTGAATCGTTTTTCAACGATTAAAATTATCGTCCGATAATGTTTATATCGTCTTAAATCGTTATAGAACACGATACAATAGAAATTCTAACGATTTATCGTTAAAAATCGTTAAATCGTGTTAGTGCGCACTAACTCGAGTTAGTGCGCACTAACTCCCCGTTAGTGCGCACTAACTCGATTTAGTGCGCACTAACTGAAAATGATACAAATAAACACTTTCCAGGTCACTGAAGGTCAGTTAGGAATGAATATGTGTTCCTATTGGCTGGCTGCCCTCTTATCTATTGATGTTACCAAGGTTACCACTGAGGTGATGGTTGGGGGGATGGGAAATGGAACTGGAAACTAACGAACACCAACAGAAAATGAAACAAAGTGTTCACACTTCCCAGGTCAGTAAAGGTCACTTAGGAATGAATATGTATGTATGTATTCCTATTGGCTGGCTGTGCTCTTATCTATTGATGTTACCAATATGGTTGGGGGGATGTGAAATGGAAACAGTTGGAAGCTTGACAAAAAAAGTAATGTAATGATCAGCACTCACGTGACTAGAACTTGTTTGTTTATTATTTTTGTTAGCAGGCACCTGAAATGCTAGTGCATGTTGAATTTGCCAATCACTGTGCATTTTAGAAAGGTGGTCCTGGCTGGAACTGTACACAGTTCAAATATATGTAATTGATTGTTGGTAAGTGTATTTTTTAAGTAGCCACACTGGCACCAGTATGTTTACTTTTCCTCCTACTTAACTCACTAGCTCAGCTTTGTAAGAAGGGCTTCTCTGCTTGTGTGTTGTTTTTGTTTGGTGTGAGGAGAGCAGAAACATCAGATCTTTATTCAATCTACTACAGTCATCTCTTACAGTGCCCTATCCCTATTAATACCAGGAGTGTTGTGATCTTCCTGCACACAGTGCCCTAACCCTGATACCAGTCTGAGACAGCTCCCTCCCTGCATTACTAGTGAGAGGCTGGCTTCACAGACAGGGGGGAGCTGCCTGACCCTCACTCCTGACTTCCCCCATGTCCCAGCTCGTGAATGGTGTGTGGGTGAGGGGGGGGGGGGGAGGATGGTGAAGTCTGAGACAGCTCCCTCCCTGCATTACTAGTGAGAGGCTGGCTTCACAGACAGGGGGGAGCTGCCTGACCCTCACTCCTGACTTCCCCCATGTCCCAGCTAGTGAATGGTGTGTGGGTGAGGGGGGGGGAGGATGGTGAAGTCTGAGACAGCTCCCTCCCTGCATTACTAGTGAGAGGCTGGCTTCACAGACAGGGGGAAGCTGCCTGACCCTCACTCCTGACTTCCCCCATGTCCCAGCTAGTGAATGGTGTGTGGGTGAGGGGGGGGGGGGGAGGATGGTGAAGTCTGAGACAGCTCCCTCCCTGCATTACTAGTGAGAGGCTGGCTTCACAGACAGGGGGGAGCTGCCTGACCCTCACTCCTGACTTCCCCCATGTCCCAGCTAGTGAATGGTGTGTGGGTGAGGGGGGGGGGGGGAGGATGGTGAAGTCTGAGACAGCTCCCTCCCTGCATTACTAGTGAGAGGCTGGCTTCACAGACAGGGGGGAGCTGCCTGACCCTCACTCCTGACTTCCCCCATGTCCCAGCTAGTGAATGGTGTGTGGGTGAGGGGGGGGGGGAGGATGGTGAAGTCTGTGACAGCTCCCTCCCTGCATTACTAGTGAGAGGCTGGCTTCACAGACAGGGGGGAGCTGCCTGACCCTCACTCCTGACTTCCCCCATGTCCCAGCTAGTGAATGGTGTGTGGGTGAGGGGGGGGGGAGGATGGTGAAGTCTGAGACAGCTCCCTCCCTGCATTACTAGTGAGAGGCTGGCTTCACAGACAGGGGGGAGCTGCCTGACCCTTACTCCTGACTTCCCCCATGTCCCAGCTAGTGAATGGTGTGTGGGTGAGGGGGGGGGGGAGGATGGTGAAGTCTGAGACAGCTCCCTCCCTGCATTACTAGTGAGAGGCTGGCTTCGCAGACAGGGGGGAGCTGCCTGACCCTCACTCCTGACTTCCCCCATGTCCCAGCTAGTGAATGGTGTGTGGGTGAGGGGGGGGGGGAGGATGGTGAAGTCTGAGACAGCTCCCTCCCTGCATTACTAGTGAGAGGCTGGCTTCACAGACAGGGGGGAGCTGCCTGTCCCTCACTCCTGACTTCCCCCATGTCCCAGCTAGTGAATGGTGTGTGGGTGAGGGGGGGGGGGTGGTGGATGGTGAAGTCTGAGACAGCTCCCTCCCTGCATTACTAGTGAGAGGCTGGCTTCACAGACAGGGGGGAGCTGCCTGACCCTCACTCCTGACTTCCCCCATGTCCCAGCTAGTGAATGGTGTGTGGGTAAGGGGGGGGGGGGGGAGGATGGTGAAGTCTGAGACAGCTCCCTCCCTGCATTACTAGTGAGAGGCTGGCTTCACAGACAGGGGGGAGCTGCCTGACCCTCACTCCTCCGGGGTATTGTGATCTTCCTGCACACAGTGCCCTATCCCTGATACCAGGGGTGTTGTGATCTTCCTGCATGCAGTGCCCTATCCCTATTAATACCAGGAGTGTTGTGATCTTCCTGCATGCAGTGCCCTATCCCTATTAATACCAGGAGTGTTGTGATCTTCCTGCATGCAGTGCCCTATCCCTGATATCGGGATGTGTGCAAGAAGATCACAACACCCCCGGTATCAGGAATAGGGCACTGTGTGCAGGAAGATCACAACACCCCCAGTATCAGGAATAGGACACTGTGTGCAGGAAGATCACAACACCCCTGGTATTAGGGATAGGGCACTGTGTGCAGGAAGATCACAACACTCCTGGTATTAATAGGGATAGGGCACTGTGTGCAGGAAGATCACAATACCCCTGGTATCAGGGTTAGGGCACAAGTTCTAGTCACATTGACTGATCACATTACTTGTTTTGTCAAGCTACCAACTGTTTCCATTTCCCATCCCCCATATACTGTCAGTAGGAAACTTGGTAACATGAATAAATAAGAGGGCAGCCAATAGGAATACATATTCATTCCTAAACTGACCTTAACTGACCTGAAAAGTGTCAAATTGTATCATTTTCAGTTAGTGCGCACTAACTCCCAGTTAGTGCGCACTAACTCCCGTTAGTGCGCACTAACTCGAGTTAGTGCGCACTAATCGGAAAAAAACGATTTTTAACGATTTTTTAACTAAAAAATCGTGCCTAAGACGATTTTCTTGCCCTGCCACACGATTTCTATCGTTAAGACGATATGGAAAACGATTCACATCCCTAGTTTCTATGACTATTTTTCTGGAATCATAGTGCTTTGTTCATAGGATATAAAATTTTGACTTTTCCTGTTCAGTACAGGAATATACAAGACTGTAGAAGAAAATTTCAGGTTATGCATTCGGATTCAACTTTATTAGGGCCTTCCATTAATTATGGGTTAATCTGAAAGAGGGACTGGAACAACTATTTACATAGCTGTAATACAGAGACTTGCTTTACAGACAGAAGAAATGGATAAAGATTTAATGAAAGATATTCAGAAAATTACTATGAAAGGGAAGTGCTATTGCTAGGGAATTTCAGTCTGCCGAATGCTGTTTGGGGCGTTCTGGCTGTGGTGTCTTCCAGAGGCAGAGAGATTCTGGATTCTCTGCATGGGAAAAATGTTCTGTTAACTGGTAATAGAACCTATAAAGGAGAGGGCAATACAGGCCCTGATGCTTATCAATGGGGATAATATCTCTGATGTAGTAGATGATCATCTGGGATCCAGTGATCAATGGATGGTGTAGTTCAGTATTAAAGCACAGAAGATGAAGTTTCATTCAAAGGTGAGGGTTCTAGATGTCAGGAAGACAAATTTTGTTAAAACAGAGAAGTGCCAGAAGGAGCCATTAGCAAGATGGGAAAATCTAGGGGAACCAGAAGAGCAGTGGGCAAAACTAAAAAGATATATTGTAAAAACAACTAACATTTTTGTTAGGAAAGTAAGTAAAAGAAAGAAGAAAAAGAGGCCACTATGGTTTTCTAAAGAAGTAGCTGAAAAGCAAAGGGAGAAAAGGTTAGCGTTTATAAACTATAAGACATTGCATAAAGAGGAAGATAGACAACAATATCTGGAAAAGCTAAGAGAAGATGGGAAAGTAGTCAGGAATGTAAAAATTCAAATGGAAGAAAACAATGGCAAATACAGTAAAATGGGGAGACACTACTTTTTTTTAGGTATGATAGATAGAATGAAGTACAAAATTGGCATTGTGAGACTCTGAGGTAAAGAAGAGGAATATGTAGAAGACAAAAAAAAAGCAAAATTGCTCAACAAATATTTCTGTTCAGTGTTCATGTTGTGCTCAGGGGTGGACCCTTGTCCAGGGGCAGTTGAGAACTGCTCCCTGGTAGGGACCAGGAAGCACCTGCCCCCAGGGGGAGGAGCACTGAAGGAGACAGAGGCTAGGATGAGCTTCACCACTGGAAGCCCATGGTCCCCCCGGGTGGAACCCATAGGGACCCGGGCCACTTGGACTTAGGTGGACCTCGCAGGGTCTCCTGGAGATATGGTAGACAAGCGTACCCACAGACAGCAAGGGAGCACAGTCGGACTTGAGACTGAGGTTCAGATGGAACAAGGAAGACCAGAACAGTATAGGCGATGACAAGGCAGGGGGCCAGAGCCAGAATCAGGAGATGTAGTCAATCAGGCAGGAGTCAGAATCCAAGGGTTAGTCCGAGGAGTAGTCAGGCAAGACAGAGGTCAGGTTCTGGAGGTCAGATGAGGTCACAAGGCAGGCAGAGGTCAGGATGCAGGCAGCAGACAGGAAGGTCGAGGAACAGGCCGAGGTCAGTACCAAGAGACAGTCCGGGGGTACTACCTGGGGAGACAAATGGACAGACGCAGGAACAAAAGGATGCTGGAACAAGACTGGAACAAGGCTTAGGACGCAGTGACAATCTAGCACACAATACAATGCCGACCCGATTGCCAAGGTAAGGAAGTGCAGGCAGGGACTTCCTTAAGTAGTTCCTTCAATCAGGGTGTGCCGTGGAGCTAGGACCCACCCCAGGTGCTACAAGAGGCCGGGCGGTCCATGCGCACATGTGTAGGGGCATGGCCAATGCCACAGGAGATGCCAAACTCTGGCGCAAGGCCTGATGTGCAGTGGAAGGCCCGGCAACCGCCGCCGTGGGACGCCGAGGCCTGGAGGTGCTGGTGGCTACCGCTAGGGAGGCCGATCCAGGACCTGCAGAGGCACCAGAGAGGTGAGCAGGCCTGTGCGTGGGCCGGACGTGTGTGGGGTGCGTAACAGTTCACTGTAGAAGGGCTAGAAGCAGGACCAACAAAATGAATGCAAATAAGATTGGAAGAGAGAAGTATACCTTAATTGATTTTTCAGAAAATTGTGTTTATGAGGAGCTAACTAAGCAAAGTAGATAAGGTGATTGGGCCAGATGGGATAAATCTGAGGGTACTAAGTTAACTTAGAGAAGTCCTGGGAGCTCTGCTGGCTAACCTTTTCAATGTTTCTTTAGAATCAGGTGTAGTTATGAGGATGACTGGAGACTGACGGATGTGGTTCCTTTTTCTAAAAGTGGATGTCAGGAGGAGGCTGGCCTCCATGGTGAGTAATTAATGGAATTTCTGCTAAAACAGATGATAGTGCAGTTTCTGGAATCCAATAAATAGCAAGATCCAAGACAGCATGGTGTTACTAGATATAGACCTTGTCAGACAAATCTGATCAATTTCCTTAATTGGGTGGCCAGAGAGTTGAATCAAGTGAGAGAGCTAGATATAGTGTACTTAGATTTCAGTAGGTCCTTTGACATGGTTTTGCATAGGCAACTTATAAATAAATTTAGCACCCTTGGGATGGGACCTAGAGTAGTAGACTGGGTTAGAAACTGGCTGAGTGGGAGGTGACAAAGCATAGAGGTAAATGGAGTTTACTCTGAGGAGCGGGCATTACTAATGGTGTGCCTCAGAGCTTGATCCTTGGACCAATTCTTTTCAACATTTTTGTGAGCGACATAGCTGAAGCATTTTTGGGAAAAGTTTGTCTGTCTGCTAATGATACCAAAATCTTCAACAGGATAGATAGCCAGGAAGGTGTGGAAAACATGAAGAGTGATCTAGCAAAGTTTGATGAATGATCTAGTTTGGCAGCTAAGATTTAATGCTAAAAAAATACAGAGTAATGCATTTTGGATGCAAAAGTCCAAGGGAGAGGTACAGTATTGGGGGTGAAATTCTTGTAAGCATGAATGAAGAATGGGATCTGGGGGTGATTGTAAATGATGAACTTAAGGTGGCCAAACAGGTAGATAAAGTGATGGTAATGAACTCTGCACTCAAACAGCTGCAGGATATTGGCTAAGTCTGCAGAAAGTGAAGAACATAGGAATGGCCCATATAAGATACATGTGTGATTTGTGTGGAGATCAACTACAAAGGAAAGTGCAGACATTGATAAGAGATGATCGATGTCTTCCTACAAGTTGTGAGAAGATAGTACAGAAGGAGAACAAATATTTGGACATGAAAGAAAGAGAATGAATGTTTGGGTGCAGGTGGTCTAGGGAAAGGAAACCAGACCAGAATGACATATTTAGAAATGATGAATACTTGGCAAAGGTAACTAGAAAAAATGTATATAAACCATGTAAGGTTATGACATAGGGAAGGAGGAATCACAAGTTTTTCAGTGTTTCTTACTGACCCTGTATTCTCCTTCCCAGACATTTATATTGTGATTGGCCAGTCATTTATTTCCTAAAATAAACATTTTACTAAATTACCAAAATATCTCTGGTATATGTCTGGTATATAGGGGACATATATTCAGTGGTAGAATTCTTGCCTGCCATGCGAGAGGTCCCGGATTCATATTCCCGCGCAAACCAAATCTACAGGCAAATGAATCAGAATCAATCATAACAAAGGAGAAATATACAGGGTCAGCAAGATGCTGAAAATCTAAATAATGGCATCTGCATTAGGTACATAACCAGGTATATCATGAAAATATTTTGTTATGATAATCAGTTATTACATGTCAAATAAAGGTATATTGCCTCATAAAACAAAGGAAAACAGTATCTAAGTAAGGCCACCCCCTACAGAACAAGAACAACAATGGAAGGGTGGGTGAGGCCGCTGGTTGAGGAAAGGAATTGGAAAAGAGGAGCAGCAGGGTGGAGGTAGAGGGAAGGGTATAAGTGCATGTTCAAAAGGGCACAAATTGTTTTTCTTTTATTTTACTGCCCACAGATGAAGCATGTGCAAAGTGCTCATCAACTTTATAGGCAACTTTCAAAGAGAAACTGGCCTTGTTATTACTTTTTGGATATTGGCTGGAAAGTCAGTAGGTACAGAAGTACCCAGATATTTTGCAACAATGTGGGTTCCTGAAAATTGATCCCTTAACCTTAAAGAACTGGGTTTAAAAATGTTATGGTTTTTTTTATTGATAAATCATGGCTTCTTATTTTTAATAAACTGAATTCATACCCACTAAACTAAAGCAAACTTGTACAGGGCTTGCAATAGTAGGAGTAGTAAATTAGTCAAATTCTGCTGCAGTAAGTGGCATTAGTAGCAGATTTGTTAGCTTCCAGTTTGCTTGTTACTGTATAGGGTGGGATCATTAGACATGCACTTTCTGAGTACAAATGGAAAGCTTCTTGTATTGTTGGTTGCCAAGAAAATGTCTCAGAATTTTAATAACTGTAATCTGGGATAAGAGGTCAATAGTGCATGCTTTTCCTCCTAGGTAATAAAACTTCATATTTTAATAGTTTTATCTTCAAAGGACATTAAAGAAATGTCAGTGCAAATCAAAACATTCAGATGATTTTGGTTGATAAATATTAATACAGGATTAAATTGGCATAGAGATGACACCTTGCAACTTAAACATGCAGTTTTCAGACCTCAGGTCTAAGAAGGAAGGTGGCAAATAAGAAAGAAAGAATAACTTAAAAGGGTATAACTTTGAAGCAGTAAACTGTTCTACCTTGTGCCATAATCCTGTCTAATGGGTGCAATATTTCACCATTTATATAGCACTGTACAACAGGTTTAGATGTACCAAAGGGTAATTCCCATTGTGTGTCTATGAGAAAAAAGAATTAGTACATCTGGCTCAACATAGCTTGCCCAAGGTCACTAGGAAGCTTGGGAAAGGCGGGTCTCCTGCTTCCTAGCCCTTTAATCTAAAACACCAGTTCATCCTTCTCTAGTTGGATTTATTACTTTACACGATTATGTTTACTTGTTTGATTCTTTCTTCTATGTTAGGTGTTGCGTCATTGTTGTATAAAAATAAGGAAGACGCGAGAAAGAAAAGGAACAAGATAAAAGAGGAAATGAAAGAAGAAAGGGAGCAAAGAAAAGAAGGAAGATAAGGAAAACAAAAAAAAAAGCAGAGGAGAAAAGAGGCTGAAGCAAAAGAAAGAAAATGGAGAAAAAGAAGTAGGGGATATAAAAAGAATAACAATGAAAGATTTTGCTAATAATGTGCAAGTGGCAATCTCAAGGTGAATTTTAAAAACTGTCTAATATGTTGCAGGCTTCAGTTTTTAATCATGTATTGCAACAAAGTGAGTTCATTTGACTTTAACCAGTATCTGCTTTCCAGAGTCAATTTCTACTTCACACATCCTTAAATCCTAGGCAGGAAATGAAACTACGCGCTATCTTCTTGTAAGCTGATGAAATCTTTCTGAAGAATCAATCTGGGAAGCTTGATAGACTGTAGTCAGCTTTATGCAAGGTTTACAAAATTCTTAAAGCACATTGATTTTCAAGGGGACTGACTTCAGGTGGAGCAGCAGTTCAATCCTAGATAGAGTAATTTGCCGTTATGGTCTAATGGATCATAGTTCACTTCCCAAGGAGATGACCCAGCTGCTCCTGTCAGCCAAGTATATTACAATTTAAAGTGAGTTTGTTTACACAAGACAGTTTTTAATCAATTGTTTTCAGTTTTACTCTTGCTATATATAAGATGTGAGGTTACAGGTTTTGGCTTTGGGCATGCATTTTTTGACAGTGCCATTGCCAGCTACTGATTTCCCTTCACTGAGTTTAAACTGTATTAATAATTGATCTATTATCAGCGGATTATTTCTTTCTGACTCTGTTTTGCAACCGAATTTTAAAAAATACAGTACATCCTAAATATTTTTCCTTCTGCTTGTACTGTGGAGAGGAAGGGGAAGAATATTTGGTGATAACAAATAAGCCTGAGTTAAAAAAATAATGTGGCATAAATTGGAAAGAAATGTGTGCTCAGCGTACAATTGTACAAACGCTTTCTGAACAGTTAAGTGAAGAACTGTAATCCAACTAACAGACTTGTACCAAAAACTGGTCAACACAAGTTCAGAGAATTACCTTACTTTGCCAATTAAGCAAAGGTTTTAGTGTTTTATTCATAATGGTCCAGATTTTCAAAGGGTTACGTGCGCCGGGCCTATTTTAAAAAAGCCCAGTTGTGCATGTAAAGCCCTGGGACGCATATAAGTCCCGGAGCTTTACAAAAGGGGAGGTCTGGGGCGGGGGCGTGGCCAGAGGCCTCTGCACGGCCGCTGGGCTGGGGATCCCGTGCTGGCAGTCGACCTGTGTGTGCAACTTACTTCAGCCCCAGGGCTGAAGTAAGTTTGGAGATAAAACAAAGAAATGAAAAAGGTAGGGGGGAAAGGGCAGGAGAAGTAGGGGAAGGGAAGGTGGGATGGGGGTAGGGAACGGGAGGAAGGCAGTGCAGTTCGGCGCAGGCTCAGCACGCGCAAGGTGCACAATTGTGCACTCCCTTGCGCACCGATCCCGGATTTTATAATTTGCGTGCGCAAGTTATGAAATCGGGTGTACATGTGCGCGCACTGGGTAGCGTGCGCACATGTACGCCCATGCGCAACCTTTTAAAATCTACCCCAATGTGCTGTAAGGGAAGTGAGATTACTAAATTTTCATAAAGAAAAAGGCTCAGAGAATGTATATAGAGATTTCAGATACTGTTTCCCCAGGGGAAGTTTAACAAAAAAAGAAAGAAAGGGGAACACTCCTGATATAGTTTTTATTTCCTTGCTTTTGAAAATGATCTCATGCATCTATTTATGATTATAATGGATGATTAATAAGAACATAAGACTTGTCATACTGGGTCAGAGCAAAGGTTCATCAAGCCCAGCATCCTGTTTCCAACAATTGCCAATCCAGGTTACAAGTACCTGGCAGAATTTCAAGGGCTAGATTCCAAGCTGCTTATCCCAGGGATAAGAAGTGCATTTCTGAAAATCCACCTTATTTATTTGTTTGTTTGTTTGTTTGTTTATTTATTTATTTATTTTAAAGTATTTATATCCTGCGCCCTCAAAAGTTTGGGGTGGGTTACAGAATGGTTTATGGACATTTCCTCCAGGAACTTTTTTAAATGTAGCTACATTAATCACTTTCACCACATCCTCTGGCAATTAATTCCAAAGCTTAATTACGTGTTGAGTAAAAAAAAATTTTCTCTTATTAGTTTTAAATGTATTACCTAGTAGCTTCATTGTATGTCCCCTGGTCTTTGTACTTTTACAAAGAATTAACAATTGATTAATGTTTACTCATTCCAATTCACAAAGGGCCGGATTTGAAAAGGGTTACGCGCATAAGTTATGCGTGTAACACTCTTAAAAGACCCCTGCATGCGCCGAGCCTATTTTGCATAGGTTTGGCGGCGCGCGCAAGCCCCGGGATGTGTGTAAGTCCCGGGGCTTTGCAAAGGGGGCGTGTCGGGGCGTGTCGGGTGGGCGGCGTGAATTTCGGGGCAGGGCGGGAGGCGTGCCGGGGGTGTGACGCTGGCCCGGGGGTGTGGTCGAGGCCTCCGTACCAGCCCCTTGGTTGGGTGATGGCGCACCAGCAGCATGCTGGCGCGCGCAGATTTACGCCTGCCTCTGGCAGGCGTAAATCTACCGACAATGGTAGGGGGGGTTTAGATAGGGCCGGTGGGGGGGGGGGGTGGGTTAGGTAGGGGAAGGGAGGGGAAGGTGAGGGGAGGCGGAAGGAAAGTTCCCTCTGAGGCCGCTCCGATTTCGGAGCGGCTGGGAGGGAACAGGCAGCGTGTGCCGGGCTCGGCGCACGCAGGGTGCACAATTGTGCACCCCCTTGCGCGCGCCGACCCCGGATTTTATAAGATACGCGCGGCTACGCATGTATCTTATAAAATCCAGCGTACTTTTGTTCGCGCGCGCGCTGTTTTTGAAAATGTATCCCTCGTTATTTTATAGACCTCAGCCATCTCTTCTCCAAGATGATGAGTCCTAACATCTTTAGCCTTTCCTCATTTATCATTTTGGTTGCCTTTCTCTATACCTTTTCTAATTCTGCTATATCTTTTTTGAGATGTGGTGACCAGAACAGCACACAATACTCAAGATGAGGTTGCTCTGTGGAGTGATACAGAGGCATTATGGTATTCTCTGTTTTATTCACTATTCCTTTCCTAATAATCCCTTGCATTCTATTTGCTTTAATGGCTGCTGCTGTACACTGAGAAAAAGATTTCAATGTATTATGAACAATGACACTTAGATCCTTTTCCTGAATGGAGACTCCTAATGTGGAACCTTGTACTGTGTAGCTATAATTTGGGTTACTCTTTCCTTAAATTTAATTTTCCATTTGCATGCCCAGTCTCTTATGATTTAAGAATTTTGAATAATTTTGCATCATCAGCAAATCTGAGCACCTCACTCATTGTTTCCTTTTCCATATCATTTATAAATATATTAAAAAGCAGTGGTGCCAGAACAGATCTCTGGGGCACTCCACTATTTACTTTTCTCCATTGGCAAAATTTACCATTTAACCCTGCTCTCTATTTTCTATTTTTTAACCAGTTCCCAGTACAAAATAGGACACTGCCCCAATCGGTGGTACTTTTAAATTTCCTAAGAAATCTCTCATGTGGAACTTTGTCAAATGCTTTCTGGAAACCTAGATATCCTATATAAATTGGCTCACTTTTATCCATATGTTTATTTATGCCCTCAAAAAAAATGTTGCAGATTGGTGAGGCAAGACTTCCCTTGGCTACTTCCATGTTGACTTTGCCCTATTAAACTATGCCTATCTATATGTTCAGCAATTTTTTTCTTTAAGATAGTTTCTACTATTTTGCATGGAACACACATCAGACTCACTGGTCTGTAGTTTCCTGGATCATCACTTGATTTCTTTTAAAAAATTGGCATTATTGGGCAGATTTTCAAAGGCTACGCGCGTAACATACGTGCGTAACCTGAGGAAATCTGCCCCTGCGCACGCCGAGCCTATTTCGCATAGGCTCGGCGGTGCGCAAGCCCTGGGACGCGCATCTGTCCCGGGGCTTGCAAAAAGGGGTGGTTCGGGGTGTGTGGCCAGAGGGCGTGGTGTTGGCTCGGGGCGTGTTTGGGGGCATGACGGCGGTCCAGGGTGGTCTGGGGGCATAGCCAAGTGCCCTGACACAGCGGCCTGTGTCGGGGCCTGCTGCACCAGCAGACATTCGGCGCGCGCAAGTTACAACTGCCCAGAGGCAGGCGTAACTTCCTGGATAAAGGTTAGGAGGGGTATTTAGGTAGGGCTGGGGTGTGGGTTAGTTAGGGGAAGTGAGGGGAAGGTGGGGGGAGGCGGAAGGAAAGTTCCCTCCGAGGCCGCTCTGATTTTGGAGCGGCCTCAGAGGGAACGGGCAGCATGTGCAGGGCTCGGCGCACGCAAAGTGCACAAATGTGCATCCTCTTGCGCGCGCCGACCACGGATTTTAAAAGATACGCGCGTATCTATTGAAATCCGGCGTACTTTTGTTTGTGCCTGGTGCGCAAACAAAAGTATGTGCTCGCGCTTTTTTTTTTTTAATGTACCCCTATATTTGCAAACCTCTAGTCCTCAGGTGCCTTAAAACTTTTAATGATAGTTTACAAATTACTGACAGCAGGTCCACAATTTTATTTGTCAGTTCCTTTAGCACACTTGGATGTGTACCATCTGGTCCAGGTGATTTATTACTCTTTAGTTTGTAAATTTTCTCTATTACATCTTCCAGGTATGGTGAGATTTGATTCAGTTCTGCTGAATATTCACCTTTGAATATAATTTCTGGCATGGGCATCACTCTTACAGCTTCCTTAGTGAAGACAGAAGCAAAGAATTAATTTAGTCTCTCTGCTATGACTTTGTTATCCCTAAGTGCCCCTTTTATCCCTTGATCATCTAATGGTCCAACTGATTCTCTTGCAGTCTTTTTACTTTGAATGTGCCTGATAAAAAGTTTATTATGATTTTTTACTTCCATGGCAAGCTTCTTTTCAAATTCTATTTTTGCCTTCCTTATTAAAGACTTTACGTCTAACTTGCCAGTGCTGCTTATGCTGGTTCCTATTTTCTTCATTCAGATCCCTTTTCCATTTCTTGAAAGATGTTAATTTAGCTATTATAGCCTTTCTCACCTTACCTTTTAACCATGGTGGTAGTCATTTAGCCTTCCTTTCACCTTTTCTAATGTGTGGAATACAACTGGTCTGGGCTTCCAAAATGAAAGTCCATGCCTGATATAATTCTTAACTTTTGCAGCTGCTGTCACAGTACATTTCTTTATTTTCCTCTCTCCAGTTATTAAGTCAAATTTGATCATATTGTAATCAATATTGCCAAGTGGCTCCAACACTGTTACCTATCCTGTATTCTACTAAGGACTAGGTCTAAAATAGCTTACCCTCATGTTGGTTCTTGTACCAGCTGCTCTATGAAGAAATCATTTATTTCATCTAGGAACTTTATTTCTCTAGCATGTCCCAATGTGACATTCACCCTGCCAATACTGGGGAAATTGAAATCACCCATTATTAATATACTGCTGATTTTGTTAGCTTCCGTAATGTCTTTTGGTATTTTGTTGTCTGCCTCTTCATTCTGACCAGATGGGTAGTGAATTCTGTCCATAAAGATTCAACATTGCATTTTGTTTCCCCCAGAACCTTTATTCTGTTTGACTTAATGCCCTCTTTAATATATAGTGCCAACCCTCCACCAATATAATGAATTCTTTCATTCTGATATAATTTGTACCCTGGTATTACATGACCCATTGGTTATTCTCCTTTCACCAGATCTCTGTGATACCATAAGAACACAAGAAATTGCCATACTGGGTCAGACTGAGGGTCCATTAAGTCCAGCATCCTGTTTCCATCAGTGGCCAATCCAGGTTACAAGTACCTGGCAAGGACCCAAACATTAAATACATCCCATGCTACTAATGCCAGTAATAACTTAACAACAACCAAACCTCATTCCCTTGTTTGCAAGAGATCATTAACAACCAACCATCAAGGGATGTGATGGTTGGTTGTTATGGTGTTGGTTGTTATGGTGATGTGCGGTTGCTATGTTTGAGACAACCGTTTGTGGTTGTCCCATGCAATAGCTCCCGTGTGTATTCTTCAAATTCTTTATTAACAATTTTTGTTTATTTTATTTTATTTTTGTTTCTATGTGCTTAGTATCCTCTCCCTGGCGGATACCACGACCCTCACTGAGCGTTTCCACTTTTTAAGGAGTACTTATCAGTTTTTGTTGATCCAAATGGATTCCTGCCGCTTCTACAAGGTCGGGATCACCTGCCCAACATTGGACGTATTTTGGCAGTTATCTGCCTGCTTCAGGGACCGCGGGGGGATTCTCTTTTTATGTCTAACGTGAGGTTCCAAAATTCTAAAGCACATATAATTTTCTTTAAAATTCATTCTCATGAGCGGCACCTTGAGAAATAGATCTCTATTATATCCCTCTCAGCTGTCTCTTCTCTGTGCTGAATGGCCCTAATCTCTTTAGTCTTTCCTCATAGAGGAGCCATTCCATCCCCTTTTATCATTTTGGTTTCTCTTCTCTGTAGCAATTATATCAACCTCTTCTTCCAGTGCTATAGACTTTATTTCTCCCATCTTAAAGGTGAATTTTAAAAGCCCAATGTGTGCCTCAATCAGGGGATGTGCAAATATTTTGGGCTGATTTTAAAAGCTACCTAGATACATGCGTAAATGCCATTGCATACACAAATGAAAAGTGTTCAAACAGGGGCAGAGCATGGGTGTGGTCTGGATGCAGCATGGGCTGGACATGGGCATTTTGGGATTTTAACAACAAATGTGCGCGTAAATTCTTATGTGATCCAGCGCGTGCTAGGATCCCTTGCTGTATTACTATACTGCTATGGATGATGTGTAAGAAATAAACCAAAACAATTTAGGCAGATCAGCATGGTTTTAAGGGTCTGGGCTAATAGGGGGTAAGCAAGGCTATTAAACTAGGGGGATTTGGAAGACCTATTCCTTAACTGGGTGAACTGGGAGTGAACTGGGAAAACTGGCAATGGTGTCGGCACGTGTCCCTATTAAAATCTTCCCACTTATGTGGCAGAACTGGGATTTGTGCACACAGGCATGCACCCACTTGAACTTGAGCACATATGTGTGCAGCCAGGGTTTTTTATAACATGCACACATGTACGTGCATATGTTATAAAATAGCTGCATTGCTGGGCATGGTCGACACATGCACGCATATGTGCGCCCACCTCGGTGGTGGGAAAGATATTGGAGTCACTGCTGAAGGAAATAATTGTGAACTATCTACAAGCAGCAGAATTGGTGGACCAGAGGCAGCATGGTTTCACCAAGGGAAGGTCCTGTCAGACAAATCTGATCGACTTTTTTGATTGGGTGACTAAGGAATTGGATCAAGGAAGAGCGTTCAATGTCATCTACTTGGATTTTAGCAAAGCTTTTGATACGGTCCCGTACAGGAGGCTGGTGAATAAAATGAGAAGCTTAGGAGTGAGTGCCAAGGTGGTGGCCTGGATTGCAAACTGGTTGATGGACAGAAGACAATGTGTGACGGTAAATGGAACTTACTCTGAAGAGAGAGCAGTGTTAACTGGAGTGCCGCAAGGATCGGTGTTGGGACTGGTCCTGTTCAAAATCTTTGTGAGCGACATTGCGGATGGGATAGAAGGTAGGGTTTGTCTTTTTGCGGATGGCACTAAGATCTGCAACAGAGTGGACACGCCAGAAGGAGTGGAGAGAATGAGATGGGATTTAAGGAAGCTGGAAGAGTGGTCGAAGATATGGCAGCTGAGATTCAATGCCAAGAAGTGCAGAGTCATGCATATGGGGTGTGGAAATCCGAAAGAACAGTATTCGATGGGGAGGGGGGGGGGGGGAGGGGGGGGGGAGAAGGGCTGGTGTGCACGGAGCAGGAGAGAGAACTTGGGGTGATAGTGTCTAACGATCTGAAGTCGGAGAAACAATGTGACAAGACAATAGGTAAAGCCAGATGAATGCTGGGCTGCATAGAGAGAGGGATATCGAGCAAGAAAAGGGAAGTGATTATCCCTTTGTACAGGTACTTGGTGAGGCCTCACCTAGAGTACTGTGCTCAGTTCTGGAGACCGTATCTCCAAAGGGACAGAGACAGGATGGAAGCGGTCCAGAGAATGGCAACCAAAAAGGTGGAGGGGCTTCATCGAATGACTTACGAGGAGAGATTGAAGAATCTAAATATGTACACCCTGGAGGAAAGGAGGAGCAGAGATGATATGATACAGACTTTCAGATACTTGAAAGGTTTTAATGATCTAAAGACAATGACAAACCTTTTCCATTGGAAAAAAATCAGCAGAACCAGGGGTCATGATTTGAAACTCCAGGGAGGAAAACTCAGAACCAATGTCAGGAAGTATTTCTTCACGGAGAGGGTGGTGGATGCCTGGAACGCCCTTCCATAGGAAGTGGTGAAGACCAAAACTGTGAAGGACTTCAAAGGGGCGTGGGATAAATACTGTGGATCCATAAAATCTAAAGGAGGTGAATGACGAGAAGAGGCATGTGGGTAGTTTACGGGAATTATGGCTTCTACCTGGAGATTAATACCGTTATTCAATAAACATACTCACTGTCAATGCAACTCCAGCATTGCTCTATGCTTCAACGGCAAGAGGAAATGTGGAAAAAAAGGATTTGCATTCACAAAAAAACCAGGGAGTAGCTTGCTTGTTGCGGCAGTTACTACCCCAAACCAAATAAGTCTGATACTTCACCTTCAGTGCATATCCAGCTTAGCTCTCTGCTTCAAAGGCAGGGGGGAAAGAGGAAAAGAGGATTTTTATTCAGGCAGCAACCAACAAGGAATGAATTATTTATTTATTTATTTATTTATTTATTAACTTTTATTTACCGACATTCGTGAAGCACATCATGCCGGTTTACAGTGAACATAAAGGAGGAAAATTACAAAAAAGAAAAAACAATTACATAGTCTGGGTAAACAAATAATTATGGGAGTAGCTTGCTTGTTACGGCGGTTACTGCCCTGAATCAATTAAGCCTGATACTTCACTGGGAATACATATACAGCACAACACACTGCTTCAACGGCAGGGGGAATAAAGAAAAGAGGAATTATATTCAGACAACTAACAAGGACTGAATGGCACAGGTTGGGTAAACAAACAAGCGTGGGAATAACTTGCTTATTGCAGCAGTTGCTACCCCTGACCATTTGAGCTGGATGCTTTGCTTGGATGCAGCTCCAGTGCTGCTCTCTACATCGATGGCAGGGGTGGAGGGAAACTGGAACCAGGGGGTTGCTGATGGGGGCCAAGAGTAACAGATAAGTATGAGAAAAAAAAAGTGTGAAAGCTTGCTTGGCAGACTGGATGGGCTGTTGGTCTTCTTCTGCCGTCATTTCTATGTGTCTGTGTTTCTATACGTGCTGGTATGAAAGTTACTGTCTTATTTTTTTAGACTTCTAGCATTTCAAAGTATGTTTTCTGTTTTATTAACAACCTGCTTATCAGTTAAGATGGGTAATTTGGCATCTTTCTGCTGTGTTTTCTCTTTACTTAAAGATTTGGATTAAATTTTAACATTACTAACATGATGTAGGATTACTATAGAACTGATAAAACAAAGTTTAACAAGTCATTATTCTCCATCACAGTACTTAACAGTAGGCAGCATTCTTGTCTTCCATCATCAATGGAAAACCCAACAGACTGTACCTGGGAAGCTTTCTTTATCTTTAATATCAGGACTTTTAAACACATACATTTCTGACCTCACATTAAGTCTGTGGTGAGAAAAAGAAAGCTGTACCTCAGCTTTCTCAGCCCTCTACTTTCTTCCACTTGAGTTTCTATAGGGTTATTAGGATTTATATTTTTTTAGCCTGAATGTTGCATAGGCTCTAGTCAACCCATCACAAGAGACTCACAAATAATTACAACTAGATGGATCATATTAGTTCAAGCTATGGATGATGATAACATGATCAAAGCCCATAAATGATTTGTCAGAGGTAAATTGTGACTCTTATTAATATACGTAGTAGATTCCTTAAATGGTGATCTGTCATTTCCACAGGCTGAAAAATGTTTTGTAATCCAGACAATCCCTGCACCACCAATAGGAGTTAAGAGGATCCTTGCAATTTGAGGTTACCCTAAACACGTAATTGCTTGCAGGTAGGTGAAAGAACAGGTTGGTTTGTGAGAAATCTACTGTTTGTATCCAAATCTTGCATTGGATCCAGACTGTGCCTGGAACTCATTAGCTGGTAAAGAAAGACTATATCTGTGCTGTTGACATAGTTAAGAACTGGAACTATTTTTCTGGAAAGGTCAAGTCTAAGAATCCTGAAAGGCTTGATCGCTTGTTATCAACTGGTGAACCAGCCATCTGATAGGTTATGTAAGTAGAATTTAATTATGGGATGTAACAAATGCATCCTTGGGGAAAATAGGAAAATAATAAAATCCTAAAAGGGATGCACAATTAGTCAATCCTAACATAAAGATCAAGTGTTACATTTCAAGTATCACTTTCTTCTTTTGTCTGTACTAAATCCATAGAATACTTTCATTAACTCCTTGAGCAAGGGATTCAGCCTTCAACACAACAATACTAATGACCTAAAATGTCATATATCCTGAAGTAGATATTCAAAGCTGGCAGTGTAAGTAACTTAGCCAGTGAGAACTTATGCAGCTAAGTTACAATGTATATTCAGCAGCATTGCAAAGCCACTGAATATATGTGTCTATATACGCACTTAGCCAGATAAGTCTACCTGGTTCTTGGTGTATCTAAGCCTACATGTATACTTATGTGGCAACTTTGAATATCAGTAGTTAGCTGTATAAGTTATACAGCTAACTCAGTCCACCCCCTATTGGCCCAGTACATATCTTCTTTTTGTGGCTTTGGCTTGGGCTTAGGCCACTATAGGTCACTGACCTTGGCCTAGGCCCTGTGCAAAGCTGAGGTTTGGAGGCCTGGTCCCAATGCCTTGGCCTGATGCCAGGGCCTGGTCTGGAGGCTGGGTCCAGATGCCTGGGCCTCAGAGTAGATTAGAGGCTGGGTCTTGATGCTAGATACTGTGGCACAGGACCAAGGATAGACCCAGGCCCAGAGGTTGGATCCAAGGAGTTGGAGTCTTCAGTCTTCTTTTTTCTGTCTTCTCTTGAAATGGCATCATCTACTGGGGAAGCACCAGAGTAAAGTAACTCCAGCTCATCCTCCTCATCAGAGGGCATCATTTGGTTGAATTGGTTGCTGTATGATTTGCTGTATAGCAAAATGGCATCCTTCATGGAGAAGGATGTGCCAAAATTAATTTACTCCAGCACATTTCCAGTAGATGGTGTAATTTTAAGAAGACAGAAGAAGAATACTGACAAATCCAAGGCCTGGACTTCAACCTTCAGGCCTGTGCCTGACCCTGGGCCCAAGCCTAGACCAAGGACCAGGCATTGGGACTTAGTCTCCGAGCTGGGCCCTGGCATTGGGTCTAGGCTTTCACCAATGCCCCGGTGTCTGGATATGGCTTCTGGGTCAGGTCCCAGCATTAGGCCTGGATCTGTGCCTTGAGTTACGTGAGACCCAGGAATCGGGAACTGCCAGGCTCTGACCTAGTCCAAGGTCCACGCATCAGGGCCTGCCTCTATGCAAGGCCCAGGCAACAGGAATGGGCCTGGGCTTAGACTAAGGTATCAGGAACCAGCCTCCGGACTGAGCATTGGGCCTGGGCTTAGCCATGGCATTGGATCCTCAATGATTCAGAGAAGTGGGGGTCAGGAAATCTTCTGACTCCAGAAATATTTTTCAGCCCAGGAATAGTCTGTACATAAACTGAAGCCCCTGCATTGGTGAGGCCCCAGCCTTGGGTCTAGGCCTAGGCCAAGGCACCAGTGTCGTGCTTGGGCATAAGCCATAGCGCCTGCTTTGGGCCTCAGCCTATTCCCTAAACAAGGCCCCGGCCTTGGGCCTTGGCCCAATTGGTAATTTTTTTTACTTTGAAACAAATTAATAAAATAAAACAAATCAATAAAACAAAATAAATAAATAAATAAATAGAATTAATTTATTTCAGACCCCCTAAATTCATTTTGGGGCCCCCTGAAAGAAATGAATTGTTCCTATTCATTTAATTTTCTAATTTGTTCAAAATGAATATTCAACACTAATTTTTGAATAGAATTCTTTAGACAGTGATGGGAGGAATCTGTGCTACTTGGCCTGCCAATTTTTTAAGATATTAGGGGATAGAAGTAGAGCCACATGGCCTGTGCTACAATTTAAAAAGATATTGACGGGTGAGTGGAAAAGGGATTGGCCTCTGCTTAGCCGATAGTTCTTTTCTTTTTTAGATTTCCTAAGCTGGTGAGAAGCAAATTTACTCAAATAATTTTATGCAGGTAATTTTAGATAAGTATATTTAGCAGAACTGTTGTCCAGATAATAGGGGTGTGCATTCATTTGCAACATATTGGCAATCCGCAACGTATATGTCCCTATTCATTGTATTCGTGGGGTCGCAAAACGTATCGCGATTCCCCACAAATATAACATATCATCCATTCCATACATTTGGTGCCGCACGCTTTTCTTCACCGCCAATTGAAATTGGAGAACGCCATTTGGGTGTATCCACAGCCAAAAACCAGACTTTTCCTGTGAGTCATCAGTGACCTCACAGCCCTGTCAGAGTGGGTCGGACAGGTTGGCAAGGAGACCAGAATGCAACGTATCAGCGGTAAGAAGTTTTGCAATGCAGCCAATCGCGCTCTCACTCAGTGGTTGGTGACGCTTTTCCTGATGTCCCAGCACTATATATACGTAAGCACGTGGCGTGCCAAGCACTTTCTTTGCAGGGGTGATCTGGGGAGGCTGTGGAACGTGGATGCACTCAGAGCTAGTCTAAGTTCTCAAATCTGTATTCAATTGCTAGCTAGGCTAGTTACTTAGATAGAAAAAGATATTCGTGCTTCATTTGGCTGCAGTGCCATCTAGCCCTGTTTTTTTTAAAGCACTTTTTTTAGTTGTTCTGAGACGGTCTCTCTGTGCCAGGGAGAGAAGTTGCTAGCAGTGGCATTTTGTTTAATTCACCCTCTGGGGTAGGTTGCAAGCACCATTTGGGTGTTGGGAGAGATATATTCAATCTCTAGCTAGTTTGCTAGAATTGCCATTGAAAAATATATTTCATCGATTTTCCTGCTGTGCCAATAATTCCAGCTTTTTTGTTAACTGCATTTGTTTAATTGAACTCACTCAGTCTCTCTGTGCACTGGGCATCAGTGCCAGTGGGTAGGCAGTTTAGCAGACTCAAGTATACTGGGACAGCAGTGGTCTGTTTGTGCAGCCAAATCCCCAGTGGGCCTCTTTTGTAGTTACAAGCTCAGTGTGTGCACACACATTACACATTAATGCATATCAAGGCACTGTGCCAGTGGGGACTGGGTAGTTTAGCAGACTCAAGTATATTATTGGGATAGTCTGTGCAGCCAAATCCCCAGTGGGCCTCTTTTGTAGTACAAGCTCGGTGTGTGCACACACATTACATTAGTGCATATCAAGGCACTGTGCCAGTCGGCCTCTCTTGTAGTTACAAGCTTGGTGTGTGCACACACATTACATTAGTGCATATCAAGGCACTGTGCCAGTGGGCACTGGGTAGTTTAGCAGACAGACTCAAGTATATTATTGGGACAGTCTGTGCAGCCAAATCCCAGTGAGCCTCTTTTGTAGTTACAAGCTTGGTGTGTGCATACACATTACATTAGTGCATATCAAGGCATTATGCCAGTGGGCACTGGGTAGTTTAGCAGACTCAAGTATATTATTGGGACAGTCTGTGCAGCCAAATCCCCAGTGGGCTTCTTTTGTAGTTACAAGCTCGGTGTGTGCACACACATTACATTAGGGCATATCAAGGCACTGTGCCATTGGGCACTGGGTAGTTTAGCAGACTCAAGTATACTGGGACAGCAGTGGTCTGTGTGTGCAGCCAAATCACCAGTGGGCCTCTTTTGTCGTTACAAGCTCAGTGTGTGCAACACATTTCATTAGTGCATATCAAGGCACTGTGCCAGTGGGAACTGGGTAGTTTAGCAGATTCAAGTATATTATTGGGATAGTCTGTGCAGCCAAATCCCCAGTGGGCTTCTTTTGTAGTTACAAGCTCGGTGTGTGCACACACATTACATTAGTGCATATCAAGGCACTGTGCCCGTGGGCAGCCAGTAGGCACTAGGCAGTGACATTAAATCCATAATGTCAGGGAAAGCTAGATGTGGTCGAGTGATTGGGACTGGCAGAGGAGGTACTTCAAAAGGCACTAGTGCCAGTCTCCCATTAAAGTTAAAAAGGGACCTGTTGCAATCTTAACTGTTTTAAGGGGCAGACACTGGCAGTTCCATTCAGAAAAAAATGAAATCTAAATATGATGCTCACCCCACCTGTTTCTGACCCTGTAGTTTTGGAGGTGAGGGAAGGGGAGGCTGAGTCATGCAAGACAAAATATTGACACCCAAATGCAGCAGTGGGACAGCAGTCTCGACTTAGCATTGACAATGTAGCACAGGCACTTTTTGCTTCTGATTCTGATGAAGAATCATCTTGTGTGGGATTCTCATCAGAAATGGAAGAAGTAATAGCTGACAAAGTTTTAGGAGGATCAGTTAGCCCTGTCTTAGCCTCCACTTCAGTGTAGCAGGGGAGAGATGAAACTGATGATGATGAGGAGGAGGAAGAGTAGTCAGTGCAGGCACAGAGTGTGACTGAGGCCCTGGCATTGCTTCTCAGGGAAACGAATAAGATATAGCCGAAAGTCCTTCAAATAATTCTTTATTGATTGCCCGATTCTAGGCCTGAGTTTCGCCCACCAAAGGGCTGCTTCAGGGGCTGAATAGGCTTTAAAATGTCGCGTTCTTAGGAGAGCTCAATCAGTAGGAATACATCACAGGCTCACTTAGGTATCGTCAATGGGCTTACAAAGTTTGCCCTGTCGATTGATGCACACAGGTATTGTAGATCCATCCAACAATCGGGTTCCCCTCGATTGTGGTTTAGAGCAGCTTCAAAATTCAAAATGCTTCTAGCATTCACAAAAATTCAATCGAGGGGAACCCGATTGTTGGATGGATATACAATACCTGTGTGCATCAATCGACAGGGCAAACTTTGTAAGCCCATTGACGATACCTAAGTGAGCCTGTGATGTATTCCTACTGATGGAGCTCACCTAAGAACGCGACATTTTAAAGCCTATTCAGCCCCTGAAGCAGCCCTTTGGTGGGCGAAACTCAGGCCTAGAGTCGGGCAATCAATAAAGAATTATTTGAAGGATTTTCGGCTATATCTTATTCTGTTCCTCATGGCTTTCCTAGACCGCCTTACTCTTTGTTTTTTGGGCCCATTGCTTCTCAGGGTGCACCCACTACCTCAGCTCCAGTGCCAGCATCCACCCCCAAGGCTATTCAGAAGGGAGGATCATGAAATACATCTGCGATCTACAGCCACTTTAATGTGATGGAGGACCCGCGTTTTGCATGGTGTAATTACTGTGGCAGGGTTATTAGCAGAGGCAAGCAAATGGGACATCTATCTAATTTTGGCATGATGCATCATATGAAGAGGCAACACCCAACAACAGTACTGCCATCTGGGGATGGTGGCAGTACCAGACAGGGGACACTTCCAAGCAGCGTAAAGTGGTTGAAAAGAAGCAGAGTCAGCCCACGCCCTCAGCCCCTTCTAGCAGTCAGGTGGCAGACCAGCAACCCCCTGACATGTGGCAGAAGCGACAACCCATCATGGAGGAAATGGGGTGGAGTGCGGTAACGCTATCCTGGGGTAGGAGGCAAGCAGCCTCAAAAGTTGTAACCAGGAGCATTGGGGAAATGATTACCCTTGATGACCAGCCCTTGCAGTTAGTGGAGAATATGGGTTTCAAGTGTTTCAGAAAGTCATAGTTCCAAATTACAAAGTCCCCTCCAGAACCACATTTAGCAGAAAGGTCCTCCCCAGCCTGTACAAGCAGTGTCGCAGTCCCGTCCACGTGCTGCTAGCTAAGGCACAGGGGAGTGTGCATTTCACCTGCGATATCTGGACCACCATGAATGCTGCACATTCTTACCTCTCCCTGACAGCACACTGGTGGGACCTGGCTGAGGCATGGGCAGGCAGCAGCTCTATTTCTGAACAAGTATCAGAGTGGAGGTGGGCTTTACTGCATACCCACCTGATGGACCAGGCCCATACCGCAGCCAATATTCTAGCATGCATCAGACAGATGCTGGAGGGCTGGCAACTACACCAATGAGACAGGAATCTTCAGGCAGGGTTCTTTGTCACAGACAATGGTGCAAACATGGTTAAGGCAATAACTGTCGGGCACTTTAAGAACATCCAATGTTTTGCACACACTCTGCACCTGGTAGTGAAGTCAGCTCTGGGGTTGGAGTCCAATGACCAAGAGAATGAATACCTGCATAGCTTAATTCAGAAGTGCAGGAACATAGCAGCGCACTTCCACAGAAGTGTAAAGGCGGGGCAGGTTCTCCGACAAAAGCAGACTGATTTGGACATGCCTCACAAGTGTCTCATTCAAGACATTGCCACCCGGTGAAATTCCACATTTATGATGCTGCAGAGGTTAGTGGAGCTGCAGACACCCCTTCATGAACTTTCTGGTTCAATGGACATAGGTGTGCAGAATCCCCTAGGGTATCATGATTGATTAGTCATAAGTCAGCTAGTTAAAATCCTGCAGCCCTTCAAGGATGTCACGGAGGAGCTGAGTTCCAGAAGTGCCACCTTGGCTGACATCATCCCTATTGCTAATTTCCTGGATTAAAATTTGGAGGCCTTTAAACAGGAAGAGGGAATGAAAGTTGGGGTGCTGCATTGTCTGGACATTTTGCAGCAGCAGGTGGAAGACAGATTAAGGCCTTTAACAGAACAGAACACATACATGCTCACCACAGTCTATGATCCCTGTGTAAAAGGAAAAGTCGCTCTACAGTATGATTACCTCCTATTGGTGAAGGACCTGCTGTTAGCAAAAATCCGTGAACAGGAGCGCCATAGGCAGAGACAGATTAGGCGTGAAGCAGAGGAAGAAACTGTGGGCACTTTTGAGAGTTGTGCTAACCCAAGCAGGAGGAACACTCTGTCAGCGACAGCTAGTACCTCCTCTTCCTCCACTTCAGAACACCAAAAACATGTTGCCCATAAAGATTCATTTTTTGTGCTAGGGGCTAGAGAGAAAGCAGCTGGCATGAGTGACTCTCAGCCCTACCAAGGAAAGGAGACACCAGCACAGCTTTCAGTGACATGATATCTCTCAGAGCCCACAGAGAACATGCAGACAGATCTGCTGGCATATTGGGCACACAAGTCCACTGTCTGGCCACACCTAGCCAAAGTGGCTCAGTGATATCTGTCATGTCCACCAACCAGTGTGCCCAGTGAACGTGTCTTTTCAATGACAGGGGATATCATGAGTCCTCACCGCTCAAGTCTGGCACCAGAGTTGATGGAAATGCTAGTGTTTTTGAAAGAAAACCTGCCTTTGCTTGGGTTTCCAAATTTTCCTTGTGAATGGCAAGATGAATAAAAGCAATTGAAAGCCTTGCAGCAGCTCCAACTGCCTCCTATGCTCCAGATAATATAAGCACTGCAGCACATGTACCTGACCTGAAACATTGTGTCTGTCCGTCTAATGTCCAGGCCGTACGTCCCTACAAGGGCCTGACCTGAAACGCTGTGCCTGTCCGTCTACTGTCCAGGCCATACATCCCTACAAGGGCCTGGCCTGAAACACTGTGCCTGTCCATCCACTGTCCAGGCCGTACGTCCCTACAAGGGCCTGACCTGAAACGCTGTGCCTGTCCGTCCACTGTCCAGGCCATACATCCCTACAAGGGCCTGACCTGAAACGCTGTGCCTGTCCATCCACATTTGGAATGTAAGAACATAAAAAGCTGACTTAAGATGTTTGGAGCTTGCATATTTCATATGCTCAATAATTTTCATGACCTTGTCAACAGTAATGTCTCTAGTACTATCAAAAACTGGTGGTAGTTGACTCTACTTCATACTCTGTGTTCCCATTGTTTAAAGAGGCACTATGTAAACCACAAAGTCAACATGGTTTGATATTGTAGGTTTGGATTTGAGTAGCGGTTTTCTTATTTCTGAGAGCTCTTCATGTCCTCGAATGCTGTGCCTGTCCATCCAGGCCTTATGTCCCTATAAGGGCTTGACCTCTGTCCTCGATTGCTGTGCCTGTCCTTCCAGGCCTTATGTCCCTACGTGGGTTTCCATTTGACCTCTGTCCTCGATTGCTGTGCCTGTCCATCCAGGCCTTATGTCCCTACGTGGGTTTCCATTTGACCTCTGTCCTCGAATGTTGTGCCTGTATGTCCAGGCCTAATGTCCCTACAAGGGTTTGACCTCTGTCCTCGACTGCTGTGCCTGTCTGTCCAGGCCTAATGTCTCTACAAGGGTTTGACCTCTGTCCTCAAATGCTGTGCCTGTCCATCCAGGCCTTATGTCCCTATGTGGGTTTCCGTTTGACCTCTGTCCTCGAATGCTTTGCCTGTCCGTATAGGCCTAATGTCCCTACAAGGGTTTGACCTCGATTGCTGTGCCTGTCCATCCAGGCCTTATGTTCCCTATGTGGGCTTGACCTCTGTCCTCAAATGCTGTGCCTGTCTGTCCAGGCCTTATGTCCCTACGTGGGCTTGGCCTCTGTCCTAAAATGCTGTCCCTGTCTGTCCAGGCCTAATGTTCCTACAATGGTTTGACCTCTGTCCTCGAATGCTGTGCCTGTCCATCTAGGCCTAATGTCCCTACGTGGGTTTCCATTTGACCTCTGTCCTTGAATGCTGTGTCTGTCCGTCCAGGTCTTATGTCCCTACGTGGGCTTGACCTCTGTCCTCAAATGCTGTGTCTGTCTGTCCAGGCCTAATGTCCCTACATTTTTTTGACCTCTGTCCTCAAATGTTGTGCCTGTCCATCCAGGCCTTATGTCCCTACGTGGGTTTCCATTTAATCTCTGTCCTCGAATGCTGTGCCTGTCCGTCCAGGCCTAATGTTCCTACAAGGGTTTGACCTCTGCCCTCGAATGCTGTGCCTATCCATCTAGGCCTAATGTCTCTACAAAGGTTTGACCTCTGTCCTCGAATGCTGTGCCTGTCTGTCCAGGTCTTATGTCCCTACATGGGCTTGACCTCTGTCCTCGAATGCTGTGCCTGTTCGTCTAGGCCTTATGTCCAGTCCTAAGGGCTGAACCCTCATTGCAAAGGGAAACCTCAGTCTCTGGCAATTCAAACTAGTAATCCTTCACAGCATGGATCCTTAAATAAAACAAACAGTTTTCTTTAGTTTCAGGGCAGAGAAGAGAACTTCCTCCGTCTTGCTTATGAAGTCATAATCTGTTTGCAAATGCTTAAATCCTAACAATTTGTACCATTATACACTCTAGGGGCCAACCCATTCCAGGGAGCCCTTTCCTGCTCAAAGGAAAGGGAACTCTCCCCGGATGTAGCAGCCTATCTCTTAGCACCTGTTGACCCATGTTCAGAACGAGAAAAGAGCTCCAAGGTACTTAGACTGTGGCAAACACAGTGAGACACTGCTCCACGCTGCCACGCTTTGAAGGCTCGTGCTCTACTCTAGGGGCCAACCCTTTCCAAGGAAGCCCTTTCCTGCTCAATGGAAAGGGAACCCCGGTGTAGCCACTGCCAGCCTCTTAGTACCTGTTGACCCATGTTGAACCACTGTTCTCATGGCACCCTGCTCCACGTTGCCACGCTTTGTAGGCTCGTGCTCCACTCTAGTGGCCAACCCTTTCCAAGGAAGCCCTTTCCTGCTCAATGGAAAGGGAAATCTCCCCTGGTGTAGCCAGCCTGGTGTAGCCAGCCTGTATCTACCCTCTGACCCATGTTGAACCGCTGTTTACATGGAAAACTCCTCCGCCTCGGCCTTGAAAATTCTCGTTTGTATATCTGCTAACTCCACCACTTTTTAAAAGACTAGAGAGAGCTCACTAGATGCCAACGGAAACACCCCACTCTAGGGGCGAACCCATTCTAGGGAGCCCTTTCCTGCACAAAGGAAAGGGAACTCTCCCTATGTGTAGCCAGCCTGTATCTACCCTCTGCCTCTGTGCCTTGCTGCCATGCACCAGATGACTCACTCAACTCCTTGTGGTGTTCTTGCCACTATCATGGTTGCTCAGTGTGTTGGTGCTAGTCTTTCTGCTTGGTATATTCCTCCTTCATTGTGCTGTAGGATGTTGATGACACTTGTCTTGCCGCTTTGCCTGTCATGCTGCCTTTGAGGGTTCATGCATCTGTTATCAGTGCTCTCTTTTGAAGCTGTGGTGTGTTTTTGACACTCTCAGTGCTGCTTTGCACCTCTATTAAAACACTCTTCTTGCCACTCCTGGTACCCCTTTGCCCCTTTAAAGTACCTTAGGGCTATTCATGCCACTTTAGAACATATGAACATAAGACTTGTCATACTGGGTCAGACCAAGGGCCCATCAAGCCCAGTATCCTGTAGGGGTGTGCATTCGGATTGACCGCATTAGTAAAACGCAACTCATATTTTTTTTTTACTTAAAAAATTGATTCGACATAAACGATCGGATTTCCCACATATCGAACATAGATATGTTCGATATGTGGGAAATCGCGATTGTTGAGCCAAAATAAAAATATAAACCCCCTCACCCTCCTTAATCCCCCCCCCCCCGACTTACCACAACTCCCTGGTGATGGAGCGAGGAGTGAGGACGCCATTTCTGCAATCCTTGGCGAGAAGCATGTGACGTCGGCGGCACGTCGAGTGACGCCGGCGTCACGTGATTCCCGGCTCGTTCGCGCCGGACGGCTCGTTCGGCTCAAAAAGAACTTTTGGCCAGCTTGGGGGGGCCTCCTGACCCCCCCAAGCTGGCCAAAAGTTCTTTTTGGGCCGAACGAGCCGTCCGGCGCGAACGAGCCGGGAATCACGTGGCGCTGCGTCACTCAGACGCGACGTCACGTGATTCCCGGCAAGTTCGCGCCGGACGGCTCGTTCGGCGCGAACAAGCCGGGAATCACGTGACGCCGACGTCACGTGATTCCCGGCAAGTTCGCGCCGGACGGCTCGTTCGGCCCAAAAAGAACTTTTGGCCAGCTTGAGGGGGTCAGGAGGCCCCCCCAAGCTGGCCAAAAGTTCTTTTTGGGCCGAACGAGCCGTCCGGCGCGAACTTGCCGGGAATCACGTGACGTCGCGTCTGAGTGACGCGGCGCCACGTGATTCCCGGCTCGTTCGCGCCGGACGGCTCGTTCGGCCCAAAAAGAACTTTTGGCCAGCTTGGGGGGGTCAGGAGGCCCCCCAAGCTGGCCAAAAGTTCTTTTTGGGCCGAACGAGCCGTCCGGCGCGAACGAGCCGGGAATCACGTGACGCCGCGTCACTCGACGTGCCACTGACGTCACATGCTTCTCGCCAAGGATTGCAGAAATGACGTCCTCACTCCCCGCTCGATCACCAGGGAGCGGTGGTAAGTCTGGGGGGGGGGATTAAGGAGGGTGAGGGGGTTTAATTTTTTTTTTTTGCACATATGTACATATACCCAACTCATTGGATTTTTTTTATGTCCATATTGGCCGCAAGTGGGACCCCCTTTCGGACATAAAAAATATGAACATAAAATTTTGCTCTGCACATCCCTAGTATCCTGTTTCCAACAGTGGCCAATCCAAGTCACAAGTACCTGGCAAGTACCAAAACATTAGATAAATCACAAGCTACTATTGCTTATTAATTACCGTCATAGCAGTATCTGAAAGCTTGCTGCTAGAATTGCAGAGCAAATACCTTGATCGTTTACTTCAAATCAAAACTGTAGCAATTGTACTATATTTTCTGCTTTGATTCATACTACCTACCATTTAAAAACATGAGAGAATGACTGTGTGAATATATAATGCACTACCTGGGATTTATTCCACAGTTTTCCCTTTTGATTTTATAAAAAGTATAAATTCAACAACTTAAACTGACACACTCCTAGCCTCATTGCTAAGCCTTGAGCTTTATCCCTCCAGGTTGCTAAATGTCAGAGGCCAATACAGACAATAGGTGTGCTAGAATGTTGTGTGTGATGGGACTCCTCATGTCATGCGGCCTAACTCTGCCCCTCGCCCAACCCAACATGAGACTCTTCACAGCAAAGCACAATGAGGGACTGGGCCAGCCCATCACTTTAGAGAAAAAGGAAAGGCACGTTAAATGGTTTGACACTGAGGATCTTCCTATACCCTGGTTCTTTTAACCGCAGAAATGTAACAGAGTAAAGAGAGAACCGGTATAAGCCATCTCAAAACCTCTCCCTCCCTGGTTGGACATGCTTGGAAATCAAACAAGGCTTGGCAGTAACTCCTCTTGCTGTTCACAGCCAAGGATCAATTCCCAACTCTTGGGGGATCAAGTTGCCATACCTCCCCAGGTATTGGGGGTGGTGGACTGCTCTGCCTCCAGAGCAAAGCACCTGAAAGATGCCCACTTGAAGCGGGACAGAGAATCAGCCATATTAATTTTCAACACCAGCGATATGTGCTGCAAAAAAATGTAAAATTATGCTGCAAGCAGGTAATAAGTACCAACTTCCGGAGAAGAGCATTTGCCCCTATGGTTTTGGCTGCTAATCCATTTATCTTCTCCACCACTGCCATATTGTCAGAATGGAAAATAATGCTGGCCCTAGACAATCAAACTTCCCATATTGTTGAAGCCAGCATTAAAGGGAATAGTTCTAAAAAGGTAATGTCCTTAGTTAAACCGCATTCATGCCAGCCTGCAGGCCAAGCCTCGGCACACCAGGCACTCCTGACGTATACACCAAAGCTGCAGCCACCTGAAGCATCTGTGAATAGCTCTAATTCATTGCTTCCCCTGGGAAGGTCCTGCCAAAATGCCATCCCATTGAATTCCCTCAGGAACAGGTCCCAAACCTGCATATCCTCCCCGATTGCCTGAGAAACCTTGATGTGGCGATCTCTTTTTGTGATCCCCGCTGTTGCCATCGCCAATCTGCGGGCAAAAACCCTACCCATAGGGATCACCTGGGAGGTGAAATTGAGGAGCCCAGTAAGGGATTGAAACTGGCGCAGGGTCGACTTCTTGGTCCTGCACATGTCCCTAATGGCCTCCCGAAGCTTAAACAACTTCTCCTTTGTACATCCAACTCTATTTCCAAGAAATGGTGCCACTTTGTCACAGTCTAAGTACCTTGGAGCTCTCTTCTTGTTCTGATGATTGCTCCCCAGAAGTTTCATCAGAATTGATAATAAAACCCCAATTCTACAGCCAAAAATAAGCTGCAAATACTTCCGCAATTGACTCTATTTATTTATTTATTTATTTATTTAATTAAGAGCTTTTATATACTAATATTAGTAGGTACATCATATCGGTTTACATCAAACGATAGATTGAGAGTACAATGAACAGGGAGAGGGGAAGAAGGGACAACAAAATTAAAAAGGTGCAACAACGGTGCTGCAGATGCAGGAGGCTCTATTATTGAGCCAGAAGGGAGAGCTGAAAAAGGTAACATAATTAACATAGCATAATTAACATATTTAACATAATAACATAATTGGCATAATTATCGTGAATAGCTGGAACGGCAGGGGTTTACTGTGGGAGGGAAGAAGTAGTATCTGGAATTGGTCTGTAAGGAGGGCGAAGGAGACATAATGGAGAGTCCTATATCTAGTCTGGATATGCCTGGTGGAAGAGCCAGGTCTTTAGCATTTTCTTGAATTTATAGGGGCAGGGCTCAAGGAGGAGGTTTGTGGGTAGAGCATTCCAGCAAGTGGGGCCGGCAATTGATAGGGCACGGTCCCTTGTTGAGGTGAGACAAGCATCCTTGAGGGGAGGGATCTGATGGTACCTTTAATGCTTCCCGTGATTGGGCGGGAGGAGTGTGTGAGTCGGAATGGTTTGCTGAGCAAGGAGGAGTTGCTTTTGTAGATGGATTTGTGCACGATGGTGAGGGTCTTAAATAGGATGCGTGACGGAATAGGGAGCCAATGGAGGTCTTTAAGGAGCGGGGTAATGTGGTCGGATTTGTGTGCATTCATGATAGTTCTAGCGGTGGCATTCTATAACATTTGTAGGGGTTTGATCATGGAGTGGGGCAGGCCAAGATATAATGCATTGCAGTAGTCCAGTTTGGATGAAAGGGTTGCTTGGATGACCGTTCTGAGATCATGGGTGTGGAGTAGGTGTTGCAGTCGGACACTGCTGGCGAGGTAGTGGACCCTTGGGCCGGCCCACCGAGGGTGATGGGGTAGGCCGGGAGGCGGAGCCCCAGACAGGAGGTGTTCACCCGGGAACCAGGAACCCCCGAGGAGGAGCCCGTAGGGCCCTGGGACCTCGGGACTTGGGGTATAGTCAGAGAGTCCAGAGGCAGAGGTATGCTTAGACCGGGACCAGAGTAAACTGGAAGTATAGGAAGTCCAAGGTACCCGGGAAGCAGAAGCCGGCAGTACAGGGCCGAAGGCCAGCTGAAGACAGGGCAGCGGGCAGCAGCGGAGACTGTAGCAAACCGGAGGCTGAAGCAGGCTGTGAGCTGAAGCGGAGTTTGTAGCAGACCGGAGCTGGAGCAGGCTGTAGCTGAAGCAGAGTCTGTAGGAAACCAGAGCTGGAACAGGCTGTAGCTGTAGCAGAGTCTGTAGCAAACCGGAGCTGGAGCAGGCTGTAGCTGAAGCAGAGTCTGTAGCAAACCGGGGTCAGAGGCAGGCAGCAGGCTGAAGCGGAATCGTAGGCAAACCAGGGTCAGAGGCAGACAGCAGGCTGAAGCGGAGTCGTAGGCAAACCGAAGTCAGAGGCAGGCAGCAGGCTGAAGCGGAGTCGAAGGCAAACCGGGGTCAGAGGCAGGAAACCGTAGAGAACAACAGGAGCGCAACTCAGAACAACTATGCAGTTGTGAACCTTGTTGCAAGGCGATGAGAGAGAGTTTGAACGCCGGTTATATCGGGACTTGGGCGTGACGTCAGCAGCACGGGCGGGGCCAGGCTTTCGGGAGTTGAGCGTTCAAGACGGGCGTCCTCGCGCGCGCGCGAGACTGAGAAGAAGCAGGCACGTAATGGCGGCCGCCACGTGGAGTGAGAGAAGTCACCGGGATCCAGAGTTGGCGGAACGCGGCGGTTCCTGAAGCGGAGGTATGCAGGGTTGAGCCCAAGGCGAGGGGAAGCGGTGGCGACCGCAACAGTAGGGGTTTGAGTTTTTTATGACGTTGAGCTTATAGAAGCCTTCTTTTAAGACAGAGTTGATGTGTTTTTTTAGGTTAAGATGAGGATCAATAAGGACACCCAGGTTTCGTACTGGGGGCTGTGAGGAGAAAGTGGTAGATGCTGGGTCATTGTCTAGGGGGAGCTTGAAAGTTTGGTGGTTGTGGATGAGGAGGAGTTCTGTTTTTGAGGAGTTGAGGGCAAGGTGTAGTTTGGTGAGTAGTGAATTGATGGATGTAAGGCATTTCTCCCAGAATTTTAGTGCTATGGATACTGATTCTTGTATGGGTATGATGATTTGTACATCATCAGCGTAGATATAGAATTTGAGACCGAGGTCATATAGAAGCTGGCAGAGGGGTAGGAGGTAGATGTTAAATAGGATGGAGGATAGGGAGGATCCTTGGGGGACACCTTGGGAGAGAGAGAAATGAGTGGATTCTGAATTGCCTAGTTTAACAGAGAATTGTCGGTTAGCCAGGTAAGATTTGAACCAAAGGAGGGCTACGCCAGATATGCCAATGTCAGTTAGATGGGAGATGAGAAGGTTGTAGCTTATCGTGTCAAAGGCTGAGGAGATGACGAGGAAGGCAATGATGAAGGTATGGCCTCAGTCTAGGCCAGTAAAGAGGGTATCAGTGAGTGAAAGTAGTAGTGTTTCAGTGCTCAGGTTTTTACAAATGCCAAATTGCGAAGGGTTGTTTTCTTCAAGGTAGTCCATAAGTTGGGAGTTCACCACCTTTTCCATAACTTTTGTGATGAGGGTAAGGTTTGAGATTGGAAGGTAGTTGGCTGGATCTTTGGGGTCTAAGGATGGTTTCTTGAGCAGGGGTTTGACAACTGCATGTTTTAAGGGATCTGGGACTGTGCCAATGGAGAGGGAGCAGTTGATGATGTCTGCTAGGGGTTTGGCAATAGAGTTGGGAATGGCTAGAAGGGTTTTGGTGGGGATGGTGTCAGAGGGGTGGGAAGCGAGTTTGATCTTTTTGAGAATAGACTCGATTTCCTTGGATGATGTGAGGTCGATCGAGTCTAATGTAGTGTTGAAACAGGTGAGGTGGTTGGGGGGCATAGGTGTGGTTGTGGGCGGGAATCGGAGGAGGATGTTTGTTATTTTATTATGAAAGAAGCAAGCGAGTTCCTCACATTTAGTGCTGGCTTCGTTGTCTGCTATAGGTGGAGGGGCCGATTTGGTGAGGGTAGCCACATATGAAAACGGGGCTTTGGGATTGTACATGTATTCGTGTATTTTGGCGGCGTAGTAGTCACATTTAGTTTTTAGAATTGACAGTCTGTAGGTGTGTACGGTTGATTTGTAAGAGGATGCATTTTGTTGAGATGGGACTTTGCACCAGGTTCTCTCTTTCAGTCTGAGGTTGCATTTCATTTGGTGTAATTCTGTGATGTACCATGGTTTGTTGTTTGACTGTGCGGGGTGTTGCTTGCGAGTGGTGAGGGGACATAGTTTGTTGGCTATGTCGTGGGTGAGGTTGTTCCATGAGCTGAGGGCAGCTTCAGGGGAAGAGCAGTCTAGTTTGGTCAGGGATTTGGTTAGTGCGGAGGTTAGGTCCTCAGAGGAGCAGGATTTTCTGAAGGAGAAGGTGGTATTGTGCGGATGGTTGAGGGTGGAGGAGGCGTTTATAGTGAGGGGAGTCTTGATGAGTGAATGGTCTGACCAGGGAACTAGGGTGCAGGAAACAGGGGATGGTGCGTGGATGCAGGAATTGATGAATATGAGGTCTAGGGTGTGCCCAGCTTTATGTGAAGGAGCGGAGATGATCTGGGTGAAGCCTATGGCCTGAAGAGAAGCAAGGAAGGTTTCACATGAGGGGGAGAGGGGTATGGAAACCGGAAAATGAATGCAACGTATCAACGGATCGGGGGCATCATTGAACGAATGTAACATATTTGCCCGCTGACGAATATGAATACCGAATCGGACAAATCTGTACCCTCTGCACATCCCTACTAGATAAGTTCTGCTGAAATGTTATCCAAGTAAATTTATCAGTATAACTTTTCCACTTAAAGCATACTGAATATTGAGCTCTATATTTTCTTTATATTCCATGGTAGAAGTAATTTCTGGGACCAACATAGTTTCTGCTTTCAGTTTCCTTCTTCATTTTCTGGAAGGACCAGTTAGTATACAGGCAGGTTTGTAGGTAGTGTTTTGAATTTATTTTAAAATCTAATACTTTCTGAGGGAGAAATATTCTGTTTAAATTATTTGCTGATTTTAAAATTATCAATATAGCAGACACCTTTTGGCCACTGTTCACTCTATTCATGAGAAAGAAGAAGATTGAACTATGAAAAGTAAAGAAAATTGACTTTCTTGCTAAAAATAATCCATGAAGTCCAATTATTATCTTTGTTTTGTAATGAACACTCTGAATTAACTGCTGATGTACTGTAGGCAGAAATGTAGGAGCGATCAGTGAAGCAAGATTTCCTTGTTGGTATTAGAAAATACCTTTTTTTGTAGTATCCTTTGTCTGTATTTTGACATTTGGGCTTTCTATGTATAAATATATTAGGGGATTACTTTGTATTAATTTTGGGAGAGGCACACTGATCCAAGGACTCACTATGCATATTAGGTTCTGTGAGAATTTCATTATCTTGGGCACAATATTGACTTTTATTTTCCATTTTTTTTATAGTTGCCTTCTTTCTTTTAATCTTAAATTCATCAACTTGCTATAAATAGCAGTAATAGTGCCCACAATAAAAAAAAATGGTCTTGGTTAAACTAATTTCCTGTCTACTGCATCATCTAGGCAGTATGTTAGTGCTTTGCATCAGCTTATCGTGCGTCATTTTACATGGCGTGCTTTGATTTATGCATGACGCATTACTTTTCAGGTTTATATATATCGGCTTCCTGCAGCTACCTCTTTGAAGGTGTGTCAGGCATTTGGAGAGAGGACAGCAGGTGAGTGGTCTAGTGGTTTAGTGGGAGTAGCTTTTTTCTGATTACCTGAGTGAGTTGTCTTGTCTTCTGTTGTCCTCTGTTTCCCTTTCCTTTGGTCTTTTGTGTTTGTTAGACTGACAGTTTTTGTTAGTTTGTTCTTTATGTCCACCTGTCTTTGTGTGTGGTGAGGTATGGTGATGAGGCAGAGAAGGAATGGTGAGGCCTCACCCACTCCAAAACAGCTAACCTTCCCTGGCAGATTTAGCTCTTGAAACCATGTATACTAGCAAATAACAGGACAATTAGGCTCACTCCAGGTACTAGGTGGAAGAGTCTCAGGGTCTGTGGGGGGGAGGGAAGTGTTGGAAGGTGACACACCTTATCTAAGGTCTTATGATAGCAAGTTTCACAACATTCCCCTCTTGACAGAAGGAATAGACTATGTGAGCCTGAAGATTATTTGACTATGCCTTAGGCCATTTTCTCCCCATCCAGTACATTCATATCTCTGAGGCACCCCTTGTAAAGGGTGGAAGCACAGGATTGTTGGTGTCTAAAGGCAGTCGGGCGTTTTTTAAAAGCCCTGCTCATGTAAATCTGCCCGGATTTACGCGAGCAGGGCCTTGTGCGCCGGCACGCCTATTTTCCAGAGGCCGCCGGTGCGCGCAGAACCCCGGGACTCGCGTAAGTCCCGGGGTTTCTGAAAAGGGGCGTGTCGGGGGCGTCGCCGAGTGATGCCGCGTTTGGGGGCGTGGCACGGCGTTTGGGTGGCGAGCCCGGGGAGTGGCGCCGGCCCGGGGGCATTCCAGGGGGGCCGCGCCCTCCGGAACCGCCCCCGGGTCGGGTCTCGGCGCGCCAGCAGCCCGCTGGCGCGCGTGGATTTACGTCTCCCTCCGGGAGGCGTAAATCCATGGATAAAGGTAGGGGGGGGTTTAGATAGGGCCGGGGGGGTGGGTTAGGTAGAGGAAAGGAGGGGAAGGTGTGGGGAGGGAATGGAGGCAGGCTGCGTGGCTCGGCGCGCGCTGGCTGTCCAAAATCGGCAGCCTTGCGCGCGCCGATCCAGGATTTTTGAAGATACACGCGGCTACGCGCGTATCTTATAAAATCCAGTGTACTTTTGTTTGCGCCTGCTGCGCAAACAAAAGTACGCGATCGTGCAGTTTTTAAAAATCTACCCCAGTGTGTGCAAAATGGATGAATATACTCTGTGTGCTTTGGGGTATGCATAGGTGTGGTAATGGAGGGAACAATGAGGCCATCATCATCCCCAAACACAGATCTAGACAGAGGCTAACAGAGCATGTAACTCACCCAGATGCACACACTGAGGCATATCTGTTGGCCCATAGTTGGGCACTGACTACCTCTTACACTTTGTGCACTATACATGGCCAATGTATATGTTCTTGCCCTGTTTCTAATCAACCATCATTGATGTCTGGTCCATAACTGCTAATGAGGGAGTCAGAGTCCTAGCTATGTACAGAAGATTATCTACACCTGCCAGTATGACACACATTTGTGAAAAGCATCAGGTGGAACTAAATGCTTGTCTTGTAGGAGAACAACACAGAAAGTGCCAGAGCTTCGATAAGCATGCGTGGTTTCTGTTTAACCCAGACAGAGGAGCAGTTAGTTAAAGAAAGATGATAGAGAGGAGAGCATCTCCAAAAACTTTACTGGCCTCCCTTACATGGAAAGGGAAGGGGTAGTTGAGGCCTTACAGGCAAAGTAGCTTTCTATGAGGCTTTGCTGAAGTTGGTTGCCAATAAGTGTGGTGTCCTGGGCTTCTGTGGGTATACATGGAGCATCCAGGAGTAGATCCAGAAGTATCTCCATTGGTATCCCATGGCATAGAGTGAGATTATTGAATGCACAGCAGAGCAGCACTGTATCTGCTACCCTGGATAGGGCATACATTAATGTTCCCCCCATTTTGTCCAAATAGTGAAATCTACTTTTGAGAACTCTGAAGGTGCATTCTATGACACAGCGGGTAGATCATAAGGCCTCATTGTACCATGTCTCCACTGGCATGTTAGGAATAGCAACAGGGATGAGAAATCAGGACCTGGAACCATATCCTGAATCTCCTGCGGCAGACATAATGGGGCCATCATTCACACTACCGTCACTTTGAGATATGGCTGGCAAGCCACAGCATGAAGTAGAAGCTAACCTCTAGCTTAGCATGAGCCTTAAAAGCCTATTTCCCTACCCTAAGTCCATGCCACAGGTAGTTCTTACATCATTGTGCTGTCAAAGAGGAGACTACGCAATGCTCTTTGGCAGAAGCAGGAGTAGTAAAAGGAGTCCATGGAGGTGGGCTGGGAAGATCAGTGGCAGCCTGAGTTGGCAGTGAAACAGATTAGTGGTGGTGGCAGGACTTATCAGGGAAGACGGAGATAAAGCAGTGTGAGGTTGCTTATTTGAGCACTCTTGCAGAGGCTTAGTGGAAGGGGGATGGGCCTGAGACTAACAATAAGAGTTTACTTTGTGGAGAAAATACTGCTGGGATGGAATGGGGAGTTTGAGAGTGAGACTGCTGGGGATGGAAGTGGGAGTATCGGGGAGGGAGGGTGAGACTGCTGGGATGGGATGGAATGGGAAGGTGAGACTGAAACTGCTGGGGATGGAGCTGGGGGTCTGGTGGGGAAGTGTGAGACTTGGGATAGAGGTAGGAGTCTGGGGGGAGAATTGTGAGAATGCTGGGGATGGAGGTGGGTATCTGGGGGGGGGGGGAGTGAGACTGCCAGGGACAGAGGTGGGCACCTGAGGGGGGGATGAGAATGAGACTGCTGGGGATGGAGGTGGGGGTCTGGGGTCTGTGGTAGTGAGAATGAGACTGATGGAGATGAGGTAGGGGTGTGAGGGATGAGAAAGAGACTGCTGGGTAGTGGTGTGGGGGTAAGAATGAGACATGGTGACAGGCAGAGGGAGAGTTTTGGAGGTTGGGGTGGCAGGGTATGGCATATTTTGCTGCTATAACTGTTTCTCCTATTTTTGTAATAGAGGATAGATGCACTTTTGGAATAATGATGATTATTTTCTTCTGAAGTTTTTTTTTTTTACTTATTATTTTTACTTATTATTGTACTTATATTCTTGTTGTAAAATGTGTTGTGTCTCCTTTGAGTGAAGAGTTCATTATATAAAAGTGAAATGTTCCTGCTCATTGTTTTATGGGAAGTGTTTCCTTTTCTCTTTGTTAGTTTTAGGAAATATAAATCTCTGAAATCTTCGTATTTTGCACAGCACAGGAGGTAATGCATTTCTTTCTCTCTAGTGCTGCAATTCCAGGCAGGTTCTGGATTTTGGGGGTTTCCAGTTCAGCTTTTGTCTGCATATTTCTATTTCTAATTTGTAGTCACTTATTCTATATTTGGTGAGGTTCTATCTGTGTTTTGCATCTGTGACCAGCATTAGGTAAGCTGCTAGCATGTTTTCGTATAGGGATCTGTAGCAGAGCAGTCTGTTCTGTTTTCCAATATGCAGTCCCTAATAGGAGTGGGTACTGTGTTTTAGGACAGTGGTTTTCAACCTTTCATGACAACTGTATCCCTTTCAAGACTTCTATAACTGTATGGACACAAACATTTACAATTCTAAGCAAATATTATAGCCTTTATTCAGAAACGTGCAATAACACACACTCCCTAAAATGATGCTGTAGCTGAATTCAAACCAAACCAAACAGATATTACATCAGTCATTGCATTAAAATATTAAAAGTATGACAACTGCAGAGGACTATTTAGAAACATGTTGTCAGGTGAACTCTAAATTATTATTTAACCAAAGCAGTATAACTATCATGGCTCAGAAATGTATTATTAGTGCCCACCCATGTTAAACTTGGGCCCAGCCAAAAATTCAGTTATGGCTGCACTACTGTATAGGACAATGATATGATATTAATCTGTTTTTATAGTATTGATTACCATAAGGTATTTGTAGTATTAGTCCAGAGAAACACCTAGAAATAAAGGGCCATAAACAAGACGCATTACATTTGATTAGAAGTATCACCTGAATCATGTTTGTAGACCTTTATTTCTTTGTTCTGTTATTTTCAAACATGGAAGCAATAGTTTTTTCATTTTATATCTGGGTCATGTCAGGTGCACTGTAAGTGATTTGACATTTGTTTATATTGGGGACTATACATTAAAATTTGCATTTTTTAGTGTGCATGCTGAAATGCTTTTTATCAGGTGATACACTAAATATTAAACACACACTAAAATGTAGGGGTAGATTTTAAAAGGGTTACACGCATAACTTATGCGCGTAACCGTTTTAAAATCTTTCAAAACCCCCCTGCGCGCGCCAAGCCTATTTTGCAAAGGCTCGGCAGCACGGGCAAGCCCCGGGATGCGCGTACGTCCTGGGGCTTTGCTAGGGGGCGTGTTGGGGGTGTGTTGGGGGCGACGCGAAATTCGGGGCATTCCGGGGGGCATGTCGGGGGCGTGGTGCTGGCCCGGGGGTGTTTTGGAGGCATGGCCAAGGCCTCTGAAATCGCTCCCAGGTCGGGGAATCGAATGGCGGCGGCCAATCGGTGTGTGAGAGTTACGCCTGCCTGGAGCAGGCGTAACATTCACAATAAAGGTAGGGGGGTGTAGATAGGGCTGGGGGTTGGGTCAGGTAGGCGAAGGGAGGGGAAGGTGGGGGGAGGCCGAGGGAACGGGCAGCGAGCGCAGGGCTCGGCGCGCACAAGGTGCACAAATGTGCACCCCTTTGCACGCGCTGACCCCGGATTTTATAAGATACTCGCGGCTATTCACGTATCTTATAAAATCCGGCGTACTTTTGTTTGCGCCTGGTGCACGAACAAAAGTATGCGCGGGTGTACATTTATAAAATCTACCTCATAGTGTTTATGGCATGTATGCAGTTGGTATGCACACTATCACCAAAAGTGTACTATCATTGTGTACAACGTAATCAGATTAGTCTCCTGGTATATTTCTCAAATTCTTTCTTCTCACGTAGGTGGCGATGTCCTTACGTGGATTACAAACTGGCTAAAAGACAGGAAACAGAGAGTAGGATTAAATGGACAATTTTCTCAGTGGAAGGGAGTGGGCAGTGGAGTGCTTCAGGGATCTGTATTGGGACCCTTTCTTTTCAATATATATATATAAATGATCTAGAAAGAAATACGAGTGAGGCAATCAAATTTGCAGATGATACAAAATTGTTCAGAGTAGTTAAATCACAAGCAGATTGTGATAAATTGCAGGAAGACCTTGTGAGATTGGAAAATTGGGCATCTAAATGGCAGATGAAATTTAATGTGGATAAGTGCAAGGTGATGCATATATGAAAAAATAACCCTTGCTGTAGTTACACAATGTTAGGTTCCATATTACGAGCTACCACCCTAGAAAGAGATCTAGGCATCATAGTGGATAACACATTGAATTTTTCGGTTCAGTGTGCTGCGGCAGTCAAAAAAGCAAACAGAATGTTGAGAATTATTAGAAAGGGAATGGTGAATAAAACGGAAAATGTCTTCATGCCTCTGTATCGCTCCATGGTGAGACCACACCTTGAATACTGTGTACAATTCTGGTCACCACATCTCAAAAAAGATATAGTTGCAATGGAGAAGCTATAGAGAAGGGTGACCAAAATGATAAGGGGTATGGAACAGCTCCCTTATGAGAAAAGACTAAAGAGGTTAGGACTTTTCAGCTTGGAGAAGAGATGGCTGAGGGGGAATATGATAGAGGTGTTTAAAATCATCAGAGGTCTAGAACAGATAGATGTGAATTGGTTATTTACTCTTTCATATAATAGAATGACTAGGGGCACACCTTGAAGTTATCATGTAGCACATTTAAAACTAATCGGAGGTAATTATTTTTCACTCAACGCACAATTAAACTCTGAAATTTGTTGCCAGAGGATGTGGTTAGTGCAGTTGTTGTAGCTGTGTTTAAAAAGGGATTGGATAAGTTCTTGGAGAAGTCTATTACCTGCTATTAATTAAGTTGACTTAGAAAATAGCCACTGCTATTACTAGCAACAGTAACATGGAATAGACTTAGTTTTTGGGTACTTGCCAGGTTCTTATGGCCTGGATTGGCCACTGTTGGAAACAGGATGCAGGGCTTGATGGACCCTTCTCTGACCCAGTATGGCATGTTCTTATGTTCTTATGTATAGCCACACTTAATTTTTTCTAAATATAATTTTTTATATATTTTTTAATATTTATGTAGGACCCACACTTAAAGAGTTTGTATATCAATCAAACCCAAATTAGTACTAGGTCACTTTGCTTTATTATCAATATATCATCAATTTTATCTAAAAATGTCTCTCAAAAATGCTGAGGAACTCCAATCTCAGTAATCATAACAATCATAAATTGGTCAATACTCATCTCTGCAAAACTAGCATTAGTCCAAATCCCCCAAACATTTATGATTGTTATGATTACTGAGATCAGAGTTTGTCAGCATTTTTGAGAGACATTTTTAGGTAAAATTGATGATATATGGATAATAAAGCAAAGTGACCTAGTACTAATTTGGGTTTGATTGATATACAAACTCTTTGTGTGGGTCCTACATAAATATTAAAAAATATTAAAACATTTATATTTAGAAAAAATTACGTGTGGCTATACGTGAGAAGAAAGAATTTGAGAAATATACCAGGAGACTAATCTGATTATGTTGTGCCACTATTAATTAGGGATGTGAATCGTTTTCCATATCGTCTTAACGATAGAAATCGTGTGGCAGGGCAAGAAAATCGTGTTAGGCACGATTTTTTAGTTAAAAAATCGTTAAAAATCGTTTTTTCCGATTAGTGCGCACTAACTCAAGTTAGTGCGCACTAACTGAAAATGATACAATTTGACACTTTTCAGGTCAGTTAAGGTCAGTTTAGGAATGAATATGTATTCCTATTGGCTGCCCTCTTATTTATTCATGTTACCAAGGTTCCCATTGACAGTATATGGGGGATGGGAAATGGAAACAGTTGGTAGCTTGACAAAACAAGTAATGTGATCAGTCAATGTGACTAGAACTTGTGCCCTAACCCTGATACTAGGGGTATTGTGATCTTCCTGCACACAGTGCCCTATCCCTATTAATACCAGGAGTGTTGTGATCTTCCTGCACACAGTGCCCTAACCCTGGCACCAGGGGTGTTGTGATCTTCCTGCACACAGTGCCCTATCCCTATTAATACCAGGAGTGTTGTGATCTTCCTGCACACAGTGCCCTAACCCTGGCACCAGGGGTGTTGTGATCTTCCTGCACACAGTGCCCTATCCCTATTAATACCAGGAGTGTTGTGATCTTCCTGCACACAGTGCCCTAACCCTGACACCAGGGGTGTTGTGATCTTCCTGCACACAGTGCCCTATCCCTATTAATACCAGGAGTGTTGTGATCTTCTTGCACACAGTGCCCTAACCCTGGCACCAGGGGTGTTGTGATCTTCATGTACACAGTGCCCTATCCCTATTAATACCAGGAGTGTTGTGATCTTCCTGCACACAGTGCCCTATCCCTAATACCAGGGGTGTTGTGATCTTCCTGCACACAGTGCCCTATTCCTGATACCGGGGGTGTTGTGATCTTCCTGCACACAGTGCCCGATTCCTGATACCGGGGGTGTTGTGATCTTCTTGCATACATCCCGGTATCAGGGATAGGGCACTGCATGCAGGAAGATCACAACACCCCTGGTATCAGGGATAGGGCACTGTGTGCAGGAAGATCACAATACCCCGGAGGAGTGAGGGTCAGGCATCTCCCCCCTGTCTGTGAAGCCAGCCTCTCACTAGTAATGCAGGGAGGGAGCTGTCTCAGACTTCACCATCCTCCCCCCCCCCCCCTCACCCACACACCATTCACTAGCTGGGACATGGGGGAAGTCAGGAGTGAGGGTCAGGCAGCTCCCCCCTGTCTGTGAAGCCAGCCTCTCACTAGTAATGCAGGGAGGGAGCTGTCTCAGACTTCACCATCCTCCCCCCCCCCCCCCCTCACCCACACACCATTCACTAGCTGGGACATGGGGGAAGTCAAGAGTGAGGGTCAGGCAGCTCCCCCCTGTCTGTGAAGCCAGCCTCTCACTAGTAATGCAGGGAGGGAGCTGTCTCAGACTGGTATCAGGGATAGGGCACTGAGTGCAGGAAGATCACAACACCCCTGGTATCAGGAATAGGGCACAGGTTCTAGTCATATTGACTGATCACATTACTTTTTTTGTCAACTACCAACAGTTTTCATTTCCCATCCCCCCAACCATCACCTCAGTTGGAACCTTGGTAACATCAATAGATAAGAGGGCAGCCAGCCAATAGGAATACATATTCATTCCTAACTGACCTTTACTGACCTGGATAGTGTCAATAATTTGTATCATTTTCTGTTAGTGTTCCTGAGTTTCCATTTCCATTTCCCATCCCCCCAACCATCACCTCAGTGGGAACCTGGTTAACATCAATAGATAAGAGGGCAGCCAGCCAATAGGAACACATATTCATTCCTAACTGACCTTTACTGACCTGGAAAGTGTCAATTTGTATCATTTTCAGTTAGTGCGCACTAACTCGAGTTAGTGCGCACTAACTCGATTTAACGATTTTTAACGATAAATCGTTAGAATTTCTATTGTATTGTGTTCTATAATGATTTAAGACGATATTAAAATTATCGGACGATAATTTTAATCGTTGAAAAATGATTCACATCCCTACTATTAATAGTCTCTGGAATACATTTTGTTATATAGGGCAGATTGTGTGATTACTATCATAGTGTACACCATGAATGTATAAGATTAATGCACTACTCCCAGCTTATCAGTAAAGAGTGACTTCTATATAAAATAGCATGCATGCACTAATCTGATCATGTTCAGTCCTCATTTCCTCATGATTCCACCTTCTTGCTTAGAAAGCATATAAAAGAAAGATCAGCACATGCAGCAGGTTGTCAGTGCTGAGAGTTAGAGTGGACGAATAACTGGATCCTAGGAGAGAAAGTGAAAGGAGAGCCGAGAGGTTGAGGCAAGGAACAAAGCAGCCATTTACATAGTTTGTGCTGGTCTTATACTTCTTTTGTGTATTAACTTTCCTTTATTTGTCCATTGTTCCAAGTCTGTGGAAGAGTGTGGGTGAGTGGTTGAATGCATATTTCTGTCTATTAATTTTCTGTGATAGTAACCGTCTGGAAAGAACAGAGCAATAGGACATGGTTGGTGAGAGAATGTAACATGTAAGGGGCTGAGCGACTATGCATGTGTGTGAAAGGCATATTAGAGGTGAAAGTGTAGGAAGGTGTAGTGGGAAGGAGCATGACAGTAGTGTCAGGAGGAGAATAAATGCAGGTAGAGGTGGAGGAGAAGATACTGATGGGCAGGAGCAGAGCAGTCAGGCTAGAGGCTGGAGAAAATACCACATTGCTCAGATCTGGCCAATTAGAACTAGATGGAGGAAAGCAGGACTGCACAGCAGGGGGAGGAGGGGAAAAGGAGGAACTCCCCAAAGCATGCAGCTGTCTGTCCAGAAGGTGTTAGGAGCCGCGCTCGCGGCACGCCGCGCCCGAGGGGCGCCGCTTACCAGCGCGGCACACCGCCGCAGTTGCCCTGATGTGGTGCTGAGTCGTGGGTCTGGGGCCGCGGACCGCAGCACAACATGGCCGCGGCGTTTCGGCTCCTCTTCCTGGTTGCTGGCTCCACCCCCCTTCAGGGACTAACATCGTTGCCTCTGATTGGCTGCTGGATACCTCCTGCAGCGGGATTGGCTCTCCCCTGGTATGCCAGCTGGAAGGAGCTATTTAAAGGCAGGTCTTGCACCTCAGACCTTGCCTTGACTTCCTCTGGGCTCCTGGCTTGTTCCTGTTTGTGGTTCCTGTACTTGATTCGTGGTTTTGACTCCTGGACCGGCTTTGGTGATTTCTCTGGCTTCTGACTCCTGGACCGGATTTGGCGAATTCTCTGGCTTCTGACCCCTGGACTGGATTTGGCGAATTCTCTGGCTTCTGACCCTTGGACCGGCTTTGGTGAATTCTCTGGCTTTCGACCCCTGGACTGGCTTTGGGGTATCCTGTGGCTTTCAACCATCGGACTGACTGTGGAGTTTCCTTCAACTCCCTTAATCCGAACTGTTCCACCTTTGAGTCCACGACCTGCTGGAGGCGCCAGCTCAGTTTTACTTTCCACAACCTGCTGAGGACATCCACCTTTGAGTCCACGACCTGCTGGAGGCGCCAGCTCAGCCTTACTTTCCACGACCTGCTGAGGACATCCACCTTAGAGTCCACGACCTGCTGGAGGCGCCAGCTCAGCTTTACTTTCCACGACCTGCTAAGGACATCCACCTTTGAGTCCACGACCTACTGGAAGTACCTGCATCCAGATCTCTGTGAGAGTCCTGGTCTAGGCCTCGCCAATCAGCGATCGAACATTCATTCCTCGCTGAACCAAGGGTCCACATCCCGGAAGCACAACAGTAAGTCAAGGCCATGGACCCGGCAGAGGCCTCGGCACTACGAGCAATTCCCGGCCTGGCACAGAAAATAGTCGAACAACAGGGTATGTTAGAAGCCATGGCCGCATCCATGGAACGACTTAATGCTCGATTAGACGCTGTAGTTGCTACGCAAGCTACTTCACCCGCAGTCAGTCCGCCAACTGCACCTACTACACATATGCTGCAAGGATTTCCTCGTCCGGTTGTACCTTTACCGGTTCCACCTCGGTATGCTGGAGATCCACGCTTATGTTTAGGATTTCTGGACCAATGCAATATGCATTTCCGGCTACAATCTTCTCTCTTCCCGGACGATGTAACCAGAACCACCTACATATTGTCATTGTTAGATGGCAAAGCTCTAGCATGGGGTTCGGCCCTATGGCAGAGCGCTGATCCAGTACTACAGGACTTCTCTCGCTTCATGGAATTGTTCCGGTTGGTGTTCGAAGAACCAGGGAAAAAAGCCGCAGCAGGATCTACCATCCTACACCTTCGTCAAGGAGGGCAAGCCCTCATGGATTATAATATTGAATTCTGAACCTTGGCGACAGAGCTTCGGTGGGAAGAGGCCACCCTTCGAACAATTTATTTGGAGGGCTTATCTATGAAAATCAAAGATGAACTGGCGGCCAGGGAACTTCCTGCTTCTTTAAATTCCACATTGCTCTGGATTTCACGTTCCACCCCCAGGCCAACGGGCAGTCCGAACGGACCAACCGGTCCTTAAAGCAATTCCTACGAACTTATGTTAATTCTCAACAGGATGACTGGTCGGCCCTGCTGCCCTGGGCTGAGTTCTCTCACAATTTTCACACTTGCACGTCTACGGGGGCTTCTCCTTTTACGATCGTTTATGGCCAGCAACCCGCTCCACCCATACCCTTACCCTTGCCTGTTGCCTCTCCAGCGGCCCAGGTTACAGCTCTACAATTTCAACAACTATGGATCCATACGCATCAAATGTTAAGAAGGGCAGCCGCCACTTCCAAGAAATTTGCGGATCGGCACAGACGGCCAGCACCTCGATTCCTTCCCGGAGACAAAGTGTGGCTAAGTACCAGACACATTCGTTTACGGGTTCCCTCCATGAGATTGGCTCCCCGGTACATTGGGCCCTTTCCAGTGATTAGACAAGTGGGTCCTGTGACTTATCAATTACGACTGCCTTCCTCACTTCGTATTCATAATTCCTTTCATGTCTCCCTTTTGAAGCCCGTACTTCTCACTTGGCCCTCTCGTAAGACACCTGTTTCTCCGTTGGTACGGGCTGAGGAGGATACCATTTATCGAGTCCATGACGTCCTGGATGTGCGCAAACGAGGACGTGCATGGGAGTACCTTCTTGCCTGGGAGGGCTTCGGCCCGGAAGAGAATTCCTGGGAACCTGCTACCAATATCTTGGATAAAGATCTTCTCAGGACCTTTCATGCTCTTCATCCCGAGAAGCCCAAGCCTTCTAGAGGGAGGCCTAAAGGAGGGGGTACTGTTAGGAGCCGCGCTCGCGGCACGCCGCGCCCGAGGGGCGCCGCTTACCAGCGCGGCAGACCGCCGCAGTTGCCCTGATGTGGTGCTGAGTCGTGGGTCCGGGGCCGCGGACCGCAGCACAACATGGCCGCGGCGTTTCGGCTCCTCTTCCTGGTTGCTGGCTCCGCCCCCCTTCAGGGACTAACATCGTTGCCTCTGATTGGCTGCTGGATACCTCCTGCAGCGGGATTGGCTCTCCCCTGGTATGCCAGCTGGAAGGAGCTATTTAAAGGCAGGTCTTGCACCTCAGACCTTGCCTTGACTTCCTCTGGGCTCCTGGCTTGTTCCTGTTTGTGGTTCCTGTACTTGATTCGTGGTTTTGACTCCTGGACCGGCTTTGGTGATTTCTCTGGCTTCTGACTCCTGGACCGGATTTGGCGAATTCTCTGGCTTCTGACCCCTGGACTGGATTTGGCGAATTCTCTGGCTTCTGACCCTTGGACCGGCTTTGGTGAATTCTCTGGCTTTCGACCCCTGGACTGGCTTTGGGGTATCCTGTGGCTTTCGACCATCGGACTGACTGTGGAGTTTCCTTCAACTCCCTTAATCCGAACTGTTCCACCTTTGAGTCCATGACCTGCTGGAGGCGCCAGCTCAGTTTTACTTTCCACAACCTGCTGAGGACATCCACCTTTGAGTCCACGACCTGCTGGAGGCGCCAGCTCAGCTTTACTTTCCACGACCTGCTAAGGACATCCACCTTTGAGTCCACGACCTACTGGAAGTACCTGCATCCAGATCTCTGTGAGAGTCCTGGTCTAGGCCTCGCCAATCAGCGATCGAACATTCATTCCTCGCTGAACCAAGGGTCCACATCCCGGAAGCACAACAGAAGGTAGGGGATGTGGAAGAAAAGGAGCAAGATGAGATGCAGGTGATGCAAGGAAAGAGAAGGAGGAGAGCTATTGTATGAACCTTTTCACTTTTCCTGAGTTGTTGGGAAAACAATTTGCAATTGTATATAAAATAGCAAATGTTCAACTTCCACAGATTTCATTATTTGGTTTATTCTAATTGACAGATAGTGATATAATGGTTAATAAATCTTCCAGTAGAGGAGGGAAGGAATAATGATTGAGCTACATAGAACAGATTAGCTGTTACAGCAAATGCTCTTCTATCAGCAGGTTTCTGTAACATTATCACATCCTTATTATCTAGGTTATGCCTCTCACAGCTGCAAACACTACAGGATATAATGATGCAGATTCTTCATTTATGCTTCTAGTTTTAAAAGCAATAGTTCTATTAGGGAGGCTTTGTTCTGCATGTTTATGGGGTGAATTCATTATTATTCATGCTATTTTCTGGTGCAATGTATATACATTTTTTTTTAAATGACATTGAAGTTATGAAAGGGAGTAAAGCTGGAAGAACTTGCATAATGAAACCTCTTTAATGGTGCATCTTGTCAAGGTACTCCTTACTGTTATGGTGATCATATTTGCATAGCCTTGCAGAATTCTGATGGACTCCAGCCCTTTCTTCTAACTCTTCACAAGGAGAGTCACAATTCACATATTGGGCAGAGAGGCTTTTTCAGTTTTCTCTTTTTAAGCAGCTTAATACACCCTCCTTTGCCTACTGCTGAGTTCTTTTTTTTTTCTTATCTGTATTCTGAGTACTATGGGATGACTCCCAGACCAAAAATTATTCAACCCTACTTTCTAGTCTTTTTGTAAGCAGTTCTTAAATTGCCCGAGTAGTTTGCAGGTCCCAGGGAACATTGTACTCACGGACCTGCAAGATAATTTTCAAAGCGAAATTCCTAGGGAGTTTTCCTTTGAAAATTTGGGTGGGCCAAACTATGAGTACAAAAGTGCAAATCCCACGCGCACTTTCCTTTCTCTGCCCTCGCCTGACCTATGCATAGACTTTAAGCAGTTTTCAGCCTGGAAAGTTTACCTGGAGATCTTCTTGTTTCCCGTGGCAAATTCCATTGAATATTGTCTTCTCTGTGCATTGACATAGAAACTTTTCACTTATAAATCATTGCAAGCTTTACATAGTAACATGGTAATGACAGCAGAAAAAGACCAAATGGTCCATCCAGTTTACCCAGCAAGCGTCCCATGGTTGTTACTGCCGCTCCGAGCAGGTTATCCTCATATTTCTGTTGAGTAATAACTAACCACCACTCTGTTCAGGTTATCCTCAAGCCTTATGTTAAGGGTAGCAATAATTACAATTCAAACGAAGCAACTGTCAAACCTGTTTCAAAATTATTGTTAGCAATGTTTATACAGGGTAAGGAGCCTTCATGATAATTCAGACAATGCAGCTTGAACATGCTTTGCTTTGCTTTTGGTTTTAATCAGGTGAATCTTCATAAGAGCTTATTATTATCATATGGAGTGGATTTAAGTGTATTTTTAATTAGGTGGAAGTAGGTCATGCTAACATCTGTTATCTAAGCATTGCTACAATTTTGCTCTAATCAAAAAATAAAAAAGCCCATCTTAATCAAATTAAATAGACAAGTCAAGTCTGGTGTTCCAGTTATATGTTCCATTTATTCATTACACTCACTATGGAGGCTCTCCCTTTTCTGTTATCCTAACTCTTTTACCATTTCCTCTGAATCCTCCATGTTCCTCCAGTCTATATTTACATTTCTTGATTCATCTCTTTCTCCTGTCCATATGTCTTTTATAGTTCTCCTTCTTTTGGGACCTGTGAAGAGTGCCGTACAAAATGGCACCGGCCATACAGCGTATGGCCGGCGTATGGCCGGTGCCATTTTGTATGGCAAAACGATTCGAGTGCAGGAGGTCGTTCCCGGACCCCCGCTGGACTTTTGGCAAGTCTTGTGTGGGTCAGGAGGCCCCACCAAGTTGGCCAAAAGTCCCTGGGGGTCCAGCGGGGGTCCGGGAACGATCTCCTATGCTCCTGACGTCGGGGGACAAAAAACAAAATGGCGCCGGGCTACCTTTGCCCTGTCATATGACAGGGCAAAGGTAGCGCCGGCGCCATTTCTACAACGCACCGGAGGCCCGAGAGTAAAAGATCACACCGGGACCCCCCCTCTGGATCCCAGGTAATTTAAGGCATTTTGGGGGGGTTCGGGAGGGTGGGGGATTTATTTTAAAGGGTCGGGGTGGGTTTTAGGGATGTTTTAGTGTGCCAGTTTTCCCGCCCTCCCCCGATTTACGATTTACACGATATTTATAAAAACAAAACCGCAACGATCCGATTCCCCCCCCCCCCCCCCCCCCCCAGCTGAAATCGATCGTTAAGACGATCGATCACACGATTCACATCTCTAGTATTCAAGGTTTGGTTTCACCATGGAGTGATAGAGGCATTATGACATCCACCATTTTATTCACCATTCCCGTCCTAATAATTCCTAACATTCTGCTTGCTTTTCTGATCGCCAAAGCACACTGAGCTGATGATTTCAATGTATTATCCACTATGATGCCTAGATCTCCTTCCTGGGTAGTAACTCCTAATGTGGAACCTAACATCATGTAACCACAACTTGCGTACCCCTAACGCCTCCTTGCTAACAAGAACCTGATCGGTGTTGGTGGTCCGCCAGTTAGGAAAACCGATGTCAAGTTTATCAGCGTTGGTTTTCCTAAATGTCACACAGCTGCACAGCCTGGGGGTTCAGGAAACAGACACTTGTCATTCGAGCGTCTGTATCCTGCATCAGACTGCCAGTGTTTGTTTTTTTTTAAACTTTATTTAATTTTATTTTTCCTCCTACTTAATATCGCAAAGATATTAAGTAGGAGGCAGTTCAGAAAACAGTTTTTTCTTCTTTTCTGTACTGGTTTAAGGAGTGCTTAGCAATTAACGCCTGCTCCAGGCAGGCGTTAATTGCTGAGCGCTAAATGTATAACCTAAACATACATTTTTTTTTTTTTGCATCTGGAGTGAATGCTAATAGTCTCAATTTCATTCATTTGCATGTGATTAATGCTATTAGACTCACTTCCCCTGGGACATGTGTTGAATAGGCGCTAATCCCCTTATTGCATTAGGGGATTCATTAGCGCCTATTCAACCCCTTTGTATTTAACAGCACTGTTAGTCCCACATTGTGTAGAGTGCAATCATGGATTTGAGTCCCTCAAATACTCAGTGATTGATCATGTGCCTTTACATTGAAAGAGAAGAAATCATGATTTAACTGTAATGCAGAAATGGATTTCAAATTAAACAACTTAGAACCATATGGTCTCAATAGTTTTATTGATTGGAATTTATTTTTATAGTTATTGTGATTTTATACTACAGAACATTTTATGGTCTCTTTAGATGATTTTTTTTTTTTCAAATCAAGAGAGAAAAGTAATAGAATTTAAATGGATTCATCTGATGATTTTTTAAATAAAAAATGGGTTGATAGCAGTTTTGTAATAATATATGTGCTTACAGAAGAGATACAATATTAAGAAGACATTTAATTTGGATGCTAAAGGCAAACTGATAAATACAAACTGATAAATGTCTGTAGCTGAACAAGAATTAGCATGTTATTTCTGTTTTGGACATTGTATAATGCACAAACTCAGAATTTCTACAAAAAATGATGAACATCTTTCAGATATAAGACAATATGATTTGCATTTTTTATGCAAAAGTATTTTTGTTGTTCATATAACTATTTGCTTATGCTTTAAACACTTATATATAAAATCTTAAGAGCTTTAAATACTAGAGATGTGAATCGTGTCCTCGATCGTCTTAACGATCGATTTCAGCTGAGAGGGGGAGGGAATCGTATCGTCGCCGTTTGGGTGTTTAGATTATCGTGAAAAATCGTTAAAATCGTGAACACACACTAAAACCCCCTAAAACCCACCCCCGACCCTTTAAATTAAATCCCCCACCCTCCCGAACCCCCCCCCCAAATGCCTTAAATTACCTGGGGGTCCAGCGGCACACTAAAACCCCCTAAAACCCACCCCCGGCACACTAAAACCCACCCCGACCCTTTAAATTAAATCCCCCCCCCCCAAATGCCTTAAATTACCTGGGGGTCCAGCGGCACACTAAAACCCACCCCGACCCTTTAAATTAAATCCCCCACCCCAAATGCCTTAAATTACCTGGGGGTCAGTAGCGGCGGTCCGTAGCTTAAATTACCCCCGGGTCCGTAGCTAAATCAGGGAAAGGGGGAGAGCAGGAAATCCGGCACAGTAAATCGTGGTGTCTTCAGCCGGCACCATTTTGCAAAATGGCCGCCGCAAAATGGCGGCGGCCATAGACCAATACGATTCGACGCAGGAGGTCGTTCTGGACCCCTGCTGGACTTTTGGCAAGTCTTGTGGGGGTCAGGAGGCCCCCCCAAGCTGGCCAAAAGTTCCTGGGGGTCCAGCGGGGGCCCCTGGAGCGATCTCCTGCCGCGAATCGTTTCCGTACGGAAAATGGCGCCGGCAGGAGATCGACTGCAGGAGGTCGTTCAGTGGCGGTCCGGAACCCTCGCTGAACGACCTCCTGCAGTCGATCTCCTGCCGGCGCCATTTTCCCCTTATTCTTGGAATTTCGTAAGTAAAAAAAAAACTTTTTGAACATTTAAATCTCTCTCCTATTCTCTACTACCCCCGTCAGGCAAATTCCTACAGTCATAAGTTAAATGGTCCCAGAGATATAGAAAGAAGTTCCCCAAACCTTCACTATTACCTATGCCGCATTCTAAGAGAAAAGCGAGGATTAGGGAGCTGGAAACCGGTGTCCCTACCTCAGATATGTCACAAATGAAGATAGAGGGGTTCATGCTTCCGGTAGGTGCCACAGTGACTCCGCGGCAGTCCTTGGCGACCAATCCAGAGGAGCAACTGGACTGTTCGCCGGACATGGTCACCTTGAGTCCCGGAGCTCCGTCTACCCCCCCCTTTCCCTCAGGGGTGTTGTTCCCTGAATCCGGAGCAGTGGGATTCACGGAGGGCTTGGTACAGGGGGAAGTTACAACAACTCCCCTTGCAGTAAAAGCCTCTACTCCCAAAGAGAAAGAAATAACATCGGGGGAATTAAGAAATCATATTGAGAGTCAAGGATTGGAGCAAAAATTGATACGCCCTGCCATCCCAAAGCCTACTTCGGTTACAATGGACTCCATATGGACTGCAATAATGGTTTTGGAAAAATCTGTTTCTTCCTTGGTAGATGTTACTTTTAGTTTAGCGGGGAAAAATCAGCCTATGGAATCTAATATTTCCTTAAATAGTGAAAATATAACAAAATTAGATCAGAAAGTTACTATAATGCAGAATACTCAATTACAATTGATAAAATCTGATACGATTCATCAAAGAAAATTGGAAAATATAGAAAATTCCATTAGATATTTAAATCTTCGTATTCTCAATTTTCCATGTTCTGAAAAAATAATTCCTCTAGAAATGTTTAAAAAATACTTAATGGAAGTGTTAAGAATTCCTAAGGAATTGATGCCTACATTAGCTAAAATCTATATGACTAAGGTTACCCCTGTAACATCTACAGAAAATGAACCTGAATTAGAGCTAGATTTAACTCAATTTCTTGAAACCTCAGTGGAATTAAAGATAAACAAGAGAGGAACTTTGTTCATACAATGTGTATTTGCTCAGGATAGAGAAATAATATTAAAAGCTTTTTTCCGTAATAGGAAATCACTTTTTCTGGGTCAGCCCATATGGATTTTCCCAGATATTACACGTTCCACACAGGAACGGAGGAAAAAGTTTCTTTCAATGAGAGACGAAGTAGTAGGTATGGGAGCTAAGTTTAGTCTTAAGTTCCCATGCCAATGCTTAGTGAATAGACAGGGTGTAAAAAATGTATACTTTGAACCTGATCAGTTACGTAATTTTTTGGACTCTAGACCCTTGTAAACTCAAGTAGAAGTTATCTTGATTACGGTTTAAGTAAAAATAGGTGCTACCACTATCTCTGGTCCTATTTATTTCATTAGAAAAATTGTATATGATTTTTTCCTAAATTATGCTTAGTAGGCATTGTCTTTCATTTCATTAATATTACATAGTAATTACGCAGAGTAGGCAGTAATTGTTTCTTGTTTTAAATTTCCTTTTATATGGGCCATGTATGGTTAATTTGATATGCCGATCCTGCAAAATTACTTGTATTTTTCCTGAATTAATGTACCTGATTTTGTTGGTCAAAATTCTATAAATAAATAATAATAAAAAAAAAAAAATAGTTGAGAAAGATTCTTAAATTAAATATTTTAGAATTAAAAGGATTTAATAGTCTTACCTTTACAGTTGTCTGACTGATACTGAAGGGCTTCTTTGAGAAAAAAAATTCTTTCAAATTAAATTTATCATAAAAAAGAGTGAAAGTAATTTGAATTTAAAGGAATTGCTTTGATTGTTTAGAAAACTGGAGTGAGATTTGGAATTTCCATTATGGCATCATGTGGCTATTAAAACCATCTGAGATGAGATGCTGTTGCATGTTTCTGCACCATTTTCCAAAGATGGATTGTAGGAAATGTTCACTGCTGAATTTGAAAAAAGAACAGCTTTATTATTAGCAAATTCAATAAGGAGAGGAAAATTTGGACTTTTGTCAATGTTTTTCTAATGCATATTTTGCTGTTTTTAGTCCCCCAGGGGGTTCTTGGTTATACGTCACAGTGATTTAGTTTTGAAGCATGAAACAAAAACTCTGAAGCTGAAACCAAAAGATAAGTACAAATTGGTTAAGAAATTGGATGTTGCATTGAATTTTTTGGGACATTAAAGTTTTTAAACAAAACTAAATTACAAAAATCTTTATACATAGTATCAAAAATGAAAACAAAATAGGGAGGGAGGAGGCTTTAAGATCAATGATTGGAACAGCATTAGTAGTGGTGATAATGCATATTTTCTGAGTTCTCCTTTCCTCCTATAAAAATATTTAATATGAAATAAAGCAAATAGATAACAAAGAAGTAAAGCATGTTATTTATAACTTGAAGAACCCCTCTTGAATTTAAATTAAAGTCAAGAACTTTGCTTTTATTTTTCCATACGGATTTTTCTTCAATGTCCTGTGTGATTTTTGTATCTACTAGGGGTAAGTAGGGATAACAAAAAATGAGTTTTCTTTTAGGATAGTTTTTGGAAGGTTTTTTTTCACATAAATTTTGTTTTGTGGAATGTTTGATTCTTTTCATTCATGTGAAAAAACAAATCAAACATACACCCCACAAAAAAAAGAAAGAAACGAAAACAGGGCCTCCTTGGCCCCACCACCGATCTGTTCCATCCACTCAGAAAAATGCTGGAGCCAGAATCTCCCCCCCCCCCCCCCCCCCCCCCCCCCCCCCCCCCCCCTGCTGGCGCCCACTTACCCAGGTCCAATGGGGATCCGCTGGCATGGCCTATGCCCAGGCTGAAGCCCTGGCTTAGGTCAGAGACCAGGCTCAGGCCCTAACCAGAGGCCCATTCCGAATTCTGGGTCCTAATGCCGGGGCCTCAACATGGACCCAAGCCCGAAGCCAGGATCCATCCTAATGCTGTAAATCAATATGGTACCATCTGCTGGGATGAATGCACCGGAGTAAATTAACTCTAGTGCGACCCAAGTGGGCTGATTCAGTTGTTATAGAAGAGCAGAATAAAGTAGAAGCAGAAGAGGATCTCTGAGGCCTGGGCTCCAGGCCTCAGAGATCTGAAATCAGGACCTGAAATTGGACCTGTGTGTGGGCTGAGGCCCCAGCATCAGGTCCTGGCCTCCAGGTTCGGTTATGGTGTTGGGCCTTGGTCCAGGCTGTGGCCTAGGTTGAGGCCCCAGCATCTTGACCCGGCCTCTGGGTTGGGTCCTAATGTCAGGCCTGGTTCTGGCCTAGGCTGAGGCACAGGCATCAAAGCTTGGCCTATAGGTCAGGTTCTGACATCAGACATAAGTCTGGGCTGAGGCCTGGCATCTGGTCTGAGTCTGGGCTCTGGCCTAGGCCAAGAGCCTGATGTTGAGTCCTGGCCTTCAAGTCATTCCTGACATTGGAACTGGATCCAGGCTGGCCTTGGCCGAGGCCCCAACATTGGGATAGGGGCTTCAAGTTGAGTCCGGGCATCAGGCCTGGGTCTGGGTCAAGGCCCTACTGTCAGGACCTGGCCTCCAGGCCAGTCCGTGGCATTGGGACTGGCCAAGGCTGAGGCCCAGTCATTGGGACCTGACCTCCGGGTCGGGCTGTGGTGTTGATCCTAGTCCCTGGCCCCAGCCTCAGCTGAGGCTAAGGCATTGCGACACAGCCTCGGTCAGTCCCCGGCATCAGGCTTGTGTCCAGGTCTAAGCCCAGCATCAGAACCCGGTCTCTGTGCTGATCCTTGGCATCAGTCCTGGGCCTGGCCCCTGCTTTGGGCCTTGGCATCTGCTCTAGGCGAGGCCCAGGCAAAGGCCCAATCCATTCATTTAAAATGAATGCAACAAATTAGGTTTGTTTCATTCAGGGTCCCTGAATTCATTTCAGGGCTTCCAAATAAAACTAATTGGCCTTATTTGTTGCTTTTTTCACATTTGTTTTAAACAAATACACTTCCCTAATATCTATACAGTCTTTTAGGGATGCAGGGAGGTGGTTCAGGACCAAAACTTTGGCAGGTGCATATTTTCAGTAAACCATTGTTATATTAATGAGCTGGGATTTGTGCATTTGCCTGTGACCTAGCTCACAAAAATAAGTTTGTACATTATGGAAGATTTTTGTATTAATGGTAATGCATGTGTATACATTACCATTAACACACATTAACGAAACCATCTAACATTTTATTGCATTAACCCACTTTTGTAAGTAGGCCTCTTTAGTGTATTTTGATATTTTAAAAAAAAGGTATTTATGAATTTCTTTAGCTAGGCACTTTCATTAGTCCACTCATGAAATAAAGGATTGTCATTCAAGCATGCAATCCAGTTTTCCTCTTTTTCATTGAAGAAGATATTATTTACCTTGCTAACAAAACTCAAGAGTATAAGAAATCCCTCAAATTCATGCTGATGTGCTTTTCAAGAGTTGCTTGTTACCTCTTGGGTCAGAGATTTGTACCTCACCAGCATGCTTCTATCTTCTCACAGGGATTGCTACTTTTAATTAAAAGAAGGTTGCATCCTACGCAGTCTGAACTTTAAAGGATTTGGCAAGATTGATAGAAATATACAGTGTGTGCAAAAGTAAAAACATGCCATGTGATAAGAATAATAAGAAGGAAAGAGATTGGGATTGGGCTACAAAATTCATATTGGTTAATAACCAAAAAGCCTTCTTTGTTAATATTGCTAAACATAAGCAGGATTCCAGTGTTTAACTTTTAGTATCGATCAAATGTAACTTTATTCACCTCCAAATGCTTAAATATCTAATTTGCATGTTACTTTTAGATTATTAATGATTATAGCATATGATTATAGTATTATAGTAAACTAAAAGGAGTATGTCTGCTATGGCGATGAACATCTCCTTCCAGTCATTTTGGTTCAAACTGGTTCATGTTTAGCTTTACAGTACCGTTCTTATGCCCAAGCAATTTGGTGCAATAAGCCTTGCTTGGTTACCCATAGGACACTGTAAATGCTCCTATTATTATAGACACTTTTTAGTGTCTGTCAGCCTTTTCTCCCTGAAGATGCAGCTGATGCATTCCATACTTCAGGTATTGGATCTTGAGCATATGGTCATAACCGAAGGTTAGAGAAATACAAGGACCCAACAAATGGGACTTTAAAAGATCAAAGTAAGGGTAAAGCTACATGGTAGAATGTGTGTTTCCCCATGGACTTCTGGCACTTGATCTGGGAATAGGATGCAAGTGTCCTTTTTTTTCTTTTGTTTTATCTTATTGTAAAAGCATTTGCTGCAGAATATGGTTTAAATTTTCTTTAGTTCTACCTGTATTTTGGAACTCTGTGTGCTTGCTGCATCTTGATCTGATTTAGATCATGTGCTAGAAATAGACTGGACAGAGTGACCTGCTAAGAATTCTAGTGAACTGTGTAAATTCCCTTCCTGCTTACGTGCATAACCACTTTTTCCCCTCCACTGCACCCTGTCAGAAGAGACAAATTCATGTTGTGGGAATGGACTTAGTTCATCACAGAGAAATGAAACATGACTGAGACCTGCTTTCTCTTGGACATGGAGACGCACCTTTCTGGAGCACTCATCCTACAAACGTGAATGTGAATTTAAAATACTGAAAACTCTACCAATGGATAATTATATGGTGATCTATCAGCATTTGAGTAACTTATTTTATCATGATTGGTAACCCATAACTAAACCGGTGCAATGAGAATGATTTGCCATAACTACTTAACAGCCGGAACCATACCATAAATGTATCCTGTAATACTGCGATTAAATTTTATGGGAAACACCAATTTTAAAAATTTAAATTACAATTTCCAATCACTCTGGTTTATATTTCATTGAAAAATATTGGTGAAAACCATACAGAATATAAACAATATGAAAACCAAGGGGTGCCTATTCAAAAGACATTTAGACAGATAATGGGAAAGTTATCCATCTAAATGCCTTAGCCACATATTTAAAAGGTTTATCCAGCCAAATTCTAGCCAAATAAAGAATTTTCTGGCTAGAATTTAGCTGGGTAAGTCAGGGGCTTTCCTCAGGCAGGAGGTAGGCTTTCTGGGCAGGAGTGGAGTTAGCTAGTTATCCTAAGCAGCTAACTCTAGACGTGCTGTAAGGCAGATCTAAAGTTAGCTGGATACCACATATCCAGCTAATTCTAACTTATCTGGGTATATTCAGCGGCGCAGCTGCACTGCCTAATATCCCAGTTAAGTTAGCCAGATATGTATATCCGCCTAACTTAACTAGCTGCTCAGTGGCTGAATATTTACCTCCAAGTGTTTATATATAGCTAACATGTATAAAGGTTTGAATAGTACCCATTATTCAGTAACCATTAGCCAAAAAAATCTTTCAATAAAGAAACCATATGTTTAAACAAGAAGACGATGCTTAATTGCCTTCTTTCACACAGACATTTGCATATGCTTCTGTCAATGATAGCTACAGTATGTAAGTGCCATACCGGAATAGGGCAAAGTCAAAATAGCATTTGATTTGGGGTGTTTCTTTATCCAACAGTTTAGTTGATGTTAGGTAGGAAAGATGTGATAAGACTTGGTGACTGGTCTTGGAAAGGACATGATCAGGCTAGGTAATTGGGTGTAGATAAGGGTAGATTGGCATGCATAAGGAATTGACTGGTGAGGAGGAATGGTGTCATAATTACAAAGCAGAATGTGACAAGAAAAATCCTGGGATATAAAATGCAATTCTCACTTTCTCTTTCTTACTGTTAGAAAGCTATTGTATTTGTGATTCTGCTTATAGATGGGTAATCATAATGCTTTGTTCCTTCTTTTCTTTTCCAGTAAGCTATCATTCTGCTAAGGCACCAGCAATTTGCTTCCAGGCCATGCACATCAGACATTGACATATATGGTTTTTATATGATAGAGTTGCATTCTGGACTCCTAGGAATAATAATTCTCTCTCTCTCTCTGTATGCATGTGTGTGTATGTGTGTTAGGCATGTGCATTAGTTTAAAATGAAATAGAAAAACAAAATAAATAGGGGCCAACTTGTTTGTTTGGGGCCTCAAATTGAATCGAAGGGGCCACATGAATTAAACAAATCCAGTTCAATTTAAATAGAATGATTTCTATAAGCCATTATTGTCAATAGACTCATAGAAATCATAGGAAAGCAACAGGTGCATGTGTACAGTTAGAAAGTAGAGCAAGTAGTCAGCAGAGAAAGGGAGGATGGGCATGTTGTCAAAGAGACAAGAGGAATGACATTTCATAGTGAAGCAATAAGGCCTATCGCTGTGGACTGTGCACAGTGATGCTGATCTTGAAGACGGCACATGTGAGAGATTGCTCTGCATTGCTTCTCAAGACATTGTCTGTGTAAAATCATAGGCTCTGAGCTCTCTCTAAGTTCTTACTAAAGTGTTTTGCTGCAGCATATTTTGGAGTCTCACTGTGCCAGCAGTTGTCACTCAGTCACACAAGACAGGAAGACAGAGATGCAGAACTTTGTCACAATATTTTTGTTTCATAGCAGATTTGTGTTGCTTTGTTTGCAGTTGCTGTTCTGTTTTTCCTTTCTGGTGATTAAAACCTTAGGTACATTTGAGATTAGTCATTTATTCTCTGTTTGTCTGGAAGTGGGCATAGTGTGGGCAGTGAGTACTAGGCAGTGGGCATAAGTGAGCAGTAAGTGCATTATAACAGGCTGTGTTATGAAGCCTATCTGGGTCATAGAAGTAGTGCAAGGCAGACAGTATGACACTCACTGCAGCAGTTTCTCTGTATTCTTCACACAGCAGCATGGTACTGGCTCAGTCAGTGGGCATTAAAATACCAATGCAACATATTAAATCTTTGTATTGTTCACATCTCCAGTGACATAAAAACATTATGTCAGGGATAGAGAAAGGCAGAGTAGATGAAGTAAATGTAAATGTTTCCAAAATTAGCCAGGTTGGCACTGGTACTGGCAGTGTCAGCAAGAACTCAAAAAGAAGTCCCAGTATAGCAAACCAAAAAGAGATCAAGTGTGAGAGCCTTCTGCCTCACGCTAACTCTCAAAGTTGCACATATTACATAAAATTGCAGCATCCCCCGTCACTGCAGGGCAGGTGCCGCGCAAACTGGTCTCTGCTGTGTCTGGGTCTGCCTGCATGTGTGTGTATAAGAGAGTATCTGTGTGTGTATATGAGAATGTGTGAGGGGGTGCATGTTTGTGTATGAGGTGTGTGTGTGTGTGTGTACGAGAGGGTGCTATGTGTATATGTGTGTGTATGACAGGGTGCCTGTGTGTGTGTATATGAGAGGGTGTGTGTGTGTGTGTGTGTGTGTGTGTGAGAGAGAGAGAGTGTGTGTGTGTGAGAGAGTGGATGTTTGTGTTTTTGTGTATGAGAGGGTGTCTGTTTGTGTGGGCCTCTGTATGTGTGTGTCTGTCTCTCTGTGAGAGGGTGTGCCTGTGCTTGTGTGAGTGAGATTTCCAGTATATATGTGTGTAAGAGAGGTTAAAGTTTATGTACCCTCCTCCAATCTACAACAATCTCAGAATTGTACCCAGGTATGAAGAGTGGGAGATTTTTTTTATCCTTGTTAGTTTTAATTATTGGATGTGATATGGATGCTGTTTTGAAATATTTCATTAGGGTTTGGTAATTTTTTTTAACATTTTTATGTTTTTTTAATTATTGGATGTTTTGTTGATCAGCTGTTGATGATGGCCTACATTTGTCTGTAACAGGAAGGATGATGCTAAGTAAGAAATTCAGATCATATAATATCAGACATTTAAACTAAAGAATGGGGGTAGCAGGAGATGGCCAATGAAATTGATATGTCACCCCCAAGCAATACAGGAAGTGGGAGGAGAAAAATAACACAATCAATCAACTAAAAAAAACAGAAAAGGTGTCTAGGAAGTGCAACAAATCAAGGGAGAAAAATTGGAAAGCTATGACTACAAATGCTCGTAGTTTGGGCAATAAAATCCCAGACCTGCAGGCCCTAATGGTGTAGAAGGAATTGGACATTGTTGCTGTTATGGAGACATGGTTCATGGATTCTCATGATTGGGACATAGCCAGGCCAGGCTTTAACTTGTTAAGAATGGACAGAGAGGACAGAAATTGGGAAGAGTAGTTTTTATGTCAAAAAACAATATCCATGCAACCAAACTGCAAGGAATGTGGGGTAGAGAAGAAGCATTATAGGTCATCCCAAAAAAAGATGATGGTGCACCCATTTTTACTGGTGTGGTTTACAGGCCTCTGAATCATACAGAACAACTAGACAGAGATCTGGTCGAAAACATCCAAAAGGTGGAGAAGAAGGGAGAAATATTGATTATTGGACACTTTATTCTGCCAGATGTAGACTGGAGAATCCCTTCTGTGGAATCTACCAGATGTAGAGAGAGAGTAGATGCCCTGCAAGGGGCTCTGTTCAAACAAATGGTAATGGAACCCACAAGAGAGGGAGTTATACTTGACCTAGTGATCATTAATGGGGATAATGTCTCTAATGTCCAGGTGGGTGCCCACCTTAGCACCAGTGATCATCAAAGGGTATGGTTTGACATAGCAAAATAGGATACAAAGAAGTCAAATGAAGACCCAAGTTCTGAATTTCAAAAATACAGACTTTGTCAAAATGGGGTCATACCTGGAGGTAGAACTAGAAGATTGGGAGAAAATTGGAGAGGTGGAAAAGCAGTAGGCCAAACTAAAAGGAGCAATTATAAAAGCAACAACTCTATATGTTAGAAAAGTAAACAAAAGTAAGAGAAATAAGAAACCGATCTGGTTCTCAAAGGAGGTGACTTGTCAAAATAAAAGCAGAAAGAACAGCGTTCAAGAAATATAAAGGATCCAAAAGAGGAACACAGAGAAGAATATCTGGTGAAACTGAGGGAGACAAAGAAAGTAATCAAAAAAACAAATAGGTTGAAGAAAAGATTGCCAAAAAGGTAAAGTGAGGTGACAAAACATTTTTCAGATATGTCGGAGAAAGGTCTGAAGTGGAATAGTGAAACTGAAAGGTGACATGGATCAATGTGTGGAGAGAGATGAAGAAATGGTGGAAATATTAAACAAATACTTCAGTTCAATGTTTACTAAAGAAGACCCTGGAGAAGGACTGTCACTATTTAAGAAGACTGTAGATGGGGGTGGAGTAGATGAAACTCCATTTACAGAAGAGAATATATGGAAAGAGCTAAGAAAACTGAAAGTGACAAAGCATTGGGGTCAGATAAGATTAATCCCAGAATACTGAGGGAGCTCATAGATGTGCTGGAGGGTCCGCTGCATGACCAGTTCAATATACCCCTGGAAACAGGAGTTGTGCCGAGTGATTGGAGAAGAGTGGTAGTGGCTCTGCTTCACAAGAGTGGGAGCAGAGAGGAGGCTGGAAATTACAGGCCAGTTATCCTCACTTTGGTGGTAGGAAAATTAATGGAGACTCTGCTGAAGGAAAGGATAGTGAACTATCTACAGTCAGGAGGATTGCTGGACCCGAGTCAGCATGGATTCACAAGGGGAAGGTTCTGTCAGACAAATCTGAGTGATTTTTTTGATTGGGTGACTAAAGAATTGGATTAAGAAATAGCGTCCGATGTGATCTACTTGGATTTCAGCAAAGCTTTTGATATGGTCCCGCATAGGAGGCTTATGAATGAAATGAGAAATTTGAGAGTGAGAACCAAGGTGGTGGCATGGATTACAAACTGGTTGATGGACAGAAGACAGTGTGTGATGGTAAATGGAACCCACTCTGAAGAGAGAGCGGTGTTAATCGGAGTGCCACAAGGATCGGTATTGGGACTGGTCCTGTTCAATATCTTTGTGAGCAACATTGCAAAAGGGATAGAAGGTAAAGTCTGTCTATTTGCAGATGATACTAAGATCTGCAACAGAGTGGACACCCCAGAAGGACTGGACAGAATGAGATGTGATTTAAGGCAGTTTGGTCGAAGACTACCTAGTATGAGGGCATTATGGCTAGGTGATCTCTCTCTTCCTCTCTCTATCTCTCTCTCTCTCTCAGTGGTTGTAGAAGGGCCCTGATAGCTAGGCTGGATCTCCAGGAGCTAAAAACAGCATTTGAGAAAACATCGCATAGTGTGATAAAGCCCTATTGCATGGCTTTACGCAAATGAAAAAGGTGTAGTTAAAATATACATTAAAGCCGTGCAATATAGCTTTGCAAATTATGAAGCCAGCTCACTTAGTCATAAATCCCGCCTCAAACTCCTCCCCTTTTTCTAATTTGCATCACACTATGCATTATGGCATTTTCACATGTGTTAAAGGCATTTTTTTCATGCTAAAATGCCTTAATGCATGCGAAAACACCATATAGCACTTTGATAAATGACCCCTTTAGCTTGGGAGTCCTCTGGGGATGGGGAAATACCTACAGTATCTGAAAGTAATCTGCTTTGAAATGGATGAAAGGTATATTATCACTGATACTATTTGCCAGCTTCCTAGAAAGAATGTCAGTGATATCTGCCAATCCTTTGGGACCCCTGAATCTTGCCCCTCCTTTCCCAGCAATATAAATCACCTGTACTGCACTATGTGGGAGGGGGGCACCATTTCAACCCTCACCTCAGGCAGCAGATTGCTTGAGCCTCCCCTGTGGAAGGAACACCCCAAGGCTCTAAAGGAAATTACCACTTACCAGCAATAGTGCATGAACCGTTGATGACATCTCAAGAGTCAAATTAGCACAGAAAGTGGCATTATCATCCTGTCAATATGTAGAAGGAACAAAGCAGAAAGGTGGCAGTAAAACCTCCATAACAGGTACTGATAAAAGGGGTCTAGCAGCACAAAGAGTGGCTTCAAAGTGTGAAGCCTGGTTATTATCACACTTAACACATCACAAAAGATGCTCAAGAGAAACCATTTTGATGTATCCATGTGACAAAACTTAGAGTAGTGCCAGAGATTTCATGCAAACCAGAAAATCAGGAAATGGAACAGGTTGAGGGCAGCTCAATTATGTGGGAAATGGTCTCTAAATAAAGAAGCTCTCACTTCTTTCTTGGAAAACCACCCCACAATCATTAGAGAAGCCTTTGTACTAATTGTGATAATAACCTTTACACTTAGCAAACCCATTTTACAAGAAAACCTAAATGTCACCCTGCACCTTAGGGGTCTTTGTGCCACTTAGACTTGCTTCCATGCCAGACCTTATACTCTAGAGTTCCTTTTGCCACTGTGCCTCACTGAGGTACCCCCGAGCTAATACCTTGCCAATCTGGGGCAGGGTGTGTGTGTGTGTGTGTGTGTGTGTGTGTGTGTGTGCTGCTCTGCACTTCTCATAGTGCTTTGGAGCCTACAAATCACTCTTTGTGCTGCTTAGCTCCTTTGTGCTACTGACACCTTTTCTGCTTTGACCCACTTCATGCTGCCTTAGGAAGTGCTAATGTCATTTTTGGTGCCAGTTTGTCACATGAGATGCCATTAAGAGTTTATAGCACTATTGCTGGAGCCCTCTTTTGGAGCCTTGGGGGTATTCTTTCCACTTTTTCTGCTTTTTTGTTCCTCTGACATGACTTGGTGAAATCCTGCCAATGCTAGTACCCCTTTGCCCCTTCGAGGAATCATGGGATATTCATGCCACTTTTGGAGCCACATTCCAGTGCCCTCAGTTTTTCTAGGCACCTTGGAGTTCTTTTCCCCTTCTGTTGATTTCTTCTCACAAGTTTTAAGACAATTGATTATAAAACCTCTATTCTGAAGCCCAATATAAACTGAAAATTACCTGTAATGCTTCCCTTATTGACTTTAATGGCAAACGAAAATGAAAAAAAAATTAAAAAAACAATTTTTTTTCATTTTGAAAACAAAAGAAACAAATTAGGGTCCCCACAAAATGAATTTTAAAATGAAACAATTATTTTTCCTGCTGCACATGCCTAATCTCCCAACATCAAATTAGCTCTAGGTGTACCCCGAGGCTCTTCCCTGTCACCTACTCTCTTCAATATCTACCTTCTGCCCCTTTGCCAGCTTCTCACAAACCTAAAATTAATTCACTATCTCTACGCAGACAACGTACAGATTCTGATCCCCATAACAGAATCCCTCCCAAAAATACTCACCTACTGGGATAACTGCTTCCAATCCATTAACTACCTCCTCACCAGCCTGAACCTGGTTCTCAACGTGGCCAAGACCGAACTCCTTCTGATCTCCTCTGATCACATGGTCCTAACCCATCAGATACCCCACAACACCCAGATCACGCAAGTAAGAGACCTAGGAGTAATCCTCGACAACCATCTGAACCCAAATAAATCCATTAACAACACAACTAAGGATTGCTTTTATAAACTACAAGTTCTGAAAAGGTTCAAACCCCTCCCTCCATTTCCAGGATTTTAGGACTGTCCTTCAATCAATGCTTTTCTCCAAGACAGACTACTGCAACACTCTCCTCCTTGGGCTCCCCATCTCATCCACCAAACCTCTACAGATGCTCCAGAACGCAGTGGCTAGAATCTTAACCAACACCAACCGGGGAGCACACATCACTCCTATCCTTTGGAACCTGCATTGGCTGCCAATAAAATACAGAATCTTGCACAAGTCCCTCACCACAATCCACAAAACCATCCACAAGCAGCTTCAACTAGATCTGCAAATCCCACTCAAACTATACTCCTCCTCAACACCCATCAGAGAAGTGTATAAAGGAACACTTCAAGTCCCACCAACTAAAGCCAAGCGTCTATCAACTACCAAAGGACGAGCATTCTCTACAGCGGGCCCTGCAATATGGAATAACATGCCCATAGACCTCAGACTGGAACCCTGCCCTCTAACCTTTCGAAAAAAATTTAAGACTTGGCTTTTCCTTCAAGCCTTCCCTTAACTCCCTAAACCGTCAATGTGCTACATATTCAGACTCTACTTCCTGACTAGACATCACGCCTAATTTTGGCGCTTTATATTTTAGTTTATTTAGTTCCACTGTCCTTTGTTTCTGGCTACCCTAGCCCCCAAGTTCTATTTCCTTGTTTTATGTAACTTTTGCTTCTTTGTTAAATATTTATTAAGTTAATCCCCTTGTTCCATGTAAACCGATTTGATATGAATCAATTCATGAAGGTCGGTATAGAAACGTATTACATAAATAAAAATAAAAAAATAATGTGTGTATCTATACATAGAAACATAGAAATGACAGCAGAAGAAGACCAAACGGCCCATCCAGTCTGCCCAGCAAGCTTTCACACTTTTTTTTTCTCTCACATACTTATGTTTCTCTTGGCTTTTAGTAACCTTTTTTATTCTATTTCCCTTCCACCCCTGCCATTAATGTAGAGAGCAGTGTTGGAACTGCATCTAAGTGAAATAGCTTAATTAGTTAGGGGTATTAACCACCGCAATAAGCAAGCTACACCCATGCTTATCTGTTTATCCAGACTATGTAATTCAGTCCTTGTTGATTGTTGCCTGAATATAGATCCACCTTTATTCATTCCCCCCTGCCGTTGAAGCAGAGAGCCATGCTGGCTATGCTGGAAGTGTCAAACTTCCTTCCCTGCCGTTGAAACAGAGAGCTATGCTGGCTTTGCATTGAAAGTGAAGTATCAGTCTTGCTCCCCTGCTGTTGAAGCAGAGAGCTATGCTGGATATGCTTGAAATGTCAAACTTCCTTCCCTGCCGTTGAAGCAGAGAGCTATGCTGGCTTTGCATTGAAAGTGAAGTATCAGTCTTGCTCCCCTGCCGTTGAAGCAGAGGGCTATGCTGGATATGCGTGAAGTGTCAGATTTTCTCACCTGCCATTGAAGCAGAGAGCTGTGCTGGATATGCATGAAGTGTCAGACTTTCTCCCCTGCCGTATACATATTGGGGCAGATTTTAAAAGGGTTACGCATATAATATAAGCGTGTAACCCTTTTAAAAGCCTCCTGCGTGTGCCGAACCTATTTTACATAGGCTCGGTGACGCGCGCAAGCCCTGGGACACATGTATGGCCCTGGGCTTGAAAAAGGGGGCGGGGCATGGGCGGGCGGGGACGGAGCCTCCAGACACAGCGACCATTTGCTGCTGTGCCCATGATCGCGGGCCGGCCGTCGCCGGTGCGCACAACCTATGCCTGCCTCTGGGCAGGCGCAACTTAAAAATTAAAGGTAAGGGAGGTTTTTAGGTAGGGCTGGGGGGCATGTTAGGTTTAGGGGAAGGGAAGGGAAGGTGGGGGGGGCGGAAAGTTCCCTCTGAGGCCGCTCCGATTTTGGAGCGGCCTCGGAAGGAACGGAGGAAGGCTGTGCGGCTCGGCGCATACAAGTTGTACAATTGTGCACCCCCCTTGCGCGCACCGACCCTGGATTTTATAACATGCGTGTGGCTGCGCATGCATGTTATAAAATCAGGCGTAGATTTGTGTGTGCCGGGATGCGCGCACAAATCTACGCCCATGCGTAGTTTTTAAAATCTGGCCCATAGTATATATAATATTTAGATATATAAAGATTGATATACATGCACAAATGGTAGAAATGCCTGTTGTACCTTTGGATAGTTACTTTGCTGTTCTTTATTCACAATTCTAATTAGCATGATAATAGTACTTTCAGTATTGTACAATCTTAATTTAAATATTACATTTTTTAGACCAGGCTTACATGTATTCTCAGTCAGGTGAAGATAGTTAATTTTGTATTTTAAAGGCATTTTGGAATTGCTTTCCATACTAATTGACTGAAAGTTGATTAAGAATGTATGTTATGTTCTGTAAGTCATCATTTTTAATAGTAGTGGCAAAAAATAGCTCAAATCTTAGTCATAAAGCTGATAGTTCTTTTACTACCTGCCCATAATTTTTATACAATGTGATTTGAATGGGATCCATCAGATTGAAGTCCAGCTATTTATTCAATCAATGCTCTGTCAGCAGCAGTGATTATTCTATTCAAGATTGGTTCAAAACACTTTTTTTCATGTTGGAAGAGGAATGCTAATTGAAGTATGTTATCATAAACAAATGATAGAGATTATATATCATCTTTAGTTTTTCGGAGATCACCTCCTCCCAACCGGTTTATACAAACCTACAGATGTAATTGATCATCACTTCATTTCAAGCTTTCAGCATTTCAACATTTATTTTATTATAACCTGGTGTTTTCTTACTCTTAAATTGATTTGCAAACTTTCCTGATGCTAATTGCTTTACTTAATACAGCTAAGTCCAAGAATGGAAAGGCAATAAATCAAAAGTATGAGTAATTAAATAAATATCTTCAGATATTTCAGAGGGCAGTTTCAAAGGCTATTATCCTAATATTCAAATGTGGCTTAAAATGCTCACAGTTTCCATGGTATATACTGTGCATCATTTTACCAGAATTAAGCAAGCTGGAAAGAATTACACATTGAGTATCATAGAAATGTGCATGGGGTTCAATTCATTCCATAAGTGGACCAATCTAAACCATACTTGGGATTCAGCCACAACTTTCAGTAGACAACCACAGTACTGATTTTTTCAGGCAGGTCCCAACAATGCACATGGAGAGATGACAATCAGTGCTTTCCACTGACAAGCAGGCCTAAAAAGAGGCATTCCTGTGGACCTGTTAGGGGGATTTTCAACTATGTACATGCCATTTCACCCTCACTTGGCTGTGCACACAAATAGTTCAAAGGATGAATATTTTTAAGTGTGCATACATGCTGGCTGCTAATTTTCAAAGGGGAAAAGTGTTAGGTTGTTCTTTTTTCTAAATGTATGCAAAAATTAATAAATGTGGGGGCCCTTTTTGCAAGTGTATGGGTTATATGAAAATCACCCCTTTAATACCTTATTTATTGGGACTAATTAAGCAGTACCTTGAAACATTCCGTTGGATCCCTGTTTTCCATCCCTGATAAAAATAGCATCACCTTTAGGCTTCATGCTGTCACTGTAGCTCATACTGGGGTAGATTTTAAAAAAGTGCGCCTTCGCGTACTTTTGTTGGCGCACCAGGCACAAACAAAAGTACGCTGGATTTTAGTATATACGCGCGTATCTGCTAAAATCCTGGATCGGCGCGCGCAAGGCTGCCGATTTTGGGCAGCCGGCGCGCGCCGAGCCGCGCAGCCTGCCTCCGTTCCCTCCGAGGCCGCTCCGAAATCGGAGCGGCCTCGGAGGGAACTCCCTTTCGCCCTCCCCTCACCTTCCCCTCCCTTCCTCTACCTAACCCACCCCCCCGGCCCTATCTAAACCCCCCCCCCCCTACCTTTATCCCTGGATTTACGCCTCCCGGAGGGAGACGTAAATCCACGCGCGCCAGCAGGCTGCTGGCGCGCGGAGACGTGATCTGGGGCGGTTCCGGAGGGCGCGCCCACGCCCCCAGACCGCCCCAGCCCAAACCACACCCCTGGGCCCGCCCCTGAAACGCCGTGCCCCGCCCCCAAAACACCGTGCCGATCGGCCCCGCCCCCGACATGCCCCCCCTCGAAAACCCCGGGACTTACGCGAGTCCCGGGGCTCTGCGCTCGCCGGCAGGCCTATGGAAAATAGGCGCGCCGGCGCGCAAGGCCCTGCTTGCGTAAATCCGGGCGGATTTACGCGAGCAGGGCTTTTAAAATCCGCCCCACTATGTGCTTGACTATTAAAAAAGATTTTATGAATCCCTCTCTTGCACTCTTCCACAGCTTCTCTTAATTTTTTTTCTACCTTTTGTTTTCTGGATAATCTTTGAACATCATTGTCCACATATTTGTTTTGCATACCTGTGTTTTTATTGATGTCTCAATTTTGAGGAATTCTTTTATAGACATGGGTGAGCTTCTTCCAACTTGTTTCAAGAGACAAAGGACAGTGGTAAATGAAATTTTCTCTGAAGAGAGGCTTGTTACTAGTGGCGTGCCTCAAGGTTTGGTCCTTGGAATGGTACTTTTCAACATTTTTGTGAGTGACATAACAGAAGGGATGATGGGCAAGGTTTGTCTTTTTACAGATATACCAAAATCCATCACAGGGAGGAAGGAGGAAGGAGTGGAAAACATGAGGAAGGATCTAGCAAAGCCTGAGGAATGGTCTAAAGCCTGGCAGCTAAGTTTTAATACTAAAAAAAATGCAGGGTAATGCATTTAGGATGCAAATACCCAAGGGAAAGATACAGTATTGGAGGTGAATTTCTCCTGAGCACAAAGGAATAGCAGGATCTGGGGGTAATAATATTTGATGATCTTAAGGTGGCCAAACATGTGGATAAAGTGATGGTACAAGTAAGAAAGATACTTGGCTGCATAGAAAGAGGAATGGTCAACAGAAAAAGGGAGGTGATATTGCCCCTATATAGGTCCTGGTGAGACCTCACTTGGAATATTATGTACAATTTTGAAGACCGCATCTTCAAAAGGATATAAACAGGACCGAGTCAGTGGTCAGTGGTCAGTGGTCTTCATTCTCAAATATAGGGGGGTAGACTTAAAGATCTAAATATGTATACCCTAGAGCAGTGATTCTCAACCGGTGTGTTGCAACACACTAGTGTGTCACCAAGCACCAGCAGGTTGTCGTGGCTCCCGGTGTCCCACTGCCCCACTTGTGCTTCCCTTCTCTCCAGGGGCGGACTGGCTGATGCAGTTGGTAGGGGAATTTATCTAAAGTTGTGGGCTGAATATCTTGCTAAATCTAAAATCTGTCTGTCATGTGAGCAGCTAAGTTTATCCAGTTAGCACTGAAAAACTACAATAACTACAATGAAAAAAAAAACCACCCCAGGAACACTTTTTCCCTGCTCATTTTCTGACTGGCTAAATTTGTGTGCCTTATGGTTTTATCTGAATAAATGTTGCCAGTCAGGGGGAGTCATTTTTAACCACTTAACATCTTTTGAAACTCCACCTCACAATGCCCAACTGTGAAAAATAAATATACAAATTTGATCAAAAAGATCCTAAATGAGGAGCGTGGGAAGAGTTGGTTTGAATGAAGTGGAAGGCTAGTCTAGTGGTTGGAGTAGTGGGGTATGACCTGGTGAGAAAAGCGTTCAAGTCCCACTGTTGTTCCTTGTGACTTTGAGCAAGTCACTTTAACCTCCATTGCCTCAGGTACAAACTTAGATTATAAGCTGCTTTGAAGTGCCAAAAAGTGAATATAAAAATCTAAGTAAATGAATGTGAACAGTCCAAGTCAGTTTGCCATTTGTCATGGTCAACATGGATTTTCTGTAGCTCCCTGGTTCAGATGGGGTTTGGGTCTGATACAGATAGGTTCTGAGATCTTTTGCTCCTTCTTTTTCATAAGACTTTATGTATTTGTCTGCAGCTCTTCTTCCTTTTTAGCTTTATGCATCTCTACTATTATCTGAGCTACTTTATAAATGTCTTCTTTAAAAAGGTACCCTTGTTCTTCAATTTATTGCTAGGATGGATCTGAAAAGAGATGTTCATGCTAGTATTAGGATTTCGCCTGCTACTTAGCTTTATCCTGCCTTCATGATGTCTCCCCACCAGCAGATGCTCTCAGTAGGCCTCACTGTCCTTGCCACGCCAAAGACACAGCCCTGCCTGTTTCTCCTTGTCTTCTTATGGTGTCACTTTTGGTTACATAACCTGATCCTTGTGGCCTAAGGGCCTTCTGCCTTGCTTTGCTTTGCCTTGTGACCTATGTGTTTTCTGCCTTGTCTTGAGGCCCTCGGGCCTATCCTGCCTTGTTTCTTGTCTTGATGCCAATTGACCTATTCTCTCTTGTATCCTGCCTTGAGGCCTTTGGGCCTATTATTCCTGTTCTAAGCCTTGCTGCTTTCAGTCTTCTTTGTTCTTTGTTTTGTATTTGCCTTGTCTAAGTCCTGTCCTAGTCTGCCTTGTTGGTCTTGTCTTGTCTTTTCCAGTATCCTGTACAGTCCTGTCTGTTCCAGTATCCTGTACAGTCCTGCCTATACCAGTGTCTTGTCCTTGCCTTCTGAAGATTTAGGTTAATTAAGCCACTTAATAAATGTTATGTTTTGAAACTGAAAGTCTGTTTCATCACTGGCTATCTCTGGGGAGGAAACCAGGCAGGGTAAGTTTCAAGGTTTTTAACATTTTGGTAGCAGAGGATGGTTTGAACTCCCTGAGTGACACAAGCCTCAGGTAATGATGTAAACTCCCTGAAAGGTCAGGTAATGATTATTTGAACTCCCTGAGTGACACAGCTTCAGGTAATGAACATTTTGGTGAAGCCGATGTGATCAGATGAGATTGAGGTAAGCGTAGAAAGAGCACTCACCATCATGATTATGGGATGAGATTGATGTAAGCAAAAAATTGATGAAATAGCACTCGCCATCATTATTGGGGTAAGTTACAGTTTTGTTTTATCATTTTATATTGTTGATATAAATGTGTACACCCTTCTTATTGTTTTATTAAGCTGTTTTTTCTTGTGAGTTCTATATCTTTATTTCTTTCTTAAGATGCGACAGTTTTGTAAAAAGAGAGTTACTGCCCCGGTGGACACGCCAGTTGTATGAGTAATTAGTTACCATCGACCTAATGAGAAGCAGATACAGAAATGTTGGTTTATTATGACTAAGATTTATTTGATCTCTGACAGTGCATGCCAGTTCTGAGATGCTTCTTTTAAAATCCCAGTTCCTGATGCTTCCCCTCCCCCTCCGCCTTATGCTACAGCATATCCCACTGTTTAGACCCAGCCCAAGTCTAATGAACTCAGTGAACCTCCTATAACAACATCTGGGTATACTCCTATCTACCTTGACTTGACTTCCGAGTGCCAAAGACTGATTCTGCCTGGGTTGACTGTTACATAGTAGCTTAAAGTTGGCAATTTGTTTTTCTAAAGCATTCTAAGTTTAAATTTATTATGTCACAAGGTACAGGATTCCCCAGTCTTTTAGCATTATTTTGTGAATTATTCCCACATGAAGTCAAAATCATTACTAAGCATTGTAAGAAATGGGCAGTGTGGGCAGACGGACCATAGCTTTATGACCCCGGCTCTGTAACAATTGCCGTAATTCATTAAGCATAAAAAGACAGGAAAGTCTTTAACACAACATATGCATTATTTTAACATGTTTATGGTTACACAGGAGCATAAGATAGGCACCATATAAGATTCCCAAGAGTTCAGGATCAGTTCCATGCTGTATACGCTCCCCTTCCCCTTATGAGAGCAAGGAATCAGGATTTAACCCTTGGTTAGGCTATAGTACAGGGAACCTTACATTTTCTGTTTGTTTTTATAGTTTGTAAAGAGATTTGTATGTTGTTCATAGTAGCTAGTTTTGTTTGAAGACTGTAGTTTCTCAGCCCCTGTCTCTTGCAACAGTTGTTAGTAGGGATGTGAATCAGATCCGGAATCGTAGCCGGAATCGGAATCGTACACAAATCGTGTAAAATTTTCGTTCCCACGATTCATGGCATTCCGTTTCATAGCGTTTTAATCGGCTGCATTTTAATTGGCTGCGCCTGAGCCCCGACCATTAAAATCAAATTCTTTAGAATCCCCCACCTTCCCGACCCACCCAAAACTTTCTTAAAATACCTGGCGGTCCAGCGGGGTTCCCGTGAGTGATCTCCCACTCTCGGGCCATTGGCTGCCAGTAAACAAAATGGCGCCAATGGTCCTTACCATGTGACAGGGGCTACCGGTGCCATTGACCGGCCGGCTATCACGGGCATAGCACCACCGTAAAAGTTGGTGCTATTCCCTGTTGCCGGCGATAATGTTCGAAACATTATCGCCGGCTTGGAAAAAAGTGTGAAAAGTGCAATATAAAAATCTAAATAATTAATATTAGTAAAGGATGTGAATGCAAACAAATGTCTCAGGAGACTCTGGCTCAGTATTCAAAACTAACTCTTTATTTAATGAAAATATGTATATGCCGCCCAGTCACAAATGCTCAGAGTGGCTTACAGTGAAATATTCACAAGATAAAATTGCAGAACACAGGGTCAAGGATACAGAGAACACCTGAATATCATTAGCACATAACAGAGAAGCATGTCAGATTTTTAAGTGGCGATAAGGCCCTATCGTGGCTTGGAAAATAACCCCCTAAGTTTGTACCTGAGGCAATGGAGGGAAAAGTGACTTACCCAAGGTCACAAGGTGGCAATAAATTGGGTAGCCCCTGTCACCTTAGACTTTGAAGGACTGGATCCTTCCCCCATCAGGTCAAGAACTCTACTCTGGGGCCCTGGGACTGTGTTGGAGTGGGAAAGATATCCCCAGGATCCTCATCTGCCCCTGCCCTCCTGGCCCATGAACCAGAGAAGGGGTTATGCTATGTTTAGAAAATGGTTTATAGGTAATATTAATGGCTAATTTTAATTCTAAATTGACATAAATTGTTTATAGAAAACAGTTATTGGATCTTTACTAACTCAAGCAAGAAGATATGAATATTATTTGGATCATGTGGATTAAAAGTTTTTCTTCATTGTTTCTTGAGAAAAATGTTTGACATCTACTGGCCTAGAAAGACTAGAAAAGGACTTGACATTTTCACAAAAATGCCTGAGGAGAAATTTTTCCAAAGCATCATCTATGTATTGCAATGTCCCTGTCCTTTTATTTACATAAGAAACACTCGTTTCCTATAAGAGTGCAGTTGATTGAACACCGCAGATGCATAAATGCAAAAAAAGGTCCACGCACTAGCTGTGCAGCACTGCCTTTTGAAGGCCATTCATTTCTGCATGGTGGACTATTTTGGACAAAATGCATAGCCTTCAGAAGGAGGTGATATGGATGCATTACTTCATAGATGTGAACAGTATTAGATTTTCAGTTTGGAAAGTGTGGCACCCTATGGTCTAAATTAAAAAATAGATTGGTGTATTTTATGATCATTTCAGTCAGTTTACTAGTTTATTAGTGTTAGCTCACTGATTGATAGTTCATTTTCCCACTACTGTCTCTTTAAATATGGAAGCGCTGCATCCTGCGGCTTTCAATATGGAGACAATAGCACAGTGAGCCACTTCCTGGTCTTATTGCGGAATCACCACTACAAATAAATAAAGGTCCTCAAGTTTGATAGATAGTAAGTTGCCAGGACACATTCAAGTACATCCATTTACTGCACTATTAGTTCTTCAGAGATATAGATTCATACATTCTTTTGGTGTTTTGATTATATGCTGTTAGTCACTTTTTAGCAGCATTTAAACTGAGCTGCACTGATGATTCCCCAAAAGGAGATCATTCTGTTTTGTGATTTAGTTTGACAAGTTTAGAGATGACCTCATTGATATTTTCAATGTTATTTGTGTAGTGTCTTCCTGCGTGATTACAATACCCAAGTGTTTTAGCAATACATTGTCACTCAAAAAATATTTTATTTTTAGGAGCATTTAAGGTGATGACAAAGTTATGGTAGCGTACAAAGATATTTATACCCGAGAACTCTAGTAACAACAAGATGACTTTAATACCCCTGATGCAGAAATTCTAATTTCAAAATGCTGAAGCAGCGTTAGGACATACCTCTGGTTCATAATCACATTTATAGCTTTGGGCTAATGAAGACTTGCTCTCTAGATAAGAACCTTTTAAATTGCAAAATGAAAAACTTCTTGGGACATGACCTATGATTATAACCTATGACACCTAAGCTCAGACTTATGACACATACAATATGTGCAATCAGTGTCTAAGAATATGCTGGCCATATAAATTATATAGTAACATTGTTTGTGTCACTTGAGCTCTTGAGTGAACCATCATCTTTTTACTGTTTAATGCTTACATATGTATGGGTAGATAAGGTCTTCCTTTGCTATACATATCTCTTCTGGGAGACTTGTATATGAGTGTATGCTGATATAAACATGGTAATTTTTGCACAACAAAAGATTTGACTACTTCCGTCAACCATGGCAATTTATAGTGAACCCCCAACAGATCTTGGAGTACACTATAAATTGTGCGCAATTCCCTCTCCAAACATCTTGGGCCTTAACTAAACTGTTCATTTCATTATGCTTATCCTCTATTCATGATTGTCTGAAACATAACAAACTTGCTCTAAATGTCAGTAAAACCGAAATTATGATTCTATCTCATTTCCCTACCATGCACATCCTCAAATATCAAGATATTCCAAATCCAGTACAGTTCATAATCCTGGTATTCTTATTGACTCTCTCTTTCTATGCATGCTCACATCAAATCTTTAACACAGTCTTCTTTCTTTAAATTACACTTACTATGGCACATGAAGCCATTATTAGAGCTCTGACTTCCAAACAGTTCTTTAGTCTTTCCTTATTTCCAGCCTTGATTATTGTAACTCCCTCTTCACTGTTCTTCCTGTTTATACAACTCATCTGTTACAAATCATACAGAATTCTGCAGCCCGTTTGTTAACAGGTACCTCTGTACATTAGCATATTTCTCCTGTTTTGCAAGCACTCCACTGGTTGCCAATTGTTAGTCCTAGGGGAATTCTGCACTACTATGGAGCGCGGAATTTGTGCAGAATTCCCCCCTGCACAGAATTGCCAAATTCTGCACAGAAAATAGCAGAGGAGACCCTGGCATGCCGCGAACGGAGCGAGTGAAAATGAAGGCCTGTGCGTGCGAAGGCCAGTGGGTCCTCATTTGCATGCGGGCCGATACTGAATTGCATGCCCAGGACACTGGCCTGTGTGCGCGTCGGGAGAGCGGGCGCTCACCGGCTCTCCCGCGCTTCTTTCTATATTAGAAGCCAGCCGGAACACTCAGACTACTTATGTTAATGAGTTAGAGATGTTTGGAGATGGTTGAGACTTCAGTAACTCTGACTACTGAAGCCCAAGAAGTCTTGATTAAAGATGTTCTTCTCTTCATTTCAAACTTGAGAACTTGATAAACTCTTTAAGACATCACAATTTGTGGTTTATTAGCTTTCCTAAAATTCAATCTGTATCTACATTGGAGACTTTTAAAAGATATTTGGGTGAAGTTTGAAGGTCCCTTCTCAGGCTATGCCTCCGGTTATAAGAGCTTATTATATAACTCTTTATGTCAAGAAGAAAGCAGGAGAAGAACAACTTGAGCTTTCAGTAATTTCTGAAGATAATTTGAACTTGACTGCTGTGTTAAAAACTTCTAATAAGAAGGTGACTTTTGCTATTATGATTTTCTCACTGGCTTTAAAGTCTGATAGGGAATGGCTTCTATGCCTTTTATTAAAGAGACTAGATTTATTTCTAAACCTTAAAATTAGAATTTTCCCTGATGTTGCCATAGCTACTCAGAAAAGATGGAAAAAGTTTTTGTTAATAAGACCCAGGGTTTTGCAGTTGGGAGCTTTGTTTGTATTGAAATTCCCATACAAATGTCTTGTGAAATATCAAGAGATTTAACCTAGGCAGTGAAGTCTCTTTTTATGTGCTTATTTTGTGTAGGCAGGTGACCCTTTATCCTCTATGTTGACCACTTGATGTTTTTTTATGTCTCTTTAGAATGATAATATATAACATCCTCTGGTTTGCTTTTCTTTCTTGTGATTGTTTATTATTACTTCTTGAATTTTGGTTTTGCTCTTCCATTCCTGTGGACTTATTATAGTGATATCTATTTGGCTCTGATATTTCAAGATTTCCTTTTTTTTTTTGCTTCAGCTTTATATATAAAATTGCATAAATAAAAAGTAAAAAAATAACCTTAGTGCAATGTGGGTATGTTAATGAGTTCATTAATATGGAAATCAAATTATGCAGCTTGCGGTAAAGTTCACAGGCCATGTTATTTGATTGACAGTTAACTACACTCCACCTGAGAGCATCAAAAAGCATGTGATTGGATGCTCCTGGGGTCTTCTTTTAAAGGGGCTATGTATCCTTCTGATCTCCCCAGGCCCAAATGTAAAATACCTGAGGTCTAAATGAGGCCCCTCTCTCTCACTCCTCCTATTGCACCCCAAGGTAGAAAAAGCTTAAAAAATAATAATGAAAGGGGGGGTCACATGATGTGGTGATCAGAGGAAGACGTGTTCTCTCCCGGCTCCAGGTGTCCGTCCTCAAATCGGTGTCATCATGGACATCAGACCTTCTTTTCAATATCCACCGTGTTTGCTCAGCAGTGCTTATGAACATCGACCGATACATGAATAAATCGCCTGCCGCGATGCCTGCAAAATTGGCGAAAAAGGATAAGGGTAAGCCGAAAGTGGGCGAAGACAAAATGGCGACTGCACTGATAAAGGCTCGCTGGGTCTAGGCGATGAAGCCGCAATTGCAGTCCTAACATCCATTGTGATTGTAGCTCTTTCTGGCAAGCTAGATAAGATATCGGAGCAGATATCAGAGTTAAAAACGGACTTTGTCAACTTGCACCCCCGATTGGATGCACTCGAGCCTTGTGTCTCAGCAATGGAAGATGAGGTCCTGGCCACGGAATGCAGAATCCATAAGCTGGAGCAACTGGTTCAATCACAAGATGACAAGATTGATGAACTGGTGAACCGGTCTCGCCGGAACAACCTCCGTTTAGTAGCATACCGGAATCCATCCCGGACAGTGACCTTGCCGAGCAACTTACACAATGGCTGCCTGAGGCTCTGGGCATTCTGACTCAGCTTGAAGCCTTAAAGATCGAGAGGGCCCATCGCCTCAGTGCCCATGCTTTACCGAACCAAAGAGCGCGGATTGTGATTGCCCGCATATTGGATTTTGCTGACTGACAACGCATCTAGCAAAGCTCCTGGAAGATCCCAACCGTATCTTACCAAAACCAGCCAGTGAGAATATTCTAAGATTTTTCAGCTCGGGTTGTGGCCAAGAGGTAGGAATTTGGCCCGCTATGCTCTCAACTGGCAGCGAAACAAGTACGCTTCATACTTCAGTATCCTGCGAAGTTACGCATATGATATAATGGTCAAAATCAGGCATTCAACTCTTTTCCAGAGGCCCAAAAATATATGCAGTCTTTGGTTAATGTCGCTGAGGCCTGAAGGGCGACAAGTACTACTTGTATCATGCATCTTTAGCTGCTACATTCACGGTGGACACGGAGTGATTACTAACACCTTTTTGTTATAATTTCATGAAGGGAAACTGAGGTATTTGGGTCCCGTGAACAATTGAAGACAGCAGTTCTGATTTTCGCATGCTTTGGGTACGGTCTAGTCCTAGCTGCATCACTGGTTATCTCGCTATTCGGAACATGCTGGCACTACTTGTTATATTTTTTCCCTTTGATTCTTTCTTTCGGGGATGGACACCTGACCACACCCTTATGACCCTGGCTCTCGATGTGGAGAGCTCGATTCTGGTACAGCTGGACAAGCTTGGGAAGTCTTATTTGGGAGGGAGGAGTAGGAGGGGAAAGGGGAGGGAAGCACCTACAGCTTGGTATGGGTATTTTGGTAAGTGGAACTGGAAGGTTTTATTGATGTGGATAAACCTGATGATACTGTATAGATATGCACTCGGCAATACAGGGGTCCTCTGGCTGTGCTATATGTGGCAACAGAAAGTCTGGACCGAGTTTTCACCCAATGGGCGAGCTGGGCACCCTGGGGTTGACCCAGTTATTGCAAGCATATATTACTACACCCTCCGGGGGTTGGACAGCCCACTTGATTGGGATAATGAATCCTAAAGTACAATACATGTCCTGGAATGTGGCGGGTTTGGGCTCCCCCAAAAAGCGGGAAAAAGTCTGGTCTCACTGTCATAAGACAAAAGGGAACATCATGTTCCTACAGGAAACACATATGTTAGACAAGGAACACATTAAACTAAAGAATAAAAGGGGATACAACCAAGTTTATTTTTCATCTGGGTCCCACAAGCATAATGGGGTAGCTATCCTCATACACAAATCCATTTCTTTTCAACTAGAGACCCAGTGGACTGATGTGGAGGGCAGAATAGTCCTCATCAAAGGCTGCCTATTTGGCAAACCAGTCCTTCTGGTGTCAGTATATGGCCCTAATAAATATGATCATGCATTTTTTACATGTTTGGTCACCCGTCTATCTGATTTGGGACCTCACACAGTGGTCGTAGCTGGAGACTTTAACTGTATCGTGGACCCCACATTGCATAGGAGCTCCAATAGTAAACAACTCACACTGGGTCCTGAGAAGGGACTCACATTTCTGAGTACTTCCCTACAGCTAATTGACGTGTGGAGGGTCTTACACCCGACTGAAACAGACTACACTCACTACGCAAGAGCCCACCTGGCCAAATCCAGAATAGATTATATTTGTCTCTGAATCCTTATTTCATACCGTAGATAGGGCTGAGATAGGCAATTTGGTGATATTGGACCACTGCCCGGTATTTTGTATTACCGGTACGGCAGCTGTAACACCTTCTTTATTTCAGTGGATCATGCCTGAATGGCTGGCTGCAGATCCGGAATTTGAGGCGTATTTGACTCAGAAGTGGAAACAGTATGATGAATTTAATGGACAGCATAAAGATGAACCGTCCCTTTATTGGGAAGCAGCAAAAGCTGTGATAAGAGGTGATATCCTCAAATATACTATCAAAAAAAAGAGATAGCAAAATGCTCAGATTCTGACCTTGGAAAAGGAATTAGCCTACTATAAGGCTCAATGGAATCGCATTAATACGGATATCTGGAGGGACAGATTCCGGCAAACACAGGCTGTATTGAATGACCTCCTCCATTGGAAAGCGGTAGGAAGTATGTTTTCCTTTAAACATAAATTATTCCTCCATGGTAACAAGTCTGGGCAACTGTTAGCCCAATTAACTTGAACCAACATTCCTCTAAGTTCATTAGTTCCATCTGGAGACCAGATGGCTCGTCTGCTGTTTCCACGTCTGAAATAGGGCAAATTTTCAAAAAGTTTTATAAAACTTTGTATGCGTCAGACCCTCCCCATAAGAACATGCCATACTGGGTCAGACCAAGGGTCCATCAAGCCCAGCATCCTGTTTCCAACAGTGGCCAATCCAGGACATAAGAACCTGGCAAGTACCCAAAAACTAAGTCTATTCCATGTTACCGTTGCTAGTAATAGCAGTGGCTATTTTCTAAGTCAACTTAATTAATAGCAGGTAATGGACTTCTCCTCCAAGAACTTATCCAATCCTTTTTTAAACACAGATATACTAACCCCATGAGCTCAACCAGTGGACTTTCTTTGCTGGGTTGCAGCTCCCTAAGCTACCTGTTCAACAAATGGATAGTCTTAATAGGCCTATTCTACCTCAGGAGGTTCTAAAACAGTGGTTCTCAACCCTGTCCTGGGGAACCCCCAGCCAGTTGGGTTTTCATGATATCCACAATGAATATGCATGAGAGAAAATTTGCATACACTGCCTCCATAACATGCAAATTTTCTCTCATGCATATTCATTGTGGATATCATGAAAACCCGTCTGGCTGGGGGGGTCTCCAGGACAGGGTTGAGAACCACTGTTCTAAAAGTTATATCAGACTTGAAGCTTCATAAATCCCTGAGTCCCAATGGCATAAACTCGTAAAACTCCCTATTTTATAAAACTTTACGGGAACCAGTTACACCTGCCTTGGTTGCCTTGTTTAATCATATGATGACCCAAGCTCACATCTCTGAGACTATGAAAGTGGCGGCTATAACCATTTTACATAAGCCAGGGTGGGACCTAGCAGACCCAGGGTCTTACAGGCAGATTTAGCTCCTTAACCAGGTTGCGAAGCTCTATGCCAAACCTTTGGCCTCTCGGCTAAAGTTTATCTTACCGGACTTAATCTCTTTAGAACAAACGGGGTTTGTATATGGCTGGCGCCCCATTTCTAACATTAGACGACTCCTGGTGGCCTTAGAGAGTTGCAGGACCTGTCATATACCAGACCCTTTGTTAGTTAGTTTTGATGCCGAAAAAGCCTTTGACAGGGTGGCCTGGCCTTATCTATTTATCATGTTACAAACCTTTGGTTTTCAAGGCTCCTTTCTAACAGCCATCAAATTGTTATATCAAGATCCTAAAGCGTTTATATGTATCAATGGATCTACGTCCCCAATTTTTACACTGGGTAGAGGCACGAGGCAGGGCTGTCCACTTTCCCCTCTCCTTTATATTCTTTCTTTAGAGCCCCGGATTCATAAAATTAAACAAGATGGCCAAATACCGGGCATATGGATGGGGAGCAGTGAACAAAAAATGATGCTTTTTGCAGATGACATGCTCATGCTATTCTCCAATGCCCGCAGTTCCCTTCCGATCTTATTAGACACTATACACAATTTTGGTACCTTTTCAGGCCTGAAGCTAAATTTAACTAAATCAAAAGCCATGGACATTAACGGGCACCTACAATCAAATTGGCCAGATTTCCCTTTATTATGGGCGGGAGATACTGTTAAATACTTAGGGATTAAGATATATAGTGATCCGCAGAAATGGTACCTTCATAATATACCCCTGTTAATAAAGATATTTCGGGAGAAGTTATCGAGCTGGAGTTTGTTCCCTTTATCCATTTCAGGAAGGATAGCCCTGGTCCAAATGGTGCTGATTCCCAAACTCCTGTACTTATTACAGATGACCCCCTATACTTACTCTCTAAGGACATTAGGACTTTGCAGATAATATGTGGAAAATGTTTTTGGAATTCAAAAAGAGCCCATCTTAACTTTCACAAATTAATGACACCTAGGGCTGGATTTACCAATATCGCATGGTTAATGCATGGCTAACGCATGCGCTAGTTAAGGGGGCGTTTCCATGCAAATTAAGTAGTTACCGCATAGCTGTGAACTTTTCCCGATCTGCAATGTTTTCGTGAATCGTGAACAGATTTTCGCAGTTCGCGATGCCATTGCAATTTGCGAAAATAAAGCATCGCGGTTTGCGATGTTTTCGCAGTTAGTGAAAATTTTTTTTTAAAACCTATTGTGCTGTAGTCGTCAAACTGCTTGGTCAGTGGTGCTTCCACATTACACAGCATGCTTTCCATCTTATTGAACCAACTGGAGTGGGTTACCTGGTGCCAGCCACACCCTGATCTGTGGCTTGTCGCAGTATGACTCCTTTGTGGGCGGTTGGCCAGCCCATCTGCTGAGAGCCTGGGTGAACAGGCACTCTGTTATAGTCATGACAGCCTCATTGGCAATGTGCACACATCTCCATGTTTTTATAGATTCCAGGGCGCAACATTCTGCCCTTTATACACATGGCTTTGGGCCATGCCGCCCTTAAAATTGAGTGTGTATAAGGTGTTGGTGAAGCTGGCTGCCACTAACTGTGTTCTCATGATGTCGTGCATGCACACATGGTGGATCAGGTCTGAGATCAGGATCTATAGCCATAGGTATTTCATGCTGAAGAGCCACATTATGGAAAACACAGCAAAGAAAGATATTCCTAGCAGCTTTGGGGGGAGCATACAGTAACGCTTCCCCAGTCTTGTCCAAACATCGGAAGCGGCTCTTCAGAAGGCCGAAGGTACGTTCGATGACTGAGCGTGTGGAACCTAAGGCATCATTATAGCTCATCTGTTGCACCGTGGCAGGCCGGAGTATAGGGGTCATAAGCCAGGGCTTGCATCCATACCCTGAGTCTCCTGTAGCAATGACATAGCCAAGCCATTTCAAATAATGATGTTTGTGTCAGATGGGTGTATGTGCTCAATACATGCTGTAGAACTAGATAGGATGAGCCAAGCCATTCTGGTTTCCTAACACCTGAATTTGGGATCTCCATGTTTGCTTTGGCCTACAGTAGGTGTGCTACTATTAGGATGTATAGCATGACAAGGGCCCCTAAACATTAATGCCAGCAGTGTGTAGGTGGTAGGTTCGTAACATCACAGTCTTTCAAGATTCTTTACCTGTGTTAGGATCATATGCATCATTCACTCTAGTCATTGTGCACAGACATATCTGCTCAACCTGATGTTTTATGTAGGTATGCATTCCCAATGACATACATGGGGTAATCTGTTTGCCCCTGAATGTGCACAGCTGACTGTTAGTGATCCAAAGGTGTGACAAGTATCCTGAACATCATGACCTCAGGTACACCTGTGGAAGTGAGCTGCCCTTACATCACAGTTGTACATTCACCTTTGACAATGCCATTAACCCTTGCTACAGCTAATTCGTGGAGTCTGCCACTAGTGAAGTGAAGTTAGCAATCCATGCAACATACAGGCCCATCATATTATCCATACTGTGGCTGGTGTGAACCTGGAGCTTGGCAGCCCATAGCAACTGGTTGGGTGCAAGAGCCATTCCACCACTAAAGGTAACAGTATGAAGCACTGAAGCCTGGTGTGCTGGGACATTTCACTCAAATCTGACAGGTGTATGCATCACATTTGTGTGCCCTTACAGAAATATAAATAAAGATATGGGACATTTTTGGAAACGTATCTCTTACCTACAAGCCAACCTTCACCTTACAGGCCTGCCTCGAATTTGCGAAACAATGATGATTGCCTGAGTATAAAGGAATCGTGCGCTCATGTGCTGATCTCGGAAACCTGGACATCACTGAGAGGATCCGCATTCCTGCATCACAGACCACTTGCACGTTGAGGAAGTGGAACTGCTTTCTGTTGCGGTAGGCTGCATCCATCTGATGGGGTGGAATGATGGCCACATGAGTGCAGTCTATAGCTCCTATTTCATTCGGAAAGCAGGCAAAGGCATATAAACCATGCTTGAGGTCCATCAGGTCCTGTCTGTTGAGAGGAAAATGTATGTATCGAGGCATGTGGGCTATAACTGCTTCAATGACCTGGTCCAGACACCTTGAAAAGGTGCTTTGGGACATCCCACCCACAACAGCTACTGTGGATTGGAAGGAACCACTTGCTGTGAATTGCAGGGCGACCAACAGTTTGGTGAGGCCAGGGACAGCACGGCTCTTTCTGGTTCGAGGGTCAAGACCACCTCGTATGTCTTTATTTATTTCCAGGATAGCATGAGAGCTGAGACGATACCTGGTGATCAGAACATCCTCTGGCATTCCTAGCAATAAGGTTCGTGGAAGATAGATCCGCTGCCTGTACCTGCGGCGACTTCGACCCACATCCTTTCGTCTTCGGCGGGCCTGCACAGCCATGACGTGAGCTTGCCAAGTACACTTGGGAATGTGTAGATGTTGTTGGGAACATTGACCTACTAAGATCTAGCCTTTTTATTGGTCCAGAATGGCTTGGTATGTGTGTGGGGGATTGGTTAAAAAAATTTCCCTCACTGCGATAATACCATAGGGTGCGCTACGCACAGCGATACTGCATGTCGCTTTTGAAAAAGGTGTAGTTATTGGCCATGATAGGAGCCGTGATAAGAGCGCAGTCCTTTCGCGGTTTGCGGTAAATCCCACCCCAACTCCGCCCCTGAATACTTAATTTAAAATTTGCATTCACGTACCACGATAAGCCCTTTTACCGCGGCATGCGATAAGTCCTTAGAAAATAAGGCCCCTAGAGAGGAAGGGGGACTGGGAGTTGCCAATCTCCGATACTATAATGTAGCATACTTGATCCCTACTCTACAGGAGTGGTTGGGGTATGGGGGTTTGCTACTGTATTATTATTAGAGAAAGCAGTGCTACGACCACATAGTTTGGCTTATCTTGTGCATGCGCATTGTGAAACTCTACTGCTCCACCACACCAGGAACACATTAGTTTCATCAATGAGGAGCTGCTGGCAGTTTTTGAGAAACCATCTGCACTTGTCTTGGCAGGCATCCTACTGCTTACCCTTACTAGGCAACCCTGATTTTCCAGCAGGTCTCACTGGGAAGAGATATTCAGAGCTTTCGGAAACAGGAACTTTTAATTTATAGCCTTTTCTTAATTTACAAACTGGGAGTATGCATTCATTTAGCTACTGCTGTCAGACTTTGGGACTAACAGGCATGGATTCCCTGATGTACTTGCAAATTCGCAGCTATTTCAAGGTTGTTTGCGATATTAGTCAGGGTCCTCAGACTGATGGCCCCTTTCAACGTTTCTTACATATGGGTGCCAAAAGACCCGTCACTTTCTCTTTATCATACAAATTTTTACATAATACATTGCATTATAAGATACATGAGTCTTTAGCTGAGAACTGGTCTAAGGATCTGACTGGTGAACCTGTTACTGTTGACCAATTGTGACTGTGTCATTAATTAACTCTAGGTCTGGTGGTTAGTGTGGCTCTCCGAGAGATTCACTTTAAAATCATGCATAAGATGGTTGTATGGCCCCGAAAAGCTTATCTTATGGGCATCACTGCATCGCATGCATGTCCTAAGTGGGCTCACCCACAGGCTACATTGGTGCACTGTTTATGGGAATGCACCCTCATCCAAACATTTTGGTCTCAGGTCTTCCAGAGTCTAGGTACTTCTACCTTGCAGCCCATGCCGGGAGCTCCACAACTATGGACACTGGGGATTCCGCCCACCGACCAAGTCAGGGCAGATACCTCCATACCTCCTCTTTTGCACAAAGGACGCTTGGTGGCCTTGCAATTAATTCTGAGACATTGGTTATCTTCGTTGCCTCCATCTCGACAGGAATGGAGCCCTGCAATGGTGGATTTATACCTACTGGAACGAAAATCCGTTTCAACCTACTTAAAGAAGAAGCAGCAGCAGTTCCAAGTTTTGTGGTCTTTGTTCCTGCATACCTTGCCCTCTACCATCACAGTGACATTCACATAATGTCAGCGAGTGAGTGACCTTACGACATAAATGAAAACCATCCACCGTTATGTCCTTATCCATGATTCATCTGAACCTCATCATTTTTGGACTTAATTAAACTGATCACAGTGTCTGTGTTTACCATGTTAGTCGGCATTCTGATACAACCAGTTGTCTCAGTACTGTTGCCAAGCATTGACCAAATGAAAGGTCCTGGGGGTGGGAAGGGGAAGGGAAAGGTGGAAAGAAAAGGGTGGGATGTTCAATGAGCAAACTGGCTCCCGTGTTATCGAGTTATGTTTCATTGCTCATCACTGGTTGTTCATGGCATTGTACTTTGCTTTATGTTATATTTCTTGCGAAAATCAATAAAAATGATTATGAACAAAAAAAATTAAAAATGAAGTAGAACTGATTTCATTTCTATGCCACCAGTGTCCAACCATACTCCCTTTGAGTAAATGGAGCAAAGGAGTATCAACTTGAAAATTAAACCAATGTATGGTTACATTAAATTAAACCAATGATGGTCCAGCTGGACCATCAGAGATTTTCAATAAATGATCTGAGCTTGGAGGATGGGTGCTAGGTGGTAGGGGGACTACTATTTTAAACAATGGGGGTTGGGGTTGGACACTGGGGAGGGTGGAGACAAGACTAGGATACATTTATTTTATTTTTTCAACTTTTGTCACCTTAGGGGGAGGTAGGGGTGGGGGGTGGGGTGGGAGATGGGGTCTAATGATGGCAGCCTAGGGATGTAGGGCTGCCCTTTCATAGCGCAGCCTTGCATTGGTATTTTACTGCTGGAAAAATAATCACCTGATTTACTAGTATGTGGTATTTACTTCTGCTGGTTAGTAAAACCCATAGTATTTTTCCGTCTAGAAAAGTGCCACAATTTAGTAATTGGACTCCTTAGTGCACTCCTGCTATTTTCACAACCATACATAGTAACTTAGAAGATCATGGCAGATAAAGATCATTAGCCAATTCAGTCTGCCCAGTTAAATTTTTAAAACGGTGGTAAACTCCTATTGCTAGCTCCAGTTTTGGCATTTAACTCATAAATAGATGATGCCATAAGAACAATACCTCACTCTTGTAGTCAATCCATGTTGAAAGGACAACCCATGAATCAAAATCAGGTCTCTCCCTTGACAGTACAGAGCTCTAACTAACCAAAAGACAGTTAAACAGACACCCAGGAGGAGTAATCTTACTTTAAAGTTAAGGAAAACATTCTTTACTGAATGACTGATGGGAGTCTTTAGAAGTCTGCCTTTAGAGGCTTTTGAAACATTATTAGAGGTCTTTAAGACTTGACTGTACAGTGCAGTGTTAACCATGCTAATGTGCTAGACATCCACATGTGGTCTCATTGATTTCAACAAGGCTACTCACAACTGCCTCTAGCCATAGTGACAGCTGACATGGAATACTAATGTTGGAAAAACAGGAAAGGATACAGCGCTTCAAGAACAAAATTATGTATTCAGTATTTTTTTGTGAATAGTAAGGGGTCAATTTGACTTGGGAAAATAACTGTACTGAGCAGGATTTATTTTATTTAGATTTAGCTGATTGGTAGCTCGAGGTCAGGTACATACTGTAGGTATTTCCCAGACTCCAAAGGATTTACAATTTAAATATCTGAGGAAATGGAGGGTGGAGTGACTTGCCCAAGGTCTCAAGAAATGTCAGCAGGATTTAAACTCTGGCTTCCCTGGTTCTCAGTCTGCAGCATCTCCAATCACCAGGCTACCCTTCCATTCCAAGCTAGCTTGTTTGTATATATTGCTGCTAGCTGGTACATTACTATGACCCCAGAGTTTTAAATATACATTTGTGACTGATGGTTGGCATTCTTGCTTTATAGTTTTGCATAAGGTCATATTGTATTAATCACAGGACAACTCCTATAAGGTCTGGTATATTTAGCCTATTTTTCCAAATAATGCTAAAGGTGACTTACAGCATATTTTTGTAGAGTTCAGGTACAATAAGTCCCTACTAAAAAGAGCTTACAATCTAACCCCATCGTTCACCAAAATGCGTTATGGCATTAACACGCGTGATAATACATTAACACCATAACGAATGCGAAAAGTATGGTAATGCACAGCGCAAATGCAAATTTTTGGGGTGGGTGAGATTGGGGGAGGGGTTTGGGAGGGATTTAGTTAAATTGGGAGCAATATTGCACCGTGCGATAGCATAACACCTGATATTGCACGGTTTTAACTATACCTTTTTTCCTGGCATTAGGCTGTGCAATATACCCAAAATGGCCATAATGCAATTCATGATAAATTTTTGGAATTGTATTTTGGCTATTTCTGGGAAAGTGAGTAGAGTGGAGGGAGGGGGCGAGAGAGTGCCGCTGGGGATGACCTCACTGTGTGCACCTATTTATATCTCTATAGGAGAGCCACCTAATAGGTCGAGGTGAGGTGTTGATTTAGGGTTTAGGGGTCAGTTTCGCATGTAGAGTTAGATGTATGAACAACACAGTACACCATGATGAAGATTTGATGTCATTTGGAGTAAGGAAATTCTGAAAAAGATGAAATTTTATACTATGTTATCTCACTCTAGCTTGATGGTACTCTGTTATGAGGGCCTTGTAGATAGGTGTTCTCTCTCTATTATTGCATGGTGCAGTAATACTGATGTGAAGTGGTAAGTTACTACACCATGTGGTAACTCAAAAATTCCCATATACATGCCCCTTTTCCTTATCAATGCACTAGTAATACTTTTTCATGAATCTAGGGGTAAGATGGTTACTTTGAAATAGGCATGCGAGCACCCATATACACATGTATTTGGATGCATGGCCAGATGTGCTGCAGTTCTATATCCTGCTGCATGCATATACGTGCACATGTTCTAAAATAGGCTGGACACATGTATGTGTACTCCCTATTTTATAAGCTAAAACAATATGTATAATACTACTACTTGGGGGAACTGCAAACTAGCAGGTTATATCTTATCTTTCACTCATAAACTACTTTTTAAGAAAAAAAAAAGACAAAAACCAACCAGAAGTGGTATCAGAAATTTTACGGTGCTTCCAATCTCATGGGCTCTTGCCCTTACAGGGCTACAACCCCTCTCCTGTATAAGCACTATTAGATCACGTCACTTACCAACTTACTGGTGGCTTGTCTGTTATAAAACTTTTTTTATTTTTAATTCTTTAAAGTGCAAAAAACTGCATCCCTTAAATTACCCGTATTTTTATTAAAGATTTCACTCTTCACCCTTCTACTAAACTCAAATTATACTTATCTCTTGAGCTGCGAATTACTCGCATGAATAGTGGCTGATTCGCCTGAATAACTCGCCCGACATTGCCAATGTTTCGGCGCGCTCCCCGCGCCTGCTTCAGGGGCTTTCAATCGTGCTCAACTGCTTCTAGAAAAGAACATGAATATAAAAATTCTTTACCTTAATCAATTCTTTTATCACGACTAACGCTACGGAACTTACGATTCAGCTGAACTTAAAATTTTCCCATTCAAATATGGCGTACAAACGCTGACTTGCCGCCTTTACCGGATATCAGCTGTTTTATACACAGGACATGGACTGCAGTCCAACCAATCAACTACAAATAAACTGTCCAATCTACTTCTTTGTTAAGACCTGCAGGAGCAACAGTGTCCAACTTGAAAATCCATCGCTGTTCTCGTTGTAACAAACAGTGATTTAAATCTCCTCCCCGCTCATCCGGCTCAACGCTATCCAAAACTGTACAAAATAGACTGTCAAAACTATGGGAATTCTCAACACAGTGCTGCACTAACGGGGCTTCCAATCTGCCCCGTTTCATTGCGCTCTTGTGCTCTATTAGACGTGTTTTCAATAGTCTTGTGGTTTTACCTACGTATATGAGCCCACATGGGCACCATATAGCGTAAACTACATTTCTTGAGACACATGATGTTCTTCTTATGGGTTTAAATTTTCTTAATTTTACTAGAGGAACATCAATATTAGTATGAGCTAATGGGCACAATGCACAGGACCCACATGGAAAATGTCCATTTTCTTCTCCTGATCTTTCTTTTTGAACCTTAAAATGTGAACTGACCACCTGGTCTTTTATATTAGAGCCTCTTTTGAATGCTATAAGGGGCTGTGCTTCAAAAACTGTGTGCACTTGTAGAACGTTCCAATGACGTCTGATACTACGTACTACCTCATTCACTCCCAAAGAGTATGGCAGTACGCACGTTAACCGGCTAGTGGATGGTTTTTCTCTTTTTGATTGTAGTAAATGCTCTCTATGATTCCATCTTGCTCGTTTACAGGCTCTTCGTACCACAGCTAACGGGTAACCCCTGTTTACAAATCTTTGACTCATCTCTTGTGCTCTTATTTTATATTCCTGCACTGTTGAACATAACTTTCTAAGTCTCAAAAATTGACCGAAAGGAATACTGTTCCGCAAGTTTAAAGGATGACAACTGGAATATTCTAATATTGTGTTTCGATCGGTTGGCTTTTGAAAGATAGAAAAAAAGAAGTTTTTTTCTTCTAAGGAAATCTTTATGTCCAAAAAGGAAACAGAGGATTTATCAAGATTATATGTAAACTGTAGGGCTTGTTCACAAGAATTTAACCAAACAATAAATTCTTTAAAAAGGGACTCAGTTCCTTTCCACACTATGAAAATGTCGTCGATGAAACGGCGCCACACCAAGATGTTATTTTTGTAGGGAGAATTTTCTATACAACGTGACTCAAATTGTCCTACATACAGACTCGCAACACTGGGGGCCATAGTGGCCCCCATCGCTGTTCCTCCCACCTGTTGATAATAATTATTTTCAAAAAGGAAAAAAAAATTTTTCAAAGCCAAACTGGCTAATTCTATAATAAAAGATACGGGTGGTCGTATAAGTGTTGTCTGTGTTGTTAATCGCGCTTGAAGTACCTCCAATGCTGCTTCTTGGGGTATATTCGTGTACAAAGACACGATGTCTATTGTTGCTAACAATACCTCTTCTGAAGGAACAGAGAAGGTTTCCAAAAACTGTATTAGTTCACCTGAGTCACGTACATAAGACGGTAGTGTGGGTACCAGCGGTCGCAAGAAAGTATCTACATACTGGGAGAGTGGTTCCAAAAGTGAACCCCGGGAGGAAATAATTGGGCGCCCTGGCGGACTTTCCAACCTTTTATGAATTTATGGAAGGTGATAGAAAGTTGGTACCCTAGGGTGCTCAACTTTCAAAAAACGAAACTCCTTTTTTTTTATCCAGCCTTGCAAAAAGGCTTCCTCCAGTACATTATCAATATATGCTTTTAATTGATTAGTAGGATCCTCTTCCAATTTTTTGTAGAACTTATAATCTGCTAACTGTCTTAAAGCTTCTTCTTTATAAGAAACCCGGTCCATCACTACCACCGCTCCTCCCTTGTCGGCGCTTTTAACTACTAAAGATGAATCTTGTTTTATTTCTTGAAGTGCCCTATGCTCTTGAGTTGTTAAATTCCACAGACCCTTGTTAACTGGTCTCTGAATCTTATCTATATCATTTTGCACTAACCTCGCAAAAGTGTGTATAATCGGGTCTATATTACCAGGCGGGCACCACGTCGACTTCGGAAGGACTACAGATTCATCAATTTCATTTCCTCGTGGCTGTTTATCAAAAAACAGTCTTAATCGCAAATTTCTCAAAAATCTTTGGAAAAATTTATTTGTTTCAAAATGGTCAAATTGAACCGTGGGTACGTAAGTCAAGCCTTTTTCCAACAACTTAACTTGATTATGAGTGAGAGAGCGAGAAGAAAGATTAATCACTGTGGAGTCACTGATCTTCCTTTCCCCTGCGACCGCGTCCACCTTTTCTGTTGTCTTTGACCTATTGGTGGGTCCTGAGTATGCGGATGAAATCTGACCTTGCGATCTTGTTTTGGGTCTGTAAAAGGAGTAGTTGTCTGGCCACTCTCTCCTGAGGCTTGTTGTCCACGAGAAATTTCATCTCCTGAAGAATCTTCCGAACTAGAATCAAAGGTTCTCTTCTGAACATATGTTCTTTTTAATTGTGGATTCATCCAATAATATATGGACCCTTTCTTATAATCTTGTTCGTCCCGGGTAAATTTATTCATCTTAAATTGTTTTAATTCTTCTGTGAATTCATTAATGGTATCTTCAAACTCTTTCCATTTACTGTCAAAAGTTTCCAAATTTTGAATTTTAATTTTTTCAACAAGTTGTTCATGCTCTTTTTGCAAAGTTTCTGCCAATATTTTAGCTCTTTCTATGACTAGCAACATCAAATCTAGGGAACATTTATTGAGGATCTGGTTCCATTTAACCAGAAAATCCTCATGTTCCACATACAACTTGGGTTCTTTCATTATCCTTAAACCCCTTGGGATCCGTTGAACTCTACAATATTCAATTAGGGTTCCATAATGTAGGTTGGTTCTAACTAGCCTTTTATTTAGGCGGGCCAGATTTTCCCAACTTTCTCCTTGATTACCTGGCGAAAATACAGCTGGAGCTGATAAAACCTCCAATAAATGCGATTGTGGAAAACTGAACGTATCATCCCATTGCGTTGTCATTTTTATTTTTGGCCAATAAAATTATATTCTACCCGAATCCAATAAATATACTCTAAACTGGCTCAATACCCCAAATTTTATAAGCTAAAACAATATGTATAATACTACTACTTGGGGGAACTGCAAACTAGCAGGTTATATCTTATCTTTCACTCATAAACTACTTTTTAAGAAAAAAAAAGACAAAAACCAACCAGAAGTGGTATCAGAAATTTTACGGTGCTTCCAATCTCATGGGCTCTTGCCCTTACAGGGCTACAACCCCTCTCCTGTATAAGCACTATTAGATCACGTCACTTACCAACTTACTGGTGGCTTGTCTGTTATAAAACTTTTTTTATTTTTAATTCTTTAAAGTGCAAAAAACCGCATCCCTTAAATTACCCGTATTTTTATTAAAGATTTCACTCTTCACCCTTCTACTAAACTCAAATTATACTTATCTCTTGAGCTGCGAATTACTCGCATGAATAGTGGCTGATTCGCCTGAATAACTCGCCCGACATTGCCAATGTTTCGGCGCGCTCCCCGCGCCTGCTTCAGGGGCTTTCAATCGTGCTCAACTGCTTCTAGAAAAGAACATGAATATAAAAATTCTTTACCTTAATCAATTCTTTTATCACGACTAACGCTACGGAACTTACGATTCAGCTGAACTTAAAATTTTCCCATTCAAATATGGCGTACAAACGCTGACTTGCCGCCTTTACCGGATATCAGCTGTTTTATACACAGGATATGGACTGCAGTCCAACCAATCAACTACAAATAAACTGTCCAATCTACTTCTTTGTTAAGACCTGCAGGAGCAACAGTGTCCAACTTGAAAATCCATCGCTGTTCTCGTTGTAACAAACAGTGATTTAAATCTCCTCCCCGCTCATCCGGCTCAACGCTATCCAAAACTGTACAAAATAGACTGTCAAAACTATGGGATTTCTCAACACAGTGCTGCACTAACGGGGCTTCCAATCTGCCCCGTTTCATTGCGCTCTTGTGCTCTATTAGACGTGTTTTCAATAGTCTTGTGGTATTACCTACGTATATGAGCCCACATGGGCACCATATAGCGTAAACTACATTTCTTGAGACACATGATGTTCTTCTTATGGGTTTAAATTTTCTTAATTTTACTAGAGGAACATCAATATTAGTATGAGCTAATGGGCACAATGCACAGGACCCACATGGAAAATGTCCATTTTCTTCTCCTGATCTTTCTTTTTGAACCTTAAAATGTGAACTGACCACCTGGTCTTTTATATTAGAGCCTCTTTTGAATGCTATAAGGGGCTGTGCTTCAAAAACTGTGTGCACTTGTAGAACGTTCCAATGACGTCTGATACTACGTACTACCTCATTCACTCCCAAAGAGTATGTTGGAAAAAGGCTTGACTTACGTACCCACGGTTCAATTTGACCATTTTGAAACAAATAAATTTTTCCAAAGATTTTTGAGAAATTTGCGATTAAGACTGTTTTTTGATAAACAGCCACGAGGAAATGAAATTGATGAATCGGTAGTCCTTCCGAAGTCGACATGGTGCCCGCCTGGTAATATAGACCCGATTATACACACTTTCGCGAGGTTAGTGCAAAATGATATAGATAAGATTCAGAGACCAGTTAACAAGGGTCTGTGGAATTTAACAACTCAAGAGCATAGGGCACTTCAAGAAATAAAACAAGATTCATCTTTAGTAGTTAAAAGCGCCGACAAGGGAGGAGCGGTGGTAGTGATGGACCGGGATTCTTATAAAGAAGAAGCTTTAAGACAGTTAGCAGATTATAAGTTCTACAAAAAATTGGAAGAGGATCCTACTAATCAATTAAAAGCATATATTGATAATGTACTGGAGGAAGCCTTTTTGCAAGGCTGGATAACAAAAAAGGAGTTTCGTTTTTTGAAAGTTGAGCACCCTAGGGTACCAACTTTCTATCACCTTCCAAAAATTCATAAAAGGTTGGAAAGTCCGCCAGGGCGCCCAATTATTTCCTCCCGGGGTTCACTTTTGGAACCACTCTCCCAGTATGTAGATACTTTCTTGCGACCGCTGGTACCCACACTACCGTCTTATGTACGTGACTCAGGTGAACTAATACAGTTTTTGGAAACCTTCTCTGTTCCTTCAGAAGAGGTATTGTTAGCAACAATAGACATCGTGTCTTTGTACACGAATATACCCCAAGAAGCAGCATTGGAGGTACTTCAAGCGCGATTAACAACACAGACAACACTTATACGACCACCCGTATCTTTTATTATAGAATTAGCCAGTTTGGCTTTGAAAAAAAATTTTTTCCTTTTTGAAAATAATTATTATCAACAGGTGGGAGGAACAGCGATGGGGGCCACTATGGCCCCCAGTGTTGCGAGTCTGTATGTAGGACAATTTGAGTCACGTTGTATAGAAAATTCTCCCTACAAAAATAACATCTTGGTGTGGCGCCGTTTCATCGACGACATTTTCATAGTGTGGAAAGGAACTGAGTCCCTTTTTAAAGAATTTATTGTTTGGTTAAATTCTTGTGAACAAGCCCTACAGTTTACATATAATCTTGATAAATCCTCTGTTTCCTTTTTGGACATAAAGATTTCCTTAGAAGAAAAAAACTTCTTTTTTTCTATCTTTCAAAAGCCAACCGATCGAAACACAATATTAGAATATTCCAGTTGTCATCCTTTAAACTTGCGGAACAGTATTCCTTTCGGTCAATTTTTGAGACTTAGAAAGTTATGTTCAACAGTGCAGGAATATAAAATAAGAGCACAAGAGATGAGTCAAAGATTTGTAAACAGGGGTTACCCGTTAGCTGTGGTACGAAGAGCCTGTAAACGAGCAAGATGGAATCATAGAGAGCATTTACTACAATCAAAAAGAGAAAAACCATCCACTAGCCGGTTAACGTGCGTACTGCCATACTCTTTGGGAGTGAATGAGGTAGTACGTAGTATCAGACGTCATTGGAACGTTCTACAAGTGCACACAGTTTTTGAAGCACAGCCCCTTATAGCATTCAAAAGAGGCTCTAATATAAAAGACCAGGTGGTCAGTTCACATTTTAAGGTTCAAAAAGAAAGATCAGGAGAAGAAAATGGACATTTTCCATGTGGGTCCTGTGCATTGTGCCCATTAGCTCATACTAATATTGATGTTCCTCTAGTAAAATTAAGAAAATTTAAACCCATAAGAAGAACATCATGTGTCTCAAGAAATGTAGTTTACGCTATATGGTGCCCATGTGGGCTCATATACGTAGGTAAAACCACAAGACTATTGAAAACACGTCTAATAGAGCACAAGAGCGCAATGAAACGGGGCAGATTGGAAGCCCCGTTAGTGCAGCACTGTGTTGAGAAATCCCATAGTTTTGACAGTCTATTTTGTACAGTTTTGGATAGCGTTGAGCCGGATGAGCAGGGAGGAGATTTAAATCACTGTTTGTTACAACGAGAACAGCGATGGATTTTCAAGTTGGACACTGTTGCTCCTGCAGGTCTTAACAAAGAAGTAGATTGGACAGTTTATTTGTAGTTGATTGGTTGGACTGCAGTCCATGTCCTGTGTATAAAACAGCTGATATCCGGTAAAGGCGGCAAGTCAGCGTTTGTACGCCATATTTGAATGGGAAAATTTTAAGTTCAGCTGAATCGTAAGTTCCGTAGCGTTAGTCGTGATAAAAGAATTGATTAAGGTAAAGAATTTTTATATTCATGTTCTTTTCTAGAAGCAGTTGAGCACGATTGAAAGCCCCTGAAGCAGGTGCGGGGAGCGCGCCGAAACATTGGCAATGTCGGGCGAGTTATTCAGGCGAATCAGCCACTATTCATGCGAGTAATTCGCAGCTCAAGAGATAAGTATAATTTGAGTTTAGTAGAAGGGTGAAGAGTGAAATCTTTAATAAAAATACGGGTAATTTAAGGGATGCAGTTTTTTGCACTTTAAAGAATTAAAAATAAAAAAAGTTTTATAACAGACAAGCCACCAGTAAGTTGGTAAGTGACGTGATCTAATAGTGCTTATACAGGAGAGGGGTTGTAGCCCTGTAAGGGCAAGAGCCCATGAGATTGGAAGCACCGTAAAATTTCTGATACCACTTCTGGTTGGTTTTTGTCTTTTTTTTTTCTTAAAAAGTAGTTTATGAGTGAAAGATAAGATATAACCTGCTAGTTTGCAGTTCCCCCAAGTAGTAGTATTATACATATTGTTTTAGCTTATAAAATTTGGGGTATTGAGCCAGTTTAGAGTATATATACTCCCTATTTTAAGCATATACATGGACAACAGGGAAATGGCTTTGAGATTTGAAAGTGAGGGAATTTTAAAACATTTGCACATCAAAGATATGACCAGTTTCACTAGTTCATCCACCAGTTTGCCTAGTCTACAGTTAGGTCCTAAAGACTGCCCCTATTTAACCCAAACCCTTCAAGCACTTCATATATGGCTGGAAATAGTTCTATTTAGACTTATACCTCATCCATAGCAGAAGTACCTTTGCACTGAAAGAGACCTGAATGTGTGCCCGGGGGTGTAGGGACATACGCCCATGCCCCTCACCCCTGTCCTGGAACACGCAAGCCCTGCCCATATTCCGCCCCTTTTTTTTCCCAATGTGAGATATTTGTACAGTGGTACTTGTGCACATGTGTGGCCAGTTTATAAAATTGGGTGGCCAGAAATAAGCAATATATGCATGTCCATCTCCCAGTTTTGGCATGCATATTGCTTTTAAAATTCACCGTTATGTAACTACCTAAGGTGATAGGAGATAACGTGATTTTCCCATAAAGTGATTTCCCCAAGGTTACTAGAAATGTTGCTGGGGAAAATGATATTTAAACACCGATTTCCCTGTTTTTTTAGCTACCATAATTGTGCTAACCATTAAGCCGCCTCTTCTTTCCTAGGATTAGATGAAACCTCAGGCAACCCATTGTTTGCACTGTAATAAACTCAGTGAGACAGACCATAATAGCGCTGAGTTTTGCCTAATATTAGCAAGCAGAGTATAAATACATTCATGCAGAAATGGAATTATTGTCACTTGCCACCTAGGAGCAAAATACTCATGAGAGCGGTTGATAATAATTAAATAAGTAGTACATAAATAAATAAATAAATAAATAGATAGATAAAATAAATTGCACCACTGAAACCCTGGGGATAGATTCCTGTATAGCTCCATTCAGAGAGAACATTCATTTAATTGATTGCAGAGGAGCAAGATCATGAAGGCAATTTGATGGAAGTACAAGAAGTCCTCAGACTTAAGACACATTTGGTTCCTGAAAACTGTGTCTGAAGTTGAAATCTTGTAAGTTGAAACTGATTGTCCCATAAGTACGTTATTATAAAAGGGGGATTGGTTCCAGCACCAGTGCCTAATATCCTATTTTCATCAAACTAACACAAAATGTAATAATATACACAGTAGTTTAAAAAGTACAGACAGGTCTTGGGTTTTTGGTATTTGGCAATACAGAAATCGTAATAAATAAATATTGACATTTTAAAGTATAACTCTTTTGTATCTGAAGAGGAAAATGCCAAGTCATGCCTACAAGACAAATTGCATTGACACTGTTTCAAGGCGAGGAAGTCCTTGGTATTCTTTCTACTGATGTCTCCTCGCCAGGCCGCATGGTCATCAGCACACCAATGTGTACCTGTTGGGAGATGCTTGGGTGTCTCATATTTGAAACAAGTATTGTAAGTTGGATAATGAGTGTCAATTTAGAAACTTAATTCTGAATTGTAACTAAAAACAACTTAAGTCAAGAACTTCCTGTAATCCTAAGGAACAAGATCCTGAGTAGTCTAAAAGCTATACCTATTGCTTTGATTTCTGTGGGGCATTACCTAAGGATAAATTATTGGCTAACTGTTAGAAGCAGGCAGCTAGGATTGGATCCTGAATGAAAACAGCTAGGACAAGATTACTGGTGATAAAAACCATAACTAAGAACTTGCCAACAATTCTTCCTTCCATTTTTCTTTATATCCTGATCCATAAGTTTTCCAGGCTATACTTGACAAAATAAGCCTTCATTCTTATACAAAGATCAGAAATAATTTGCCAAATATATAGTTCTTTCTTGTCCTTGCTATATTTTGTACCATTCTGAGACCATCTCAGATTCTTACTAGCTGGTAAGTCAATACCTAGGCATTATTATTATGTTCTTTTATCAGGAAACTGCTATTGGCTTGTTGAAGTAAATATTACATGACAAGTGAATGAACAAAAATCACTGTGTTGAAAGTGTTCATTCTGTTGGAGAAATGGGTTGTATTACCATTATTATCATGATTTCTATAGTACATATCAGTCTGTACACACTGCTGAACAGAGCCACATAGGGGGTAATTTTCAAAGGAGTTACACATGTAAATGTGACATACTATCGTAGCAATTTTCAAAAGCTATTTACTTGAGTAAAGTGCACTTACTTGAGTAAATCCTATGGACAATTCAATGGCATATATTGTAGCAATTTTGAAAAGCCCACTTACTTGAGTAAAGTGTATTTACTCGAGCAAAAACCAGTTTTGCTCGAGTAAATGCTTTTGAAAATCTGGCCCATAATATTCCGTCCTTACTCCTTGGAGTTTACAATCTAGTCAAGACACACAACAAAAAACAAATAAAGGACTCTGAGTTTAAAGAGAAAAGGCCATGACTGAGAAAAGTGAACGTGGGTAGAAATGAATCAAGGACGGGGCAACTTTTAATTGCGTATCAACAAAAATGGTGTTTGAGGGGTGTCTAGAAATGTTGCAAGGAAAACTTGTATTATGGAAGTTGTTGTTAATCAGCTTTTTCCTTATATAGTATGAAGTAGGTATGGAATATCCAGAAACTGAGAGATGTACTCTCCAGACTAGAGCTCAGAATGAAGCCATAATAGGAAAAAACTAAATCTGGTGGGTTAGAGGCAGAATTAATTAAGGAAGTGGAGCAGCTATAATTGAATAAGGTTGTAATAAGTCACCACTATAACTAATAGTTTAATCAGGCTGAAATTAAATCTTTGCTCCAGGTGCAACAGCTTCTGTAGTACCCAGAGAGCCTGTGCAGTGAATCAGAAACTTCAGTTGCCTTTTAAAACTTTTACATTTTAAAGTCTTGCCTCTTCCAGTATGAATAAATGACTCACACCCTTGCTAGATTGGGATTTCAAAGGCCCTTTAAAACCTGAAACCCAGAAAGTTAGTCAAGCTGAATAAGGCAACTCTATTACAATAGAATAAATCAATATTCCCCATTCCCAAAGCAGATTCAAGCTAGCATATTTATATTCATATCATGTGTGGTCCAAATGTGAGGAGAGCAGGAGTAAAGTTTTATCCTCGTAAAATTGAAGGCTGAACATCCCCCCCCCCCCCCCCCCGAGGGTATAACTTGCACTGTACAAGGGTGTGGAAGAGGCCAGAGGTAGGCAAAGCCTGCAGGCAATGCATGGGGATTTCATTTTGAAATCCTCACATGTGATTTATGGCAAGAAATTTGCATACTATAAAGCAGGTGCACCTTTTGAAAATCTGCCTGCAAGCCCCCTATAAATTTTTAAATCCGTCCAAATAATTCAAGTAAACATGTAAGCTGGGTTCCCTAGGTAACCATCCCTCCAATCCTGGGGCCCACTCTATTGGATCTGAAATGAAGAAGAAACAATAATGAAATCATGTAAAGTTTATTATACAAGTTTACCACATTCATTGCATGTTTGGAGTAGCTGGTCAAATAATTCTAAACAAAAATTTAACCCCCATCTAAGATTTAACTCCCATCTAAGTTTTATATCATTTGAAGTTTAGCTGCTTCAGAAGTCTGGCCAGATCAAAGTCTTGTGCCTCTCTACTGTCAGGACCCTCTGTGATTTTGTATGATTTCAGCACTTCCTGTTTTCTGTTGTAATCTTGCTGGTTTAAACATCTGTGCTGATGACTTTGTATGCAGTCATTATAGGCATCATCAGGTTCTAGCTCATGGGTGGATGATGTCTGGTGCTAGACCTCTTTCATTGGTTAGAAAGTTTCATAGACATCTGATTGATTAGCATCACGTTCAGATGTTTCTTTGGGTATAATTTTGTCTTATGAAAATCAGAGGGACGTTCTGCAATATCAATGTTGCCAATTTGCTAGAGTTTATTTTGAATCTGATTGAATGGCAAGGCTGTAAATGTCAGAGCTTATTTGGTTATCAAGGCCTATTTAGAAAAAGACTACTGTATTTTCCTGAGCTTTATATCTAATTACTTGTTCAGACATCTTATCGTGCTGTGCTGAATTCTGGTATATGACTCAGGTCCTTCCTTGTCCCATGCTGGCAATTCACACCTTGCTACAAAATAGTTTCTGTGTGATATATAAAACAAACTCAGATCTATCTTATTTTCATCCCTCCCCTTCAGTTTCCTGTTTTTGTCTCTAACTTCTGAAATAGGAAATGCCTCTGTGAGTGGGTGAGACTCTTACAGGGTACATCTGTAAAAAGGGCAGAAGCTAATTGCCTATGTGATAAATTCAGTCTTCAAGCTTACAAAAGCAAAACATATATATAATAGAAATAAAGTATGTATCTCACTAAGGGTCCCTTACTTTTACAATTTCTATAGAATCTTACCATAACAAACCCTTAGCATTCTAAGGCTAGAAAAGCTCTAAGTAATGTGTTAGGTCATACTGCCACAGCAATAATACTCGGTTCAAAGAACATGCAGGTGCTCCCGAGCTAACACTATTGCTTTGGAATACATTGAACTCATGCCTTTCTTCAGTACAAATGTTATGTAAATGGCATTACTTTACAAAGCCTCTCAATTATTCTGTTGTTTATTAAAAAAAATAAGTAGTTTCTATGACATTTTCAAGTAGAACTGGGAAATTCTATTTACCGAATGTACTGTGGAGAATGATATACAACATAAACTCCTTGGCAACGGCATTTTCATATGTGCTGAAGTAGAAAAATAAGGAAAGCTATCTGTGCTTTAGAATGCATGAAAGGTGTTAAAATGATAGTCATGGAAACTCAAGTCTTCAATTACTTCATAGTAAATGAGATGATCCGTGGCAGTGAAAGTTTATCTTTATTGCAATGGCAATGAATTTGTCTCAACACTATTTGTGATAAATGATGGCGAAAAAATTAAATTTAGTTTTCTTATCCATTCAATTTTTTGGTGTTATGCTGGCATTGCCAGTAACATTTTCAATTAATGCCACTTCTGCTAGTATATTTTTTGATTTACATCAACACTTATGGAAACTAAGCTGAATCCATGGACCTAACTGTTTAATTGGCAGTGGTGTTACTTTCACTAGAGCAATGTTGATGACACAATGCTACGAGCAAAGTTTAGGTAAATCCTTAGAGCATTATTATATTAGTAGCTCATGTTTCATGCTAGTAGAAAAGTAAATTATCAACATTATTTTTTATATATTTATATATATAGTGAAAAAAGTAATGGCATTAACCAATTAATACCCTGTTAACTACTCAAAACATGATGGGTTTAAGCATACCAACAAATACTGACAGAGATTTATAATGACTAATTATTATTAACAAAACACATTTTATTAGTACAATGAATCCTTAGGCAAATTCACTATGACCATAATATTGTTAAAACCACACAACAGAAAGCCATACCTCACACTGCATACCCTTCCAAATATGCATACACATCCTGAGCCATTCATACCAATGAGCTCAACACAATCATCATACACACACATACAGATATTAGATTAAAACAAATAAGAACATAAGAAATTGCCATACTGGGTCAGATCAAGGGTAAATCTCATGCAACTGATACCATTAATAGCAGTGGCTATTCCCTAAGTCAACCTGATTAATAGCAGTTAATGGTCTTCATCTCCAAGAACTTATCCAAACCTTTTATAAACCCAGCTACACTAACTGCATTAAGCACATCCTCTGGCAACAAATTCCAGAGTTTAATTGTGCATTGAGTGAAAAAGAATTTTCTCTGATTAGTTTTGAATGTGCTACTTGCTAACTTCTTGGAGTGCTTCTATTATCCAAAAGAGTAAATAACTGATTCACATTTATCCATTCTAGACCTCTCATGATTTTAAAGACTTCTATCATATCCCCCCTGAGCCATCTCTTCTCCAGGCTGAACAACCCTAATTTCTTTAGCCTTTCTTCATAGGGGAGCTGTTTCATCCCTTTTATCATTTTGGTCACCCTTCCCTGTACCTTCTCCATTGCAACTATATTATTATGAAATGCGATGACCAGAATTGTACACAGTACTCAAGGTGTGGTCTCACCATAGAGTGATACAGAGGTATTATGATATTTTCTGTTTTATTCACCATTCCCTTCATAATAATTCCTAACATTCTTTTGGTTTTTTGACTGCTGCACCACACTGAGCTGATGGTTTCAATGTATTATCCACTATGATGCCTAGATCTTTTTCCTGGGAGGTAGCTCCTAATATGGAACCTAATATCATGTAACTACAGCATGGGTTATTTTTCTCTATATCCATCACCTTGTAGTTGTCCTCATTAAATTTCATCTGCCATTTGGATGCCCAATCTTCCAGTCCTGCAAGGTCCTCCTACAATTTATCATAATCCGCTTGTGATTTAACTACTCTGAATAATTTTGTATCATCTGCAAATTTGATTACCTCACTCATCATATTCCTTTCCAGATCATTTATAAATATATTGAAAAGTACTGATCCCTGAGTCACTCCATTGTTTACCCTTTTCCACTGAGAAAATTGACCATTTAATCCTACTCTCTGTTTCCTGTCTTTCAACCAGTTTGTAATCCATGAAAGGACACCGCCTCCGATCCCATGACATTTTAGGTTCCTTAGAAGCCTCTCATGAGGGACTTTGTCAAATGCCTTCTGAAAATCTAAATACACTAAATCTACTGGCTATCCAGATGTTTATTAACCCCTTCAAAAAATGAAGCTGATTTGTGAGGCAAGACTTGCCTTGGGTAAATCCATGCTGTGTTCCATTAATCCATGTCTTTCTATATGCTCTATGATTTTGAGTATTAGAATAGTTTCCACTATTTTTCCTGGCACTGAAGTCAGGCTCACTGGTCTATAGTTTCCTGGATCACCCCCCTGGAGCCCTTTTTAAATATTGGGGTTACATTGGCCACCCTCCAGTCTTCAGGTTCAATGGATGATTTTAATTAATATCTATAAAGCTAAGATAGCTATAGTGCTGCCTCTTCATCATGTATCATAAATGCTTAATTCAGTTGAATGAAAAAATTGCAATATTGATAATTCCTAATATCATTTGATACCAATTTAATGCACATGAAAAACATGTATATCCAGAAGTCATATTGTCCTTAAGTAGGAGAAATGTTTCATCCGTTACTATGTCCTGTTAGACACACAATCTTACCTAAACCGATATCTGTACAAATAATTCTTATATAGGCAATCTCATTCAGCCCTGACAAGGGCCTTCATTTCACCCATACGTAATCTTCATCAGGGGATTTTTCAAAAAACTGCTGTCACCACAGATGTTTGGTTGTAAGTATTAAATAACTGCCTCATTAAATTTAGCCATAGTTGCACTCATGTTAGTGTTACTTTAACGGATATGATAATATGCCGTAAAGATACCACAAAACCTTCAATTAGAATCTTCTCGTACTTACTACTGCTACATATAACTTGATACAATATTACATTCAAACCTCAAATATCGGAAGTAAGAAGAGGTGGCATCCCTTTTCTCTTTGCAACTTTTATTAAAAAACTGTTGTTTGAATAAAATGATTAATCCTTAAAGCATGTGTTGATACCACAAAACAACTAAAATAATGCATTTAAATCCAAAACACAAATATGTTATAAGCACATTCTTAATATCTACTAATACATCACCATACCCCCTTAAGATTATTAAATGTAGAATCACGTACCTTACCACAAAGAATTTTAGTAGCTGAGTATAATAATTGGAAATTTACATCTGTCCCCAGCTGGAAGCTTGACTAATATTTATACTGGTGCAAAGACAAGCCTAACTTTATTGATCTCAACCTAACTGTTTTGACTAAAGGAGGCAGAAGCAGCTATTAAAAGGCTTTCTATTCAATTGCTTTAGTAAGCTCCCTAGGTTAAATCATATCCCATTTAAAAACATATTACTTTTCTTTGTGTAGCAACTAAAGGGAAATATTACCCCATCTACTGAGAATAACCTAATTTATTATGAAAAATTTAAGATCTTCAACAGTGTGATTCTGTTGCTACCAATTCTGTACAATGGGCACTTCAAACTTCTTTGTACATATACAACTGCTGGAGAAATTACTACTGACCCCAGAAAGAAAGACATTCAAACATGAATTAAAACCTTGGCTATTTAAAAAAATGCTTATAATCTAACTTAAATGCCTACAGAATGCAGAATCAATAATAACAAGAACAAAAACAATACCAAGTAAAGAGAGAACTAAGTAGCTCATGACAACCCCTCTACAACTATATGAATTACTAAACAAAATCCCTATCCTAATAACCAAAAGTACCCTTCCTCAGTTAAGAAGTAAAAGAACATAACACTAGATTCAAATGGTCCACTTTAAACTTGTGTGCTACAATGTATATATCTTAACAAATTATGGGGGTCATTTATCAAAGGCTTATCACACGCGATACGACAGAATGCAAATTAGGGGAAGGGGAGGAGTCAGGGCGGGGAGGGGAGGGGAGGGGTGGATTTGGCGATGTCTTCGCTGCCGGCAATAATGTTACTAACATTATAGTCGGCAGTAGCGTGCCAAATAGCACCACCTTTCATGATGGCGCTATTCGGTGCAAAAGCTGGCATCCGATGCACCGCCGTGGAGTGAAGGCTGCGGGCTTTCATAGGCCTGCCCCCCCTTTGCCCCCGCACCCCCCGTTTTCACAGGATTCAGCATTCTGCGAGGAATGATGAATCCAGGCCTATGTATTTTGTCTAATCAGCTGTCATACCAAAATGTATCTTAACTAAGTATGCACTATAACAAAATGTGTTATACCAAAGTATGTAATGACCCAATGATAAATGTTACTTTTGTAAACTGTTATGATCATGACTTGAAACAATGGTATATAAACTAACTAACTAACTAACTAACTAGTTAATTACAACCATAGGGGTAGATTTTAAAAGGGTTAAGCGCATAAGGTACACGCGTAACCCTTTTAAAACACCCCTGCGCGCGCCGAGCCTATTTTGCATGGGCTCGGTGGCGCACGCAAGCCCCGGGACACGCGTAAGTCCTGGGGCTTCACTGGGGGGGCGTGTCAGGGGTGTGTCAGGTGGGCGGCGTGACGTTCGGGGCATTCCGGGAAACGTTTTGGGGGGGCGTGGTGCCGGCCCGGGGGAATTCCGGGGGCACGGCCAAGGCCTTCGGAACAGCCCCCGGGTCGGGAGATGGCACACCAGCAGCTCACTGGCGAGTGAAAGTTACGCCTGCCAGAGGCGTAACTCTCACGTAACTTTTACAACACATAACTTTTTACAACAGGCGTAACTTTTACAACAACGGTAATGGGGGGTTAGATAGGGCCGGGGGGTGGGTTAGGTAGGGGAATGTTCCTGTCATTGTTCCCGGTTCCTATCCCAGCATGTTCCCTTGTCTGCTGCTCGTTTCCTTGGACTAATTCTCTGGTATCGACCCCTGCATCGCCTGGACTACGCTTGGACTGATTCTCTGGTATTGACCCCTGCATCGCCTGGACTACGCTTGGACTGATTATCTGGTATTGACCCCTGCATCGTCTGGACTACACCTGAACTGATTCCCTAGTATTGATCTTTGCTTCGTCTGGACTACATCTGATCCATCTCCTGGCTCTGACCTCTGTTCTACTCCTTGTACTGTGCCTTCCTGCCGCCTGCCCTGACTCCAGCTTGTCTTGGGCTCTCCTTGTTTCCTACAGACATGGCCTCTCAGGCTTCGGCCTATCTTTACCTGGACACCCCCTGTTCGCCTTTGTTCCTGTTGGCGTCTGGGTCTTTTGAACACTGCCTCATCCGGACTGTCCTCAGCCTTCCAATACCTCTGCTGGTCTCTGGTGTACCCATGTCTACATCAAATGGAAGTTGCCATACAGAGGCCCGCCTAAGTCCAGCTGGCCCTGGCACCTGAGAGCTCAACCTAAGGGGAACGTGGGCTGGTATTGGCGAAGCTCCAGTCAGCCTCCATCTCCTAACCTGCTCTGCCAACCGACGGTGGGGACCCATAGAGCTTGCCCTATGGGTAGCACCAACCCCACCTCGGGCCAAGGGTCCACCATCAGCACAACAGGGGCCACTTGGCAAGAGTGATTATAACATGATCAAATTTGAACTAATGACTGGAAGGGGTCAATCTGTAAATCTATACCTCTAACTTTAAATTTCAAAAGGGAAACTTTGATAAAATGAGGAAAATAGAAAAAAATGAAAAGTACAGCTGCAAAGATTAAGTGTACAACAGGTGTGGACATTATTTAAAAATGCAATCTTAGAAGCACAGTCCAAATGTATTCCACAGAGTAAGAAAGATGGAAGGAAGGCAAAATGATTACTGGCATGAAAGAGGCATGAAAGAGGCATGAAAGAGGCTACTTTAGCCAGAAAAACATCCTTCAGAAATTGGAAGAAGGACCCATCTGAAGAAAATAGGAAAAATCATAAGCTTTGTCAAGTTAAGTGCAAATCATTGATAAGGCAGGCTAAGAGATGAAATGTAGTTGGCCATAGAGTCAAGAACTCATAATAAAAACCTTTTAAAATATATCCAAAGCGTGAAACCAGTTGGACCGATAAATGACAGAGGGATTAAAGGTGCTCTTAGGAAAGATAAGGTCATTACAGAAAGACTAAATACATTCTTTGCTTCTGTGTTTACTAATGAGAATGTTGGGGAGATAACGGTTCTGGAGATGGTTTCCAAGGATAATAAGTCAGATGAACAGAACCAAATCACTGTGAACCTGTTTTGCTCAGGCTTGTGAACAAAGTTGAAGCGGGTGAAGAATAACGCCCAACGTGCCTGTCGAGGGTTGAGTCGCTGTGCCCTATGCAGGTACTCAAGGTTTTTATGGTCCATGTAGACCATAAACTGGTGCTGTGCCCCCTCTAGCCAAGGGCGCCATTCTTCTAAAGCCACTTTGATGGCTAGGAGCTCCTTGTCACCAATGGCATAGTTCCGTTCTGCCAGAGAGAACTGACGAGAGAGGAAGGCACACGGGCATAGCTTGTGGTTCTTTGAAGTCTGGCTCAGAATGGCACCTACGCCTTCTGAGGATGCATCCACTTCGATGATGAACAGCCATTGCGGATCCGGATGGCGTAGGCACGGCAGCTGCAAAAATGCCTCTTTGAGTCAAAGGAAGGCGGCCTCCGCTCTCGGAGGCCAGTTCTTGGGGTCCGCACCCTTCTGGGTCAAGGCTGTCATCAGGGCAATGATGGATGCATAGTGGGGAATAAAGGTCCGGTAATAATTGGCAAAACCTAAAAACCGTTGGAGTGCCCTCAATCTGGACGGTTGCGGCCATTCCTGAATGGCTTTTAGCTTCTGGGGGTCCATACGGAATCCCTCACTGGAGACGATATACCCCTGGAAGGGAAGAGACTCCCGCTCAAAAAGGCACTTTTCAAGTTTCACATACAGTCTGTTTTCTCTCAGGCATTGCAATACTTGGACAACGTCTGGCATTGAGTGGTCAGAGAGTCTGAGAATATCAGAATGTCGTCCAGATACATGACCACACACCGATACAGGAGATCATGGAGAATCTCGTTCATGGTGTTCTGGAACACCGCTGGAGCATTACAGAGCCCGAACGGCATCACCAAATACTCATAGTGGCTGTCTCAGGTGTTGAAGGCCATTTTCCATTCATCACCCTCCTTGATGCAAATCAGATTATAGGCCCCTCTGAGACCCCAACTTGGTGAAGACCTTCACACCTTTCAGGCGGTCGAAGAGCTCGGAGATGAGGGGCAAGGGGTACCGGTCCTTGACCTTTATCGCATTCAAGCCCCAGTAGTCGATGCAAGGATGAAGGGTTCCATCCTTCTTCCCAACGAAGAAGAACCCAGCCCCTGCTGGGGACGTTGACTTACGAATGAAGCCCCTCTCCAGATTCTCTTGGATGTACTGCGTCATGGATTGTGTCTCCGCAGGCAAAAGGGTATAGGTGCGCCCTTGAGGAGTCTCAGTGCCCGGAAGGAGGTTGACGGCACAATCAAATGACCGATGAAGCGGAAGGATCTCGGCCTTTTGTTTGGAGAAGAAGTACAAGGCATAGGAGGTCGACAGGCCTTGGATACTGGTGAGGGCAGTGGACCATGAGACTGGAGTCACCAATTGGAGGCAATTGTCGTGACAATTTGGTCCCCAGTGGGATAGTTGCAAGGATTTCCAGTCAAACTGGGGATCATGTTCCTGGAGCCAGGGGAGACCCAGGATGATAGGATGTATGGAATACTCCAGAATATGGAATGGCATCCGCTCTCGAAGATGGATTCCAACCCTCAACTGGACGGGGATGATCCACTCGTTTGGCCAAATCTACCATGCCATTAAGATCATCCGGGAGTTCCCTCGCTGCTAGTTCATTCTGAAGTCGCGGGGCTAGCCCCTCCAAAAAGATCCCGTGGAAGCAATCCTCTCTCCAATTTAGCTCTGCAGCCAAGGTACGGAACTCTGTCGCGTACTCGGCCATTGTCCGAGTACCCTGTTGCAACCGGAGTAGTTCTGAGACAGCAGTAGGTTTACGAACAGGCTCATCAAAAATCTGTCGAAAAGTGGAGAGAAACTGGTCCAGATTTCCAAACACTGGGTCTCTTCTCTCCCATAGGTGAGAGGCCAAGATCAAAGATTTCCCTTCGAGCTGGGACATAATGTAACTAGTTTTAACCAGGTCATTAGGAAACTGTGCGGGCAACAAGGAAAAGTGGACCTGGCACTGGCTAAGGATTCCCCGACACAGCTTCGTGTCTCCGGCATATCGAGAGGGTGCCAGGAGTTGCATGGGAATTACCTGCCCAAGATCGCCCACGGTGGCCTGCACGGGGCCCTGATGAGTAGAGCTGCCCCCCGGAGCCACAGGAGGGGATGATAGAGTGGGTTTCATGGGTCTCAATGCCTTGAAGCGTTGGTTCAGGCCCTCCACTGCAGAGACAAGGGCATCCAGGGTCTTTTGCTGATCCTTCAGGTGCTGGGCCAGTCCAGGAATGGCCTGGCAGGCATATGCCTCTGCCTGGTGCATGGACTTGGCAATCTGTTATGCTCAGGCTTGTGAACCCTTGGACCGACGGGAAGATGAAATACCTGAGGAGGTGGATCCGTAGGTTCTCCCGTCGGTTGGCGAGGCAGAGCAGAAGATGCGACCAACTGACCCTCGGCACTGGAGACTGAGGTGACTGTGGAGGCAGACGAAGAGTTGTGATGTCAAGGAGAGGAACTGTGTCTTCACCACTGGAAGCCTGCGGTCCCCCCAGGAGGAGCCCATAGGGACCCGGACAGCTGGGACTTAGGTGGACAATTGAGAGGTCAAGGAGTCAAGAGATCGGCACAAGGGCTAACTGGAGCTTTACCCCTGGAAGCCCTCGGTCCCCCCGGGAGGGACCCGTAGGGCTGCTGGGACTTAGGTGGGCTCTTGGAGACGATGATCCAGAAGAATCCAAGGTTAAGTGCCAGAGGGTTGTCGATCACCAGTCCAAGGTCACACACCAAGGGATCACCGCTTGCCAGTCCGAAGTCACACACCAGGAATCACCGCTTGCCAATCCGAAGTCAGGAACCAGGAATCACTAAGATGAGACAGGAACCAAGAAGCAAGGGTCCGAAACACAAGAAGACTCACCAAAGCAAGCAGACTCAAACAATGCTGGAAGGATGTTGCCAAGTCAAGGAATGAACAGAGGAAGTCTCCTTATATACTTCCTTTGCTCTGGATCATTGAGTACAGCTGAACATAGTTAAAGGGATGAGGTCCCTTTAAATCTAGCAAGGAGGCGCGGAAGGAAAGGCTACCTGATGCCGTGAGGGGGAAGCAGGAACGGCTCCCCACCCGGCGGCCATCCCGGGGACCCGCGCCGGAGCGACGGGCATGGACTCAGCAGCTTCCCTTGAAGCTGCCGCGGTGGGTCGCCGCCGCAGGTGAGGTAGTCTGCCGCGGCTGTGGCTGTCCATGGCTGTGGAACACAACAGAATATGAAAGATGTAGTATGCCAAATTGACAAACTAAAGAGTAACAAATCACCTGGACCGGATGGTATGCACCCCAGGGTTCTGAAGTAATAAAATTTCAGATCTATTAGTTACAATTTGAAACCTATTATTAAAATCATCCATTGTACCTGAAGACTGTAGGGTAGCCAACATAACCCCAATATTTAAAAAGGGCTCCAGGGGAGCCTGACTTCAGTTCCTGGAAAAATAATGGAAGATATTCCAAAAATCAAAATCACAGAGTATATAGAAAGACATGGTTTAATGGAACACAGTCAGCATGGATTCACCCAAGGGAAGTCTTGCCTCACAAATCTGCTTCATGTTTTTTTTAAGGGGTTAGTAAACATGTGGATAAAGGTAAACCAGTAGATGTAGTGTATTTGGATTTTCAGAAGGTGTTTGACAAATTCCTTCTTGAGAGGCTTCTAAGAAAACTAAAAAATCATGGGACAGGAAGCAATGTCCTTTTGTGGATTACAGACTGGTTAAAAGACAGGAAACAAAAAGTAAGATTAAATTGTCAATTTTCTCTTTGGAAGAGGGTAAACAATGGAGTGCCTCAGGGATTTGTACTTGGACCAGTGCTTTTCAATACATTTATAAATAATCTGGAAAGGAATACGATGAGTGAGGTAATCAAATTTGCAGATGATACAAAATTATTCAGCATAGTTAAATCACAAGCGGATTGTGATAAATTGCAGGAAGGCCTTGTGAGACTGGAAGATTGGGCATTCAAATGACAGATGAAATTTAATGTAGATAAGTGCGAGGTGATGCATATAGGAAAAATATCTCATGCTATAGTTACATGATCTTAGGTTCCATATTAGGAGCTACCACCTAGGAAAAAGATCTAGGTGTCATAGTGGATAATATATTGATATCATCAGTACAGTGTGCTGCAGCATTCAAAAAAGCAAACAGGATGTTAGGAATTATTATGAAGGGAATGGTGAATAAAACAGAAAATGTCATAATGCCTCTATGTCGTCCATGGTGAGACCGCATCTTGAGTACTGTGTACAATTCTGGTTGCCGCATCTCAAAAAAAGATATACAGTGGGCCCTTGGGTTACGAACTTAATTGGTTCCAGAGGGCTGGTTGTAACCCAAGTTGGTTGTAAGTCAAGACTATTTTTTCCATAGGAAACAATGGGAAAACCAATAATGTGTTCTGAACCTTCGAAAAGCACCCTTTGCCTAAACATTTCTATCATAAAAAATGGTTGTATAAGGTCGTTAATTACCGAAACACCAATACTTCCCTAGTGCACTCACCAAAAGGTTATAAAATGTGCTTAGCCTACCAGAAACAACAATTCAAGTCTATTTTTCTATTTATTTATTTATTTATTTTTTTATTTATTTAAAAGTTGACATCTTTGGTTTGCAGGAAGGGGAAGCAAACAGCATCGGGGGACAAAATGGAAGGTGGTTATTGTTCAGAAGGAGAGTCCCATTCCATAAGAACGTCTGGAATCTGGCTCTCTGGTATCCTTTCTTTCCTTGGGGGAGTCTGTAGCTCACTAAGACCTGCTTCTGGCTCACTTGGTCTCAACCTTTTCTCAATTAAAAACTGGTCGAAGGTTGGCTGTTTCTGTCTTTTTTTCAACACTGTCCTGTAGTATGACATGACATTATCATTAAGCAAGTGAATGCAATGATTGGCTTTTCCTCTGTCTGGGTGGGTCTTCTCTACAAATGTTTGTATCTCTGTCCATTTTTTTTTTTTTAGGATTTCCTTGATTCTAGAAGAGGAAATTTGCTGCACTGATTGTTGCTCCTCCTCCTCAGAAAGCTCCTCAACTGCCATTCTCTGTTGCTCAGCCAGAAGTTGCTGAAGTTCCTCTGTAGCCAATTCCTCTGAGTGTTCCTCCACCAGTTCCTCAACATCAGCACTGTCTACCTGCAAGCCTATGGACTCTGCTATAGTGACAATGTCATTGACCACAGGGTCAGTTGCAGGTTCAGGCTCCTGTCCTTCGAGGTCTAGTTGTTCTATAATTTTAGGCCACACTTTCTTCCACGCAGATCTCAATGTCCTTTGAGAGACATTGGCCCAGGATTTCTTTATTAATCCCACACATGAAAGGATGCTGTAGTGTTCCTTCCAGAATTCTTTAAGGGTTAAATCCATATCTGAAACCATCTGGAAGCACTTCTGGAACAGTTCCTTGGTGTATAGCTTCTTAAAGTTAGCTATGACCTGCTGGTCCATAGGCTGCAGTAGAGGAGTTATATTGAGTGAGAGGAACTCTACTGTGAGCCATGGGAATTCTTCAGCCAGATCGTCTTCCAAGTCTCGTGGGTGAGCTGGAGCATTGTCCATGATGAGGAGAGCCTTGAATGGTAAGCCTTTGTCCTCCAGATATTTTTGCACAGTAGGACAGAAAACCTCCCTTATCCACTCAAGAAAAAGGACTCTTGTCACCCATGCTTTTCTGTTCAATCTCCACATGACCCCTAACCTATTCTTCATGACATTCTGTTTTCTGAACACTCTAGGGGTCTCAGAATGATAAACCAAGAGAGGCTTTATCTTGAGGTCACCACTTGCATTGGCACATAGCAATAAGGTTAGCCTATCCTTCATTGGCTTGTGGCCTGGCATTTTCTTTTCTTCCTGGGTAATATATGTTCTCTTGGGCATTTTCTTCCAGAATAGTCCAGTTTCATCACAGTTGAAAACTTGCTGACAGGAAAAGCCATTTCTCTGTGTCATTGCTTCGAAGTGGGGTATGTAGTTTTCAGCAGCCTTTTTATCTTAACTGGCAGCTTTACAATGCCTAGTTATGCTATGAACCCCCATTCTTGCTTTAAAATTGTGAAACCACCCCTTACTGTCACGAAATATTTCACCATGTTCACTTGGTAATGGATTATCCTTTACAATATCTGCATTTATAGCCCTAGCTTTTTCACAGATTAGACATTCAGATAGGCAATCACCTGCCATCTGCCTTTCATTTATCCATACTAGCAATAGGCTTTCTACCTCATCTATCACTGTTGATCGTTGCTTGGTAATTTGAGTGACACCTCTAGCCACACTAACTTCCTTGTACAAATCTTTTCTTTGTAAGATTGTGGAAATGGTGGATTTTGACATGCTGTATATGAGAGCGAGATCAGTCACTCGAACGCCACTCTCAAATTTCTGCACAATTTCCTTCTTCTTTTCAATAGTTATTGATTTCTTTATCTTTGGGGCCATTTTAACACTTCTTTGGTGTTCTGCAGGGAGAAGAAATAAAAGAAAAAAGAAATCTAGAAAGGTGTACAGTATAACCAAAAACAACACCAACCCCAGACAATCTTTTCCCCCTTCCTACCAATGTTTATAAGAACATCTATGGCCTCCAGAAACTGTTCTATACCTTTCCAGTTGAGTGCTGTCCCCCGCTGCTGTTCACCGATGCTGCCCCCGATGCTGTTCACCAATGCTGCCCCTGATGCTGTTCACCAATGCTCCCCCCGATGCTGTTCACCGATGCTGCCCCCGATGCTGCTTGCATTTCCGTGCTGGGTCTGCCCACGTGCAACACTAGCCATCCAATCTCTGTTTAAATCCCGCCTTCCAAGATCAAAAAAATGCAATAGGCAGCAACAACGGACCAATTACAACCAATCCGGAAAAATAAAAAACACTGCACGCACGTGGCGCATGGGTCGTAACCCGAAATCTGGTCGTAACTCGAAACCGAAAATTGTGTTCATGACTCAAAATTTGTTCGCAACTCGAAACCTTGAATGTTGGTCGTAACCTGATTTGATCGTAACCCGAGCCGTTCGTAACCTGAGGGCCCACTGGAGAAGGTACAGAGAAGGGTGACCAATATGATAAAGGGGATGGAACAGCTCACCTATGAGGAAAAGCTAAAGAGATTAGGGCCTTTCAGCTTGGAGAAGAGATGGCTGAGGGGGGATATGATTGAGGTCTTTAAAATTATGAGAGGTCTAGAATGGGTAAATGCAAATTGGTTATTTACTCGATCGATAATAGAAGGAATGGGGGCACTCCATGAAGTTGCAAGTGGGACATTTAAAACTAATCAGAGAAACTTCTTTTTCACTCAATGCACAATTAAGCTGTGGAATTTGCTGCATGCAGATGTGGTTAATTCATTTAGGGGTAGATTTTCAAAGGGTTACGCGCGTAATATACTCATGTAGCCCCCGAAAACCTACCCCTGCATGCGCCGAGCCTATTTTGCATAGGCTCAGTGGTGCGCGCAAGCCCGGGATGCACGTATGTCCCGGGGCTTTCAAAAATGGGTGGTCTGGGCACGGGGCCGGCAGCATGGTGGTGATCTGGGGGCAGTCTGGGGGCATGGCGGTAGTCCGGGGGTGGGGCCAGGGCCATTCCGATGTCCTCCAGCACAGCGGCCATGCCGGAGATTCGTGCGCCGGCAGCTGGCCGGCGGGCACAAGTTAAGCCTGCCTCAGGCAGGCATAACTTTTGAAACAAAGGTGGGGGGGATTTAGTTAGCGCTGGGGGGTGGGTTAGATTGGGGAAGGAAGGGGAAGGTGGGGGGGCCCAAAAAAAAAGTTCTCTCCAAGGCCACTCCGATTTCAGAGTGGCCTTGGAGGGAATGGGGAAAGCCATCGGGGCTCCCCTCATCTCGGCGTGCGCAAGGTGCACAGGGCTGCACCCGCTTGCGAGCACCGACCCCGGATTTTATAACATGCGTGCGGCAGCATGCACATGTTATAAAATCGGGTGTACATTTGTGCGCGCCAGGTAGTGCCCACAAATGTACCCCCACGCGCATAATATTTAAAATTGGCCCCTTAGTGTAGCTGGGTTTAAAAAAGGTTTGGATAAGTTCTTGGAGGTGAAGACCATTACTTGCTATTAATCAAGTTGACTTAGGGAATATATCCACTGCTATTACTGGCATCAGTAGCATGGGATTTACTTAGTGTTTGGGTACTTGCCAGGTACTTGTAGCCTAGGTTGGCCACTGTTGGAAACAGGATGCTGGCCTTCATGGACCTTTGGACTGACCCAGTATCACGATTTCTTATGTTCTTAGGGTTCTAATAACAAAGCTGTACATCAATTTTTGTTGGGTGAGTGTAGAACATGCAGTCTGTGAAGTCTTTAGGGCCAGATTGTTCCCTAACTTTCAAGAGGCATTTCTTGTAGAACAAGAAAAAAGCCGAGATACAAACAAACTTGCAAAAACTTGCATAAACCACTTGGGGTACAGTAGTACAGAGACTGTGAATGGCTGCTCTGGTCTAGAATATTACCCTTTTGTATGGATGGAATGTTGATACATTATGATACTGGATGTGTAGTTTTACACAACCATACATGCCGTTACTGGCATACTAAAATAAATGCACGTTCACTGACTTTCGACACTGGCAAACATTGATACTGCAGATTGGTCAGTCACTCATTTCACTGATTTTATCTTCATGAATTCATCACATTTGATGCATTGAAGAATGGAAGCTTAAATCAAGGAAAGCACTTTGGGAGAGATTCAAGTGATATACCTTATGTAACAGCAAGGAAAATTAGAAATCTCAATTAAATAATGATGCTTTTAATAGAAACAGTGCCTAGACTAGATCTTCCACACAAGATGTGGACAACATTGTACTGGATACAGGGACGATAACTTTCAAATCAGTGCGCAGATGCACATGTGCACATGTTCAATAGCCCACACACAGGGAAGCAGTTTTTTTTTAATAACATATGTGCATATATGTAAACATGTTATAAAAGCCTGGCCAAGCTCATGAGTATGCCCAATTTTAAGTGGACTCGCACCTGTGTATACAAAATCTTCTTCTAGCATGTAAGTGGGGAGATTTTAAAAGGGATAAGCACAGACGCATATGCCTGTTTTACCAGTTCTTTCCCAGTTCACCCAGTTAACCCCTTGGTTTGATAACCCGTACAGCCACCAATACCCCTGACCTATTAAACCCATCCAAAATCGCTTTATTTTTAGTTTTTGAATACGTATACACCATTCATAGCAGAAGTAAAGTTACTCAGCAGAGGGCCTCAGCGCTCTCCGTATCACATAAGTATTTCTGTGCAAATTTCTGGTTAAAGTCCCAAAACAGCCATGTACCGCTCATGCTCCGCCCAAATCATGCCCATTTCTCACCCCTTTATGAGAAGTTCCGATAAGTGTGCGCTGTGGCATTTACTCGCGGATTTGGGTGGCTTTCAAAATCTGCTCAGTGTGCGCGAGCCCGACATATTCTCGGATCCCCTAATTGATGCAGATGTTGAGCTTTTAAAAGTCATCCTAAAATGAACAAGGATAATGTGGCTACTAATTATAATGATAAAAACTGAAATCAGGTCTTAGCTGAGACTGTGGCAATGAAAACCAAATAAAGGAAGATATTATTAAAGATTACCCCTTTGATCTTTCCCAGGGTAAATGGCAGATATTCAGTTGGTCATATCAGATACCATAATTTGACTTACAAATTTGAATATTAATATAGAAAGGGCAATTTTCAAAGCCATTTCCCCATGTAATTTGCTAATAGCCAGATAAAAGGGTTATTTGAAAGTTACCTTTACACAGTTAAAAGTAACAAGCAATTCATCACAGGGGCCTCATACCATCGATTTTTGTATAATAATTGGATCCAAAAGTCCATTTATTTAATTTTCTTTTCAATCCCAATTGGTTCCTTTTGGGACCAATGATTACCCAAAAATAATGAAAGTATTTATTATACTGGTAGTGCTTAGTATGAGACCTCTGTGATAAATTAATTATTATAATTATTAGCATAATATTATATGTATTACTACAGTTAAAAGTAGACACATTGTTCTACAATTATGGAAGCATTTTTGGGGTGGAGTTAGGCTTGGGGAAGCAACAGTGTGTGCACTTCTGCATTTTCAAAACTAATCATGTTGTTTTGGCCGTAAAAAGTACCTGCTGAAAAAATGAGAGCACATCTCTGCGAGTACTTATTCTTTGGGTATTTTGAAAAGGAAAATATGTTCATATTTTCTCTTTGAGAACTGGTGGAAACTCTGCAGGTAAAAGTAGATGCAGACTTTGCACCTGCCCACACATAAAATTGCCTCTGTAATGTCGTTATCACTGTCATACAGTTAGAAGTTGAAAAATTGGTGATCATCCTAGATGTGCATATACAAATTAAAGTGTTCTCCTTCAATATTATCAAGGGGTAGCATTTTCTCTCATAGTATTTTCTTATTTATGGATTGATTTAAGAGGAGCATTTTGTCCCCATAGACTCAAAAACTTTACCTTCCATTATATGTGGATATCTGTGCATCTATTAGTAAAATCATTTTCTGCATAATTGTTCTAAATTTACAGGAGATTGAAGTCCTGAGAATAAATATTTCGCAATATGTTTTAAAAATATCTGCATCACAGGATGAGTCACTACTAGTAATTAAAAATAAAATGTTTATTGTTTCCCATTGTAGCATTCCTATCACTTAATATTCAGGCACTAATATAGCATCCGTGACTCCAGAGGGAAGTAGACGATTGCCACTGTCAAGAAGATGGAGTTCTGGAATAGAGGAAAAATTGCGAAATTAAATTTTGTGTCATGTTCTTCTTAAAGAACAGTGGCAGTTCTTTACTTACCAGATCTCTCCCATTTGTAAAATCATAAAAACAAACTCCAAAGAAATAGTTTTGATATTAGGTTAGAGCCTTCCTATAGAAAATGGTTATAGTGAATTTTATGACTCAATAAACTTTTCCTGTCCTAAGTTTGTTAGTGAATCATTACTGATCAGAAGAGAAAGCAAAGTAGGTTGAGTGATAAATTAAATTTATGATACAGGTATTCAGCTTTTATTGCATAAGCTTTTAGTTCTCTACCACAGGGTATATTCATCAGATTTGCAGTTTCACAGGAAAGGAGTTGCATTGATCATTTAATAAAAAGTTATCAAACAAATTATTTTGCTATATACATGCACACACACACACACACATACACAGTGATATCTATTGAAAAGGTACTGGTATTTGGAGAGGATATATGGCTCTGGCATAATAATATTAGTGAAGCAAACTACGATTTTCTACATAATCCCAGGAGATGTGCACCTGGTTTAAGGTATTTATATATTTTTAGCAGGTCCAATTTTACCCTCCCCACATTTGATTTGTCAACTTCAGCTGATTTTCACTCTAATGCAATTACACCCTACCCTAACAGGGCAAACTTGCCATGAACCTTCAATCTTCACTACACAGGGTTTTCTTCCGATTTTTACTCCTTTATATTTCTTCTCTAGTCATCTAGCCAGTCATCAGAGTGACAGTCCTCCTTAGGAGTCCACAATTAATAGCTTTGTTTGGAAACTCATATGCATGAATCCTGAATTCTACTTATAGAAGCAACTGCTGTGCAGTCACGGAGATTTTCTCTCCCATGGACACTAAAAGCTACCACCAAGGCATCTATCAGTCCAAGAAGCAGAAACGAGGCCTGGGAATCTAACCTAGACAGAGCTGTACAAGCTACTGTCACTAGGCCACAGGGCCAATTTGCAGAAGTTATTCATTGCATCTTATTCATTATAATATATTATTAATATAATAAACATCCATGGAAAAGAGGAATTCAATATGACAATTTAATGTATAATAAAATGTTGCTCCCAATTTTGATATATAAAAAGAAACTGAGAGAGTCATTAAATATTGCTTAGTATTACCACTAACTTGTTTTGTGAAGGAAAATTAAAATCTCTGTTTCAACACCTTTTTTGCAATCTACAGCATTATATATTGTTTCAAGTCAGACATTCACACAATTTATAGTGATAATTGCTGTGACATATTTAATGACATTAAAGAGCTACACAAAGATTACAGCCTGGTACTGAGATTGAACAATAGCCACTTCCAAAAATCACTTTATGTTGCTGGGATTGTGCTTGAAATTAATTCTCATTTATAGTGCTCTAACTAAGCAAATCTATCAATATTTGGAAGGCAAAATATTGGAACTCTGAATATTTAATGCACATTGCTTTCCTAGTACAGCTGTTACGCACTTGTCACCTAATCCTTCATTTTAAATAGTGTAAGCACAATTATCACAAATATTTTGGTGTTGCGAGCCTGAAGATTAATATTAGATAGAAACAGTGATAAAGGTGGGCACGAAAGCGAGAGAACAGAAAAACAAATAATAGACACTGAATGGTAATATTGTACTACACAATAAATAAAGGGGCATAAACAAACAGAACACACACACACAGAGTTAATAATATTGCTCTTTCCTTCTTTCTTTCTTTATTCATTCCTCCACATACATACAAAAACATACCACTTCTAAGCAAATGAAGGGATCATTTACTAAACAGCGGTATTTACCCAGTGGGGGAAAATACTGTGGGATTTACTAAGCTGGACTACTGAGTACCACAGCCTAGTAGACCCCATGTTATTTTCCCTAGTGGGAAGAAACCACAGGGAAAAGGTTTGTGGGTTAGTAGTCCCTATAACTTCTGTGCAATGGTGATCCTTCTGCCTGGGGCTACCATCTGTTTAAAAGGCCAGAATTGCCTGAGGCCCCCCTACTAAAAAGTGTGGAAACCCCGCATCCCAACCCCTTGCCACAGAGGCAGCCCTGATGCCAGATTTCAACCAATTTTTAAAGAGTTGTGCGGCAGAGGTCACATGATGTGGTGAACTGACATGTGTCTAAAGGCTCTGGGAGTTGTCCCTCTACAATCCTTCAGATTTTAGTACCATCTGCTTTGAAAAACTGCTGAAAATATCCTAGTGAGCTGCCCCTATGTCAATCAATAGATTTATGAATAAATCCTGGGAAATATGTCTATAAAAGTGGGGAAACACAATAAAAATAGATGTGGGGGGCTGAAGACAAAATGGCCACCATTGCTGAAACTGCATCAGGGCCTGGCTTAACTAATGGAGCCATTGCCAAATTGACCACAGTGGTAGTCACAGCATTAATTGAAAAAGTGAGTTCAATCTCAGATCAAATTACTGATGTTAAAAACTCTGTTGCTAAACTAGGCCCACAGAGAGACCAGGTGGCGGGTAAACTCTCAATCGTGGAAGACAATGCAGTGACTCTGCTGAGGAATGTTTTGGTGTTTGATAAACAACTTAAAACACAAGGGGGAATTAGAAGATTTGTAAACCCTATCTTGGATAAATAATATATGAATCATGGGATTGTCCGAAACTCTTGAGGAATGTAACTTGCCGAGATTTCTGGAGAAATGGCTCCCTGAGGCTCTGGATATGGCAGACTTATGATTGAGAAAGCTCACCGCTTATATGGTCGGAGAGAAGGGGAGACCTGACCACAGATTACTATTGCAAAAAATCTAAATTTTGCCTATAAACAAGCCATTATGCAAATGTAGAGATCTGAAATATCAGGAACAAACTGTGTGCATATTTCAGGATTATTCTTCTCTTTAAAACACAAGGAATTCTAGCCACTGTGTACAAATTTAGTGCAGAAACAAGGAAAATTTACCTTGCAATACCCAGCATGACTTCATGTTTGGCATGATGGAACAGCAGAATAATTTGACCAGGCTGACATAGCAAAGAAATGTATTGCCTCTCTTAAGTAATTTACTGCTATGTTGGGGGTGCTGAGGCCAGCTACTGCCAGTAGATAAGGAAATGTAAAATGGTTTGGATTTAACAAGTTTCCCGATTTAAGATGTTCAAGATGTCAGTTTTTTTTTTCAAAATTTCTTTATTGTGGCATGAAAAATACAGATAACAACAATCTAAAGCAGGCATATAGTCTGTACATGCCACCAGAGTTTCAATTTTCCATCCCCATCCAATTTAACAAAAAACACCAACCCAAATTAACAAGAAAACAAAACAGACCAGCACCCACCCCACTCCCCCCAAATCCACACCTTCCCCCCCCCCCCCCCGGCAAAGAACCTCATACACAGCAGAACGGGATATCATAACTTAGGGAAAGTCAAAATACTGGTCAGGTGCGCCGAAAACTTCACCCCATATCAGGAACAGTACCATGTACAGAAAGATAAGCAAGTCAGCCCCCAGTAGTGCAGTAAACATCAGAAACAAAGAGATAGAAAAATAGAGACACCCAGGCCCCTACGTAGGGACTTGTACCCAAGGCATGTCAGGGCCGGCAAGTCATATTTAGTTCTACCAGAGGTGCTAAAGCTTTAACATTAGAAGCAAGAGTCACATAATACGGTCCCCAGATCGCTCGAAAGTCACTTTTTCTGTGAGGCCTGAACGTTTTGTATAAGGAGCCATATTCCAGTTGGTATAGCTCTGTCAATAAGGCCTTCCACTCAGCTACGTTCGGAGGATTCTCAGTAATCCACTTTAAAAGAATACATTTCTTCGCTATTAGGCATGCCTTAGACACAAACCCAATGTTGTCCACATTGAGACTAACGTCCCCAACATCATTGTTCAAGAGACAAAACGAGCACGACCACAGAACTGTCTCCTGTAGTATCGCACTCAAGTAGTCCCGAACATCTTCCCAAAATACAGCAATCTTCGGGCAGTCCCACAAACAATGAATTAATGAGGCAGGGGAATGAGCACACTTTAAACAACTCGGCGAGGGAGCACATCCCATCAGATGAGCCCTCGCTGGAGAATACACTATACGATGAAAAATTCTCTGTTGCAACTCACAAAGACCAATGTTATTAGTAATTTTAACAATTGAAAGATAACAGTCTCTTAACATTCGTTCTTCTAAGGTCTCCCCGCAATCTCTAGACCACTTAGGAAGCAGAATATTGTATACAGAGTGCGGAACAATAGTATGATAGAATTGATATAGGCAGGACAGGGATCCCTTCCGAGATTTAAAACACTCCACCAAAGAATCATACGTAGCATTGGTAATATCAGAGCCATCAGAACCGTTCATGGAAGCAGACACAGCAGCCTTCAAGTGGCCATAAAGAAGAAAATGAGAAGGTTGAAAACCAAGCTTCTCCTGGCACTGCGGAAAAGTATAAATCTGTCCAGTTGTGGAGTCCAGAACTTCCTGCAGGTACCACAACGAGGAGATATTGAAGCCATGGCGAGCCGGTAACATTTGGTGTGAGTCCGGTAAAGAGCATCTCAGGGAAAGGTGCGGGGAAAAATGCCTAGGTAATCCCAAAAGTTTCCTGGTGAACCCCCAAAGTTTCCACATGGTTAGGACCAATCTATGTCCCATATAGGGCTGTGATGGCTGAGGGGCCGAAGCATGGAGGACATAAGAAGGTTCATTTGGAGAGCATAAGGCCCATATTAACTTAGGGTCGGTATATTCCTGGGTGCCCAAAAGCCAGTCCCCCAAAAATCTTAAGTTGGCGGCCCATGAGTATAATACAAAATCCGGAAGGCCATAACCACCATGATGTCGCTGGGCAGACATCGTGGAATATGGCAAGCGAGGACGCTTATTATTCCAAATAAATTTACGGATGACAGACTGTATTCTCCTGTTATCTTTAGAGAGAAATAGAAACGGTAACATAATCAATTTATATAAGACCTGCGGAGCAATTACCATTTTAATGACTGCAATGCGCCCCTGGAGGGAAAGGGGGAGATTCTGCCAGCCCGCCAATATTTTTGCAGCTTTCTCTATAGCCGGGGTCACATTCAAGCCATACCACTTCTTAGGGTTAGGATGGATGAGAATACCTAAATACTTAATGGTTGGTGCAGCCCATTTGACCGGGAGATCCATCCACCTGTCCGCAAATCTCCCCCCAAGTCTAGGGCCTCAGTCTTGTCTAAGTTTAATTTAAACCCCGAAACCCGCTGATAGGAATGAAAAATAGCTATAGCAGCCGGGAGGGCTCTACGAGCATGGGATAGCAAAAGCAAGATATCATCCGCAAAGAGCAAGGTAAGAAATGTCTGCCCATTGACCGCTATACCCGTAACTGCAGAATCCAACTTTAGCTTGTACACCAAGGGTTCCACTGTCAATATAAACAACAGGGGGGATAAGGGGCAACCCTGTCTAGTGCCTCTCTGTAGATAAAACTCCCCAGAGAGTTGGCCATTTACCAGGATTCGAGCAGAGGGATTGGTATACAATAGGGTGATATACTCAAAAATTCTCCTCACAAACCCCAATTTGATCAAAACCTGTTTAAGAAAGGGCCACGCTACCCTATCAAACGCTTTTTCAGCATCACATGCGACCAAAAGGGGGTCCACAACCTTCTGCGTGTGACAGCACTCCAGGGCAGCTAAGACTTTGTGCATGTTGACTGTGGATCGTCTCCCTGCCACAAACCCCACCTGGTCCGAGGAGACTAGTAGAGGCAAAATGGGTTTCAGGCGATTGGCCAGAATTTTCGCAAAAATTTTGATATCTAAATTTAACAACGAGATTGGTCTCTAGGAGGGTGCCAATAAAGGGTCGCGTCCGCCCTTAGGAAGGACCACAATAGTGGCCACCCGCATGGAGCTGGGCATTGCTTGTTGGTCTGTCATAGTTTCAAAAACATTACAGAGAATAGGAGAAATCTCATCCACCAATGCTTTATAAAAAACAGAGGTCAGTCCATCGGGACCTGGAGCCTTATTAGCAGGTAGCGACCGAATCGCTTCACAGATCTCCGAGACTTCAATTGGTCGCTCTAACCTTGCCTGCTGGTCCTCGGACAAGCTCGGTAAAGGGAGCTCCCGTAAAAAATCTGCGATGTTCACATCCTCCACTTTATCCTCGGAATACAATTTACAATAATAATCAGAAAAAATGTCCGCTATCTCCGAAGAAGTGGATTTAATAATCCCTGCAGAATCTTTTAAGTTGGCAATAAATTTAGCGGAATCTTGCGTTTTCAAAAGTGACGCAAGCAAGCGCCCCGTCTTATTTCCAAACCGAAATAAGAAAAATTGCTGGGCCCTTAGTTTCCGTTTTGCTCGCTCATGTAATATATTATTAAGAGCAGTGCGTGTCTCCTTATATTGAGCTAGCGTATTGGCATCCTCCTGTACATTAATTTGACGCTTCAACCCCCTCAATCGCCTTTCTAAAGAAATAAGATTTGTATCAAGCTGTTTCTTTTTGAAGCTGACATAGCTGATAATATCTCCACGTAAAACACATTTTGCAGTTTCCCACAACAGAATCGGTTGAGCGAGATGTTGCTGATTGTCCTGTAGAAATTTGCGCCATCGCTTTAGAAGATACGCCGGGAACTCTGGGTCAGTAGCCAGAAAAGCTGGTAAGCGCCACTGAGATGAGGACCCTCCAGCCCTCTGGCCAAGAGTGCCTACAACCGGGCAGTGGTCGGATATCAATAAGGGAGCAATAGAAGATTTGGTAAACCGAGAAAAAAGGGACTCAGAAATTAACAAAAAATCAATCCGAGACAGGGCAGCATGTGCTCTGGCCAGGTGAGTGAAGTCACGCTCCTCAGGGTGTAAAACCCGCCAAAGATCCAATAATTGAAGGTGTTTACAAAGAAAATTGGGGCCCTTGTTGAGACTCACCGTATGGCCCCCCCTGGGCGGTTGTCTATCTAACTGAGGGTCAATAGCAAAATTGAAATCTCCCCCAAGTACCATAGGGGAATCCCCCATTTGTGTGAGATGGGAAAGCAAAGTGGTATAAAATGCATGGTCATACGAATTAGGGGCATAAACAGACACCAAAGTGATTGGGGAACCCATTAGAACGCCCTTCACAATAAGAAATCTACCTTGAGGGTCTGCCAATTGACTCTGTACCTGAAAAGAGGTAGCTTTGTGTATCAGAATAGCTACCCCTCTACTCTTAGATGTCCCGGTGGCAAAAAACACTTGACCCACCCACTTCTTGCGTAACTTGCGGACCTCCTGTTCAAGCATATGGGTCTCCTGGAGAAAAGCGACTTGGGCATGTAAGCGAGCCAGCCGCGTCAGCACTTGTTCCCTCTTGACGGGGGTGCCCAAACCTGCCACATTCCACGTCACTATCTCCACCGCCATAGATCCAGACAGAAAAAAGGACTGTGCAGCAACATCCCGTCATTCTCCCTCTGCCGGAGCAAAAAAGCATTAACACACAGAAAAAATGAAGTCACATATCCCAATACACATTCTAGCAACCAAGATCCCCTGAGGTTCTCTGCCATGTATCCCCATACACTCCTGAAAACTATATCCAAAAAGATAAACAAAAACAATAACAATAAGAACACTCCCCCATCCCACCCCCCCACCCCCCACATGAGGAAAAAGAGAAAAAACAGGGGAAACCAAAAACCCCCCATCTCGCAACTAAGTCAAAAAGTCCCGGGGCAAAAACTGACCCCACAAGTAGAACTAGGGACCCTAATACGGGTCAGAGATCACACAGGTGTAACCATGTGTATGGCTGCCACCCCACCGAACATAGAACTGGATGAACAAAAGTAGAGCAAACTCGGAAATCATGCGCTGCAGCACTGTAGCCCTCCGAATAAGGGAAACCATAATCACCAAAACTTGTTCTCTAGGCACTCCCTAGGGAGAATATATAGAAAGAAAAATCGGCCTCTAAGGGAGGGCCCAGGAAATCCCAGATGCCAAAGCCCTCGGAGCACCAGTCCAGACCTTGGGATTAGAGACATCCCCCACGTCTAGATTGTCACAACCAGCTGGATAAAAAAAAGAAAAGCAATAGTAAGGCTACTAAGGCATGTCAGTGGCTACTAAGGCATGTCAAGAAACTGAGGGGAAACTCCTCAAGCCGCTGCAGCAAGATGTATTCCTCGAAAAGACAGGTAAACTATACAAGGCGTCCGAGAGACGGTATTTCAAGATGGTTCCGATACGTCCATTGATGAAAGATGTGCCACAAAGGACTGAGCCTCAGCAGGCGAAGTGAAATACTTATATTGACCCTGGTGAGAGATACGGAGCCGCGCGGGATACATCAGCGCAAATCGATATTTCTTATTGACCAGGTCACTGCAGACTCCGTTGAAAGCTTTGCGCAGCAAAGAGATGCGTGGGGAGAAATCTTGAAAAACAAGTATGCGATGCGATTCATAGAAAAACTCCCTCTTTTTCCGGTAATGCTGCAGGACCAATTCCTTGTGAGCAAAGTGTAAGAAGCGGGTCAAAATCACACGGGGTCTGTGCGCTCCGTCACCGGCCATTTTCTTGCCCACCCTGTGGGCCCGCTCCAGTAGGCCCCCCGAAGGCAAGGTGAGAGATGGGACAAACCCCAAAAGCCATGCCTCCAGGAGATGCGGCAATTCAAGGTCAGGCAGGGACTCGGGAACTCCTACAAACCGCAAATTATTCCGTCGCGAGCGGTTCTCGAGATCGTCTATCTTCTCTGCGTCGGCCTTTGCTTGTTTTTCCAGCACTAGAACCCGGCCCTCCAAGGCGTTTATGTCGTCCTCCGCTAGGCCCACACGACCCTCCACTTTCTCCACCCGGCCATCCATTTCCACAAACGAGGCTCGAACTTCAGCGATCTGCTCAGAAATCTGATGGAGCCGCATATCGAGGGCATTGACAACTGCGTGGGAGATCTTGTCTTCCAGAGAACTGTCTTCTGGCGGCTCAGTCATTTTCGGGGAGGCGGCCATCTTGGATGTCCCGATCCGAGGTTTTTCTCTATCTTTCCGCGCAGGTTTAGACGCCATTAGAGATCTCCCCCCCGCACAATTCAATGTCGGAAAGGGTCCTGATAGTATGCAGCGACGTCTCGAGGAGAAAATCCGGAGTTAGCTCAGGTGCAAATAGCGTTCAGTAGGGGTGGCAGCCAGAGCCCCGAAAGCCACAGCTTCTCAAGCCCACCACATCACGTGATCTCCAAGATGTCAGTTTTATAAAGCAATGGTATACTGACAAAAGTTGGTTTCTTTTAGATGCACTCAAGGAAAATAGTGGAGGGCTTGTAAGCAATCAATTTTGTGATCCTAATCAGAAGAGTGGTGTGATGTGGTCGGTGCAACCTAGTTAGCAAGACCACTAGGCTCATACTGACAGCTGGTAGAGGTGCCCTGTGATGGGAACTACTGGAATTGAGGTTGAGCCCTTGGGTTTTGGTGGCTGGCAGGTCCTAGGTGGGTCTTTAGGACAGTCCAAAGGCGAGAGTCCAAGCATAGGTCAGGGCAGGTGGCAGACAGCAGTAATGGAGAATAGGCTAGAGTTTGGGAAAGGTGGCAGACAGCAGCAAGGTGAGGTCCAAAGCGAGGGGTCAGGTCCAGGCTGTAAACAAGGGAGGCATGGCTCAAGGCCAGAGTCAGAATCCAGGAAGTCAAGCCGAGGGTCAGGGAACAGAGAACAAATCAGACAGGATGCAATGGAGGCCCGGACAAGGCAGGGAAACAAGGCAAGGATGGATAGGCATGCAAACAGGAAAGACAAGGAACACCACACAACTAGCAACACACACTGGGACTCAAGGCACACCAGGGGACCTGCTGTAAAGGCAAGATTGAAGTGTTCCAAGAGCCTTAAATGGTCATCAGTGGGAGTCACGGCTCTTAAGAGTGTAGGCATCAGGCGTGCGCATGCCTAGGAGGACAGCTGAGAAGGATGGGTGATGGTGGTGTCCTGCCTCACGGCTCAGTGGTGTTCTGCCATAAAGTGTATCAGCATCAGGAGTGAGTGCAGAGGCTCGCAGGGCCATTTCACTAGCCACCAAACATGACAGACTGGGAAACATCACACAAGTGAATATGAAAAATCACTGATCAGCTACTTCTGTGTAAGAAACAACCTGCTTAAAGTTAATCTAGAGCAGCAAATGAGAGCAATGTGATTAATTAAAGCCACATTTCCCCAAAGCAACACATTAGAGATGTGAATCGTTTTCCATATCGTCTTAACGATAGAAATCGTGTGGCAGGGCAAGAAAATCGTGTTAGGCACGATTTTTTAGTTAAAAAATCGTTAAAAATCGTTTTTTCCGATTAGTGCGCACTAACTGGGAGTTAGTGCGCACTAACTGAAAATAATACAATTTGACACTTTTCAGATCAGTTAAGGTCAGTTTAGGAATGAATATGTATTCCTATTGGCTGCCCTCTTATTTATTCATGTTACCAAGCTTCCCACTGACAGTATATGGGGGATGGGAAATGGAAACAGTTGGTAGCTTGACAAAACAAGTAATGTGATCAGTCAATGTGACTAGAACTTGTGCCCTAACCCTGATACCAGGGGTATTGTGATCTTCCTGCACACAGTGCCCTAACCCTGGCACCAGGGGTGTTGTGATCTTCCTGCACACAGTGCCCTATCCCTGGCACCAGGGGTGTTGTGATCTTCATGTACACAGTGCCCTATCCCTATTAAAACCAGGAGTGTTGTGATCTTCCTGCACACAGTGCCCTATCCCTAATACCAGGGGTATTGTGATCTTCCTGCACACAGTGCCCTATCCCTATTAATACCAGGAGTGTTGTGATCTTCCTGCACACAGTGCCCTATCCCTAATACCAGGAGTGTTGTGATCTTCCTGCACACAGTGCCCTATCCCTAATACCAGGGGTGTTGTGATCTTCCAGCACACAGTGCCCTATTCCTGATACCGGGGGTGTTGGGATCTTCTTGCACACATCCCGGTATCAGGGATAGGGCACTGCATGCAGGAAGATCACAACACTCCTGGTATCAGGAATAGGGCACTGTGTGCAGGAAGATCACAACAACCCTGGTATTAGGGATAGGGCACTGCGTGCAGGAAGATCACAACACTCCTGGTATTAATAGGGATAGGGCACTGCATGCAGGAAGATCACAACACCCCTGGTATCAGGGATAGGGCACTGTGTGCAGGAAGATCACAATACCCCGGAGGAGTGAGGGTCAGGCAGCTCCCCCCTGTCTGTGAAGCCAGCCTCTCACTAGTAATGCAGGGAGGGAGCTGTCTCAGACTTCACCATCCTCCCCTCCCCCCCTCACCCACACACCATTCACTAGCTGGGACATGGGGGAAGTCAGGAGTGAGGGTCAGGCAGCTCCCCCCTGTCTGTGAAGCCAGCCTCTCACTAGTAATGCAGGGAGGGAGCTGTCTCAGACTTCACCATCCTCCCCCCCCCTCACCCACACACTATTCACTAGCTGGGACATGGGGGAAGTCAGGAGTGAGGGTCAGGCAGCTCCCCCCTGTCTGTGAAGCCAGCCTCTCACTAGTAATGCAGGGAGGGAGCTGTCTCAGACTTCACCATCCTCCCCCCCCCCCCCCTCACCCACACAACATTCACTAGCTGGGACATGGGGGAAGTCAGGAGTGAGGGTCAGGCAGCTCCCCCCTGTCTGTGAAGCCAGCCTCTCACTAGTAATGCAGGGAGGGAGCTGTCTCAGACTTCACCATCCTCCCCCCCCCCTCACCCACACAACATTCACTAGCTGGGACATGGGGGAAGTCAGGAGTGAGGGTCAGGCAGCTCCCCCCTGTCTGTGAAGCCAGCCTCTCACTAGTAATGCAGGGAGGGAGCTGTCTCAGACTGGTATCAGGGATAGGGCACTGAGTGCAGGAAGATCACAACACCCCTGGTATCAGGAATAGGGCACAGGTTCTAGTCATATTGACTGATCACATTACTTTTTTTGTCAACTACCAACAGTTTTCATTTCCCATCCCCCCAACCATCACCTCAGTGGGAACCTGGTTAACATCAATAGATAAGAGGGCAGCCAGCCAATAGGAACACATATTCATTCCTAACTGACCTTTACTGACCTGGAAAGTGTCAATTTGTATCATTTTCAGTTAGTGCACACTAACACGATTTAACGATTTTTAACGATAAATCGTTAGAATTTCTATTGTATCGTGTTCTATAACGATTTAAGACGATATTAAAATTATCGGACGATAATTTTAATCGTTAAAAAACGATTCACATCCCTACAACACATATCACAGAGACATGAGGGCATCCGCACTGGAGGTAGACTTGCCAACAGCTCAGTGCAACACTTACAGGGCTGCATGTGGCCAAAGTAACACAGAGATTCCCTCTTTCTATATTATCTTCCCACAAGCCACTCGTAGAATCTATCTAGGATCAAATTATTGCAGTTCTAGACAGTTCAAGGGGGTACAGTGCTCTGAGGAGCCCTTTACTTGCATAAAATTGGGTTTTCTGCACCTAAATAGCTTTGAAAATTCAGCCCTAATTGTCCAAGCATTCACAGATGCTAGTTTTGGAAAATAAAGTGTCTTATCTGCTATACTTAAAAACTGAAATATATCCTTTTGGGATGTATGGAAAAGTAGAATTACCTTAGAACATTTCAAGGTCTGGACTATTCTAAGTGGAAAATCCAAGATAAAACATTTTTCTTCCCTCCTGATGTGACCCCTGTCAACCTTAGTGTGGACAGCCATTTTGTTGGTGTATGACTCTCCTTGGATCCCATAGCACTCGCTATTTCCCAGTGGAAAGAATCTTGTCCTAGGACTGCAGGAAGGCTTTTCCTGTTCCTGCAGTTGCTGAAGATGACCCTTGACAAAGGAGGAGGGGAGTTACATTGATTTTTTTTTTGAGGGGGGGGGTAGGATTCTCCTATAGCAGTCCACAATCCTGCCCATACTAGGTAGTGATATTTTGGCAGCAGGTAGTTTTGCAGGTACCTTGATTCAAGGAATTTTCCTGGGAGAATGAAAGGAGAGAGACGAAGTCCTTCATTTCTTTTGTTGTATTTTACTATATTGACTTGTTTGCACAACAGGGAACACTTTTGATGGTGCGGTAGAAAAAGTATAATGCTGTAGAAAAGTTAAGTATTTTTTATCTCAATAAAAATGCGGAACTTTAGCAGATGACTATATGTGAGTATTTATCCAGGTAACTACCTCTGCCTGCCAGTTTGCTTTGCCTCCCACTGCTATTCTGGAGCATGATCTCAAGTTATTGGCTATTCCGATTAAACTCTAAGAAACCAAATTATCTGCTAGGAACAAAAATGATGTTTGGGCACTTTATTTATTTCATTATAAATGTTCTGAGAACAATAGAACTATAGGAAAAAGATCACCTGATAAAAGAAATGGCAATGAATATCTGCTTCAATAACATAAGTACATAAGAACATAAGAAATTGCCATGCTGGGTCAGACCAAGTATCCATCAAGCCCAGCATCCTGTTTCCAACAGAGGCCAAACCAGGCCACAAGAACCTGGCAATTATCCAAGCATTAAGAAGATCCCATGCTACTGATGCAATTAATAGCAGTGGCTATTCCCTAAGTAAACTTGATTAATAGCCGTTAATGGACTTCTCCTCCAAGAACTTATCCAATCCTTTTTTTAACACAGCTATACTAACTGCACTAACCACATCCTCTGGCAACAAATTCCAGTGCTTAATTGTGCATTGAGTGAAAAAGAATTTTCTCCGATAAGTCTTAACAATAGTAATTTTGCATTTATTTAGCCTTGCCTTATTATTCATATAAACAACATGTGGCTTGTCAGACATATTTACGGCCTTTATAATTGGTGATAGAGTGGTGTGGGCTGGATCAAGGTATTTTTGTTTTAATTTGCTTTAGAGTGAGAAACAAATTAAAATATATAAACAATCACAATTTACAAAATAGAATGTCCATCTATTAATATAAATAGGAGACCAGAAAATGGTAAGGAGAGGGATAAAAATAGGGAGAATAATTTATTTCACAAAATAAGGTCCAGTATTCTTAATATTACCAATATATGGATTAAAGGTAGGGACCTTTGCTTTCAGTTTTTATTTTATTTTCCTAGGAATTTATCAGTGTTTATAAAATAAAATAAATAATGAACAAAAATGGGAGACAGTCAGTGGAAAAAGTATCATATTTTTCCATTGATTTTTCTCTTCTTTTTGTTATAATAAACACTGATACATTTCCAGAAATAAATACAATAAAAATTTAAAATGTAGATCCCTAGTTAAAGGATATGTACTATATTTCTATGTAAATTGTGTCAATCATCTGACAGCAACTACAAAGAGCTGATAATCTTTTGAAAGTGTTTATAAATAGCATGTTTTTTCATATTGGGATTTAATGATTTTTGCATTATCTATCTGCATACATTATTTTGCATACTATTGAGAAAGTAATCATTGAAATATGGGTAGATCAGCAATAGTATATCAATAGTAACCAATTAGGAATTTTAAAAATCTGTATCAATTGCCATGACTATTAAAAGCTACAACTTTTTTTTAACAATGTATGAATCTCTCTGTCTCTCAGAAATAAGCTTTTATTTTTCAATGATTTTTCTAAAAATAAGATCAATAGTTCTGTCCTTTACAAAATACAAATTCAATCTGCAATGGGAGTTGACTGCATAACAATAGAAGTTCCTGTTGCACCTTGACATACTGAAGTCCTGTCTTGTAAGTAGACAATATCAATTCCCCTTTGAGGCAAGACAAATAGAGTTGTGCATTTTTAATTTAACATGAGCCCATAGCTGCAACCAACCCAACAAATATAGTGGTTTCTGGTTTTCTGCAACCTATGTAATCACTTTGGCTTTATTCTTATTTTGCAGAACCAACTTGCTAAATGTCTTCTAATTCTGTGCAACACATGTAATATAATGAATAGAGATGTGAATCGTGTCCTCGATCGTCTTAACGATCGATTTCGGCTGGGAGGGGGAGGGAATCGTATTGTTGCCGTTTGGGTGTTTGAAGTATTGTGAAAATCGTGAAAATCATGAGCCAGCACACTAAAACCCCCTAAAACCCACCCCCGACCCTTTAAATTAAATCCCCCATCCTCCCGAATGCCTTAAATTACCAGGGGGTCCAGCGGCCTCCTGCAATTGAATTGTGTTGTCTTCAGCCGGCGCCATTTTTCAAAATGGCGGCGCAAAATGGCGGCGGCCATAGACCAACACGAACCCCCGCTGAACGACCTCCTGCAGTCGGTCTCCTGCCGGCGCCATTTTCCGTACGGAAAACGATTTGCGGCAGGAGATCATTTTCCGGACCCCCGCTGGACCCCCAGGGACTTTTGGCCAGCTTGGGGGGGCCTCCTGACCCCCGCAAGACTTGCCAAAAGTCCAGTGGGGGTCCGGAACGACCTCCTGCAGTCGAATCGTGTTGGTCTATGGCCGCCGCCATTTTGAAAAATGGCGCCGGCTGAAGACAACACAATTCAATTGCAGGAGGCCGTTCCA